>NC_087461.1:18487727-18790757 GCF_036321535.1 Camelus dromedarius
TTCTGCACCCCCGGCGAGAGACACCCCTATCCCCATCCTCTTCCGCCCCACCCGGTGACGTCAGAGGGAGCCCTGACACGTTGCAGGTCCCTGCACCCCTTCCCCACATGACATTCCCCCCTCCCCAAGGAGCAGAGAGCAGGCCTGCAGGCAGCAGCAACCTTCTGAGGACATGTTTTATGTTCACTCCTGCGTCTCACGAATGAGACCACTCTCCTCATTTAGTGCAGTAATTGTTAACGAATCCATCGAAGTAAAATGTGAGCCCATTTAAGGGAAAAAGATCGAGTGGGTAGCAGACTGTCATGTATGGTGCATGGACATGGTAGAGACGGTCCCCGGAGGAGGGGATTTGGCACAGGTGTGGTGGGAGGGAGACGAGAAGGTGGACCCAGCTCCATCCTCAGAGGCCACGGAAGAGGCCTGAGAAAGGCCCTCATGGCTCCTTGTGAGATGAACTCAAGTCCCACAAACACCAACATTGCGGCCCCTGGTCCTCCCCCTGGTCCCAGGGCTGCCTGCCAGGATGGTGTCAGCCCCTGAGAACATCCGCGGACATCCCGGTTTGGCAAACTCCCTCTCGGGCCTCCAGCTGTTTGGTAATAAACAACAGAAGAGAAATGCAAACAATCGTGAAGTCACAGATATCGCATGAGCAGCCTGACCCATGTCCCTCCCCGATGCCAAGAAGCCAAGTGAGGAGGTTATGATTTAATCAAAGAACCCCAGCCTGTCGGTGACACTGGGCAGACACCAGAGGAATGGGGCTGGGCCTGTCTTCCTTTGCCCTTCCCAACCCCATAAAGGAAACATGATCCAAGTGTGGGAGACTGTGCTGTTACCCAGGGGTCTGCGTTCAAATTAGGGATGAACATCTCATGCTCTGGGATCTGGGGTTGAACAGCTCAGAATGTTCTGAAGAGAAGATGTGTCTCATCCATTTCCTCCCTCATTTCCCCCAGGAGAATCCAGGCTCTGTGTCCCTCGCAGAGACCCAGCGTCTCCACCAGGGAAGAAAACCAACTGGCAGGTGGCCAGCGCACGGGATCTGCCTCGAACGAGACAGGAGTTAGCTCAGTTTGACCCAGCCCGCCTTCCTTCCTGAGGCTTCTTCTCCTGGTTTCTGCTTGCTTCCCTCTGACCCCTTCCTTCCAGCCTTCAGTTTGAGAGCAATTTCTCCCAGAAAGCTTAGGAACATGAATACGGGGTGGGGGGACATAGGGTTCCTTCTAGACTTCCCCCAAGCCTGGTCCCAGAGTCCTGGCCAGGCGCTGGCCCTGCTCAGACCCCTGTGGGACCCCCGGCTCTGGGAGGGTGCAGGACCAGCAGACGCACCGCAGGGAACCCATCTGACTTGTTAGTTACGTAACTGTATTTTCATAAGGGGAGAGCAGAGGGAGGGAGAGGAGGCAAGAGCCGTCCTCCCTCCAGGGGACAGAGCCAACCCCTCCCCTCCCCATCTGGCCTGGACCTGATGGCACTCAGTAGACAGACAGGAGGCCCAGGAACGAGGGGCTGGAGGTGAGGGCAGAGGGCTGGGGCTTTTGGGTCCAGCTGGACTGGATTCCTCTCTGTGCCCCACCCAGCATCACTCCCTCCCACTGAAGGTACACAGCAAACCTGAAGTCACACATCCCATGCACCATGGAGCAGGGGGTCTGGCTGGCGGCTTTGTTCTCTGGTGCTCCCACTGGCTCAGAAGGGGAATGGCTGATGGCTTTCCAGGTTTTTAGGATTTCAAGGAGGCATTTGGGGCCCAAAAATGCAGATGAAGTAGCAGCAATGTCATGTGGACAGTTACAGAGAACCCATCTTCATCCCTGGAGCATGAACCCAGTGACAACAGACCCCTCCCTCTTCAGCTCTCCTGGGAACGGGTGCTGTCAAGGGTTTTGCCTGCAGGGCCCCCGTGCTCCTGCCTTCCCACCACCTGGGATGCTCTCTTTCTTGGTGGAGGCGGAGAATGGGTTGTCCTGTTGCTGTCACATGCTGATGAGGACCGGGAACAGACGCGGGGTGGACGGAACCAGGGGAGGGGCTCTGGGTGCAGGAGGCTGGAAGCTTTGAGGGCTCGGCCTTATCCGCCCCATGGACAAGGGGACAGGGGTGTGTCCCCTGGAGAGCAGGCACCTGGATGGAGGTGGCTTCCTGACATCTCCACACCGAGAATGGGGATGGGAAGCTCTTCATGCGAAGCCCCCTTGGAAGGAGTGGGTTTCAGTGGGCACTTCGGGACTGACCCGAGTCACTGTGACGAGTCCCAGTGAGGGAGGTCTACACTCTCTCCTCTGGAAGTGTAGACCCACACAGGAGCCTGCTGCCAGCCAGAGCATGTTCTGGTCCTCCACCTCCACCACACCCCCCTCAACATCTAACCAAACCTGGGGCACAGGATTCTGAAGAAGGACTTTTGCAAGTCAGCTCCTTGCCATTCTGACTCAGGGCTGGCACTGGGATGACAAAAGAGCCCCACCCCTTCCAGCGTGGTGCACACTGGGGCGGGGGCACACACTGGGGTGCAGCTGAGCGGAAGAGGAGCTGTTTCATGGACTCAGGCTGCTGTTTCAGGCATGTGGGTTTGTCCCATTGCCCAGTCCCCAGGAAGCATCGCAGCCACGCATGTTTCCTGAGGTGAAGACGCAGACAAGCAGTCCTGTATCTGAAGCCCAGCTCCCCTGCCTGCCAGCCACGCGACCCTGGGCAAGTTAGTTAACCTCCTTGCTTTTCTCATCTGTAAAATGGGCACAGCGATCACTGCCTCCCTTTCGGGGCCCGTCTCGTAGTCAGTGCCTGATCGACAGCAGAGACCGTATGCTGCGTGGTGCTTAATGGATGTGGAAACCTCTTTTTTTTTTTTTATCTTCATCACATGAATAGAGTTATATCATTGCACCCATTTTACAGATGGGGAAATCGATAAATAACTTGCCTCAAAACTAATCTCAGGATCAGTGCTCACTTCACCGCATCACAAGGCTTCTTCCATTTGCTTCTTTCTTTAGTTAAATCCAGTCACCACCTATAAGCTCCCTTTCCTTCCAGGCCCTCCCTCCTCCCCCAGGATGGGTGGCAGCCCCCTTTTCCCTGCCGCCCCGGCTCCAGGAGACAGGTGGTCCATTGCCCCAGGCTCCTCCAGCCACCTTTAACTGAGCAGGAGAGGGCCTTCCCTCTCTGCTCATTCTCCCAGCTCTTATTAAAGCAATTAAAATGCATTCTGCTGCTCCAAGGTGTAACTGTGTTCCCACGGCTGGTGACTGTCTATGCAAAGAGGCATTTAGAGTAAAAATAGTCTTCTAAGTGGCTTCAAGGCTTACAGTAGAGTGGAAGACCAGCTTTCATCATTTGAGGCATTTTTGCAGGGCCAATGGTGGTGACAGCTCCAGCCCCGTGAACACGACGTCGGCACCAGAGCCGAGGGAACAGAAGTCGGACCACGGGGTTCTGGAAGGAGGGGAGGGCAGCTTAGCATCCTGCTCCTAGAAGAGCGAGATGCTGACCTGCCCAAGGAGGGGCAGCCTGCTTCGGGTGTCAGGATCCCAGACTCCCAGATCCCAGGTCCCAGGCACTCACCATCGGGGTGGGCCGCTGGCTCGCCCTCTGCAGCAGGAAGGCAGAGGTCAGAGGGTGGTCCGCCTTGACCTCCACTGGCCTGCCTGTCCTGTCTTGCCTTCTCTGCCCTCGGAGGCTGTCAGAGGTCACCAAGCGGAGTCCTGCTCATCAAGCGCTCTGCTGATGTCTTAGCATTTCCAGGGCGACCTAATTCTCTGTGTCAGTTCTCTACAACCCTTCTATTTTTTTCCCTCTCTTGTTTATAAGAGCAAATCGCTGGACTGAGATCAAGTGGTCTGAGGTGCCAAGAAACCAGAGAGGCTGCAGAGGCTCCTAGTATGCCGCAGAAAGGCCTCTGGGGCCAGCACCACCCAGCAGAGGGGCCACCCGGGGCCGGGGTCCAGGCCTCCTGACTCGGGATGGATACGTCCTGGGCACCTGGGTGGCTCTGGGTGCCTCCTGCCTGCCAGTCATCTCAGGGCACCACCATCACCCCCGCCTCCTCGCCATCATCCCCTGCCCCTCTCTGACAGTGGAGATAAATGGGACGGCGCCTTCGTTCACCTGCCTGAGGCCACCCAGAGGGGTGGCGGGAGTGCTGGGCGCAAGCCCTGGAACTCTGGTAAATTCCAGGGCTTGGAATTTAGAAATTGGAATGACAGTTTCTATTTTCACCATTTTGCTCTCTCCTCTCCTGCCTCTTTCTGGGCCGCCCTCACTTCTTCTCTCTTGCGGTTTCCATGAGCTCAGGGAGGGGCACACATTTGACCTGACAGACGAGGAGCGTCAGGCCGGTGACAGGGCTGTCCTGGGTTACCCTACTTGGGGCGGTACCTGCGTGGGGAGCCGAAATTTCCAGACTCATTTGCAAGACGCCTCGTGCAGGCATTTAGAACGATCCAACAGAGGGAGCAATCTTCAGGCCTCAAGCCCCCTCCCACCACCACGGGCCTTGTAAACGGTGATGTACACGAATCCCCTCCGGAGATGGTCTGAGGCCGGAGAGCCTCGGGTTGGGTGGGTCTGGGTGGGGCCCAGCGGCTGCATGCCTAACAAGCACCCAGGTTCCAGAAGTTTCTAGTCTGAGGCCTGCGCTCTGGGCCCCAAGGCCCCGGACCGTGAGTTTTCAGCCTGGATTCCTGGGGTTTCCTGAGGCGGCCTCAGAGGCTGGCCTGAGGTTATGGGAAGGGGTTTTGAGTAAGATTTCCCCTGGAAAAGGGGCTTTTCATGCTTTGGAAAAAGGTTCGGAAACCACAGCCCTAAACGTAAGATCTCATACATTTGGAGATACTTACTAGGATGTGGCAAGAAACTTCTCTCCCAAAGATCCCTTTTTTAATACACTGCTGACCCAGAGGAATCAGCAGCCATATTTGGACAGCTGGCCTCCCAGTGACCTCCCTGCGACCCGGTGGAAAGTGCTGGAGTTGCTCCACTCAGGAGTAATTATATTTACACAGGCTTCGTGGCATCCCTGTCTCCCTGTCCCGCTCTCTCATGGATGCTTATAGGAACACTTGCTTCTGGAATTCATCAGCTCCAGCTGTTTACTTCCATTTGAAGCCAGAAATTTATTTTTCCCCCGGTGGTTCAGTTTCTTACGGGAGAAAGAGGAAAGAAGGCTTCTAACCAGCAATTATCAGAAACTGTTACCATCACTGAAAGATCGGTCGCTCTGTCCCAAATTTTGAGAGCTCGCCACCAGATCAGAGGAAAAAAGATATTTGAGCTGGAAGGACCTTACCATAACTCAGTGTTTTGTTTTGTTTTTTAATGGAGGTACTGGGGATTGAACCCAGAAGATCACGTATGCTAAGCACGCACTCTACCACTGAGCTCTACCCTCCCCCGCCATGATCCTCTCCACTGTGGTCTTCAAGGAAAGGATTCTGGGATCAGAGGTGATGGGAACACGCTGGGCTGAACAAATTTCTCGGCTCTAGGATTACTGGGAGTCCTTTATAAGCTAACAGGGTCCAAAGCTCCGAAGGGCAATTAGAGTCTGCTGTATTGCCCAAATTTCCTTGATCACAGAGCCTGCTTTTACAGGACATCTCAAGGAACACCAGCATTCCACGGAACCCCACTTCTGGGAACAGCAGACAGAGCCAAGCTCTATAGCATCAAATGAAATCCCCAATGCTGGGCCGACATCTTCCCTCGTGGTCTGGTTCCCTTCGCTGGACACCAGGGCTTCCCGCCTCTGGAGTTACAATTCCAGGAAGGTCCTGCCTGAGACTCCGGGCAGCCCTGACTGTGGTGGCGGAACCTGAGGCCAAAGGGTCACCCCAGGGGCCACGTGTTGCTGGTGCAAGGCTGGAACTGGGTTTCATTTCCCTTTGTGTCTCTAGGATGGCCCCTGGGGCTTAGCCTAGAGGTTGGGGGATCATAGGAAGACAGTCTAGGGGGCAGCCAGGAGTAGATGCCCAAGCCAGAGGCTGTGCAGAGCTCTGAGAGATCAGGGAGAGTGGGAGAGAGGCCACTGGGGCTGGGATCCCGGAGAAGGCAAGGGGTCCAGGAGCACCTTCTGGGAGGGGTGGGTGGGCGCAGCAGGGCGTCAGCTGTTCTGCATCGAGGATGCTTCTACTGTCCCAGAGCCTCAGTTTACAAATGTCTCAAATGGGTTCTCTGATGAGTCTAAGGACCCTCCTGGGTCCTCAGGGAAAGCCTCCCATATGGCCCATCCCAAGGCATGAGGACAGTCCATTCAAGGCAAGCTGGGTGACCTTGGTGTCACCCAGATGAGCATTTTTTATTTTAATAGTTATGTTTGTGTTTTAACACTTGTTAGGACAAGTATGAACTAGGACCTCAAATCTGTGCTTTCCTGGGTGTTCTTGCCTCAGTGGAGGCTGAAGCCGGGGGCCTCAGAGGCTCCAGCAAATGCTTGGCTGCTGATGTCCTGAGGTGGGAGCAGAAACACCACTGTGAGCAGACCACTGGTGACAGCAGGTATAGATGCCCAGGAAAATTCAGGGCTCCCCGCAAGAAGGAAGGTCTCCCGACTGTGTGAGGGAGCTGCTGCCTGCGGCCAGGGAGGTGTGGCCATAGGGTCATGGACTCAGCCTGCATCCCCGGCCCCACTAGGTCCCCTCCAGCCAGCAACCAGGGGGACAGAAGCTCAGCTGCTTGTCAAAACCAGAGCAATTAACGTGTGCCCCCCGAGTCTCAGGAACCCAGCCTCCACATCTGCACCTCTCCCGGCAAAGCCTGATGGTCCCCAGCAGAGACAGACGCCTGAGGACACATAAGAAAGTCTGCGGATGGAAAGAAAATGCCACAATGGGGACAGCTTTCTGCCCGTCTGGCTGCCTTACGATCTGGCTTCTGTCCTTTTGGGTTCCAAACCTCGATTTCATTCTTGGGACAAGCTGGTCCTCACGCGTACCGCTCCCAGCCCACCTGGCGAGGCTGTGTTGAACGTGTAAGAGAGAGAAACTCCAGTCACTCCAGAGATGTCCCTGTTTGACCCCTGAACGCTGCGGATCAATGTGACACGGGCCCTGGCCTGTGCAGAAGCTTAAATAATGTAAAACTTTCTATTTTCTGATTACAGCTCCAACCTGGTCCAGGCGAGAGGGCTCTGTCCATTTGTCACGCTCCTGCAGGGAGTAATAATGGCCACTGGGGTCAGTGAGGGCTCACTCTGGGTAAGGCACTATTCTAAGAACTTGACAATTATTAGCTCATCTGACCCCGTGAGCCGGGGATGGTTATTACTCCCATTTCATAGATGAGGAGAGTAAGGCGTTGCTTAGAGGCAAGCAAGTTGGGAGCTGGGCTTTCAAACCCTTTCCCAGGGAGGCCACTCACTGCCTCCCCCAGAAAAAACTCAGAACCTGCAGACTTTCTGATCACACTCTTGGTGGCAGAGCACGTGTTTGGCCTGAACAAGGCCCCGGGACCAAGCCCCAGTACCTCCATCAAGAAATAAGTAAGTGAGCAAACCTAACTACCTCCCCTCAAAACAAATTTTAAAAACTGCAAAGAAGCAACTATAATTCAAAAAAAATTTTTTTTAAAAAGAAATTGGCCCAAATGAGATTAAAAAAAAATCTAATGATATGCTCAAAAACAAACAAACAAACAAACAGAAACAAAAAACACCACATGTGTAGATTTCTACAGTCAATACTTTTCGAGTGAATCAAGGGGGCCGGGTTTCCTCTAGAATAATACGGGAATCAAAAAATCGAGAGGGATCTCCAGGCGCCTGGGTTCTGGAAATGTGACTTCCTGCCTGAGGAAGCTCAACCTGGGAATGTCACCCGAACTCCCAGCTACTCTGTGGAAGAGGCCAGGAGTGGGGCACGGGCTGAGGAACCTTCTGGAACCTTCATCCTGGGGTTTGGTCCAGGAGAGGGAGTGGGTTTGGGGTTTGGTGGGAGGCCAGTTTGACCTGCTGCTCATAAGCCCCAGGACATATCAGGACCGTTTTGTGCAGAATCGTGCAGTTACTGACCTGTCCTTGGTTCCTGGAGCCCAGGCCAGGCTGGGGCCACACTAAGCAGATTGTCTGCTGTCTGGTCGGTGGCACTGGGGGGTCGTGTGGGTCACCTGGCTTCGTGTGGCCCTCAGCGACACCACTGATGCTCCTGGCCTGGAAAACCCCGAGAGACCAGATGACGTGGGCTAGGGGCCTGTCTCCTGAGGCCACAGGGGCTGGGACAGGGCCAAGCAGACCCCCTTACGCAGCTTGAATAAGAGACTCCTCTGGATCTGGGAGGTGAAGTGGGTCTAACCTCACCTGCCTGCAGGACTCAGCCTCGGGCCCCTTTTAGCCACGCCCCATTCCCCCGCGAGCTGGTCGGTGCCCCTCGGTGCTGGAGAAGCATCTCTGTGCTGGTGATCCCAGCCTCCTGTCTGCAGCCTGCCCCCTCCTCTAAACCCCTCCCACCTGACATCCTCACCTGGGTATTTAATGCATGTCTCAAACTTCACTCCGATTGCCCCTATACCAGGCCTGCTCCCTGATGCCAACTTCACCCACCCCGGCACCCAGGCCAGCACACTTGACGTTGTCCCTGATTTCCTTCCTGCTTCCACAGGTCACACCCAGTCCACCACGAATAGATCAGGAGCCCTCTTGCCTGGATCGTGGCTGTGGCTCCTGCCCTTGCTTCCTGCTCTGCAGAGCGAGCCCTCACCCTGTGCGTCCTGCTGCGGGCGGAGCCCCCAGGCCCCATCTGCTCAGAGCAGAAGGCCCATGACCATGACATTGACCGGCTGTGCCTCTGGCCTCACATCCTGCGCTCTCCGCCCTCCTCCTTCTGGCCACGTCAGCCCCTTGCTGACTCCAGGAGGCTCCAACCTCTCACCTTTGTTCTTCCACTGGGAATGCACCTCCCAGATAACTGAATGGCTGCTTCCTCACCTCCAAATTCCTGCTCTAACTGCCACCACCATGGGTCCCTCTTTATAATGACCTCCCCACCTGGCCCTGCAATGCGTCCTCTCCCTCTTTCCTGATTCTTCTCTCTCCATGACAGTTTCCCTTCTAATAAAATGCACGGTTTACGTCTCTGCTCTCATCCTCTGCTCCCTCACGGTGGGGGGAGTGGGGACTTTTGCCCACTTCGGTCCCTCTCCATATAGGCACCTACCGCCCGCCACGGAGGAGGCGCAGGTGCAGCTCTGCCACCTGGAAACCCGGCCCGTCCTGGGCGTGGTGGAGAAACGTGCTTCTCAAATACAGGGTCTCTTGTGGTGACAAGTCACAACTTTTCAACTGAAGACCTGTGGTTACCTGGCCCCCGGCATTTCCCGCATCCCCAGGTGGCTCACCGCTATACTTAGTCACAGCCTTCTAGGTTTCAGACATCAAGGGGAAGAGGGAGGCAGGCCAACTGGGGAAATGGGAGTGGTGACCCAGACACAGGGACTGTCTCCTCTTCCGCTGGGACCTTAGGGCAGCCTGGAGACCAGGAACCATCCCAAGAAGCAGTCAGGTGACAGAGTAGTTGGAGGTCGGCCACCCAAGGGCTGGCAGGCGACAGGCCAGGGCCGTAAGTTCAGATGGGCTGGTGGCAAGCACTTGCCTCCCCCAGAGCTCAGAGCAGCAGGGACCCGGATGTCAGGTGTGTCTCCCCGTCCGACCGTGCGTGAGCTCCTGGGCGCAGGGCTCAGCCCTGCTTCTCCGCCCCGGGGCTGGCTCAGAACCCGGTACACAGTGGGTGTTTATGAGAAGCTGGTTAGGTGAGCGAGGCGCTCACCACCTGGCCCCTGGGCACACTTCCTCGTTTGCGTGTTTCCAGCCTGAGCAGAGCCTCTGTGGGGGGGGGGGGCATGAGTGGAAGGTGTGGACCCCCAGATTTTGCCTCGTGATTAGTTTCTTGGAATCTGTCATTCCCTTCGAGGGCAGGCAGCTGTGTCTTCTACAAGGACACTTCAAAGTGGATTCATCCCCCGTTCACCCTGGGTAATGCGTAGGGTACACCCTGGAAACCAGAAAAACAGTGGTGCCCTGCCGGGTCCCTGAAAGAAAGAATTAAATTGCTGCAAGCCACGTGGACAAGAGAAAGGTGCTTGGAAGCTCAGACCCAGCAGAATCGTGTCACACTGTCCCCTCCTGCTCATGAAAGAGAACAGAGTGGAAAGGGCTGCGTGTGCCATCTCCCGGGACACATTCCCCCAATGGCGGACCCTGGTGGCATCCTCTCCCCATCCCGTGGACACACCTTCGTTCACAGCTCTCTTGCAGCTCTTCCTCATTCTGAAGGTTTGCAGTGTGGAGGGCTAGGCGTCAGATCTGCAGGCTTGAAGCTTGACGCCTGGGACACCAGTGTGCTGGGCACCTTTGCAGGAGACCAAAACTAGGACCTCCCAGTGTCCTGAACCAAGACAGCCCCTAGTCCCTCCCAGCCTGGCAGGTTTCCTTATTTGCTCCCTGCAAGCGGCGTCTTTCCCCTGAGAGAGACCCATGCACCAGGAGGGCCGTCCCCAGCTTGGAATGGCAGAGCTCTGCTTTGCCTGACAGCGAGTCAGCTCGTGGGTCCCTGGAAAACTCAGCCCCACAGCAAGTGAAGAAGCTGGAAAGAATGTTGGTCTTTGCTGGGATTTCATATGACAGGTTTCTGGCTCTGAACTTGGATAAGATTAACTCTTCATTCTTAACGAAAAGAAAAAAAACCCCAACTCTCTGGAATAACCGTTTAGTGGAAAAATGCACAGCTTGGAAAGCATCGCGGGCCATCAGGTTTGCACGTCCCTTGTCCAGGGCAGCATATTTTCTGTGTCTGATAACATGTTTGCTGCACGTCCTCTCTGCCCGGGACACATCCAGTAAATCGCCGCCTCAAACCATGTAATCTCTTAACCATAAGGCTCCAGCATCTGCTGGCCAGTTGTTGTATGGCTGGCGGGATCATTAACATGGCTTCTAATTTTACTCTTTGAATTTAACATAAAAAGTTTTAATGAGTCTATGTAATTCATACTTTCCAACTTCAGAGACTCCTGAAAGAAAAACCTATGCTTTTATAACCCATGTCTCTGAGGCAGACGGCTGTATTTTTAAATCCTGGTTCCTCCCCCATTCCCCGCACACAGACATATTATAAAACAGACCAACTGGACATCATCTCCCTTTCCAAAATACGCATTCAGGTATTTGTCTAGGTTTTGGTGAAGAGCGCCTTTCAACTTCGTGCTCATATGATATGTCAGACGTCCTCATCCTTCATTTGAAGATTAGACTGGGGCTGTGAGCTCCCATTCAGCCATCTGTTAAAAAAAAAACAGCTGAAAACTGGCATCAGGCCGACGACCCCAGAGTCATGTTGGGAGAATTCAGTTTTAAAACTTGCTTCCAGTGGTTTCTAGAAAGCTACTCGCAAGCGGCCTTCAGCGCAGCGTGCTTTCCGGGGACAGAAGCGATACTCACTTTGCTGGGTGTGTATGGAGCGTTTTACAAGACTTGGGATAAACTAGTTCTTACAAAAATAAAAAATAGAACTTGCTTTCACCCTCATTCCGTTCTTCCTGACAGGAGCGGGGGCAGCGATCTCGTTTACTCCTGCCAGCTAAGTTCACGGTCCCCCTCCCCCTCCTCTGCATATGCCCTCCCTCCCCAGCCTAGAAAGCTACTGCCTTTGATTAAATGCCCCTTTTGGATTGAACTTTTTATTCAGAGTCTTGCCTCCATTAATATATTTGGGGGGATCTTTTTAAGGAACAAAATCCAAGAAGCCAGAGCAGAAATGTTCAACACAACAGTGTACGACGTGGTGGAGAAAGCACATCTGAGCAACGACTCACTGTTTGGCTGTGTTTATCGTTGCCCAACGCCTGGAGAATTTCAAGAGGAATTCCCAGACGAGCATTTGCCTCCTGTTTGGGGCCTTTTCTCCCAAAAGCTTGATGATGCTTTTAAAGCAAAAGGCCCAGAACTAACTTTGTTAGTGCGGCTTATTAACTCCTGCTGGAGTTCTGCAGATGCTCAGCAGATGCCCGTCCCTCTCTGCCAAGTGCATTTATCTGCCCCCGCCCAGGACAAGGGGACAGCGACGCCAACGACCGATGGCCAGAGTTCATGAGCAAACTCTCTTTGTTTGTTACAGGAGATTAAGCAGACAGCATTCTTTGATTCACTCAAGTTCAGAGGCGGCATCTGCATTTTGGGTGGAGAGCCCCATCTCAAATGTGTGACGTCGTCTCACACGCATGAGGCTGTTGAACTTGACCCAAGTCAAGATAAGGTCCCTCTGTTCCCCGGCAGATACGTATTAGGTTCTGCTTTATGCTGGGAACCTTCTAGACCCCAGGACGCAGAAGTGAAGCTGACCAAATGTGCCGCTTTCTTAGCACCAAAGAAATGATGTCACTCTGGAAGTGAAATTTTTCTGCTAAAGAGCTGAAGAAAAATTTCTAGATTCTTTTGGGGACCAGGAGTTTACTATTTTTCTAGATTGCTTGGAAAATTTTGCTTGTAAAACATCTTTTAAGAGCTAGGGGGCGGCACTGGGGCCGGGGGTGGCTGCAGCTGTGGATCAGACGTCGGTGATAAATCTGGAGAGAATTGAGTCCAAGGACATCAGTCTGAGGTGAGGAGACAGGCTTGCCGTCATGGTGGGGCTGAGAGACGCCACCACCACCAGCCCTTGGCGTCTAAAATTCTCTAAAGAAGACGAGGACTCTGATGCGGGAAAGCGGGTGTGGGACACAGAGAGGAGGTGAGGGAAGAGAGAGGAGAGCAGGTGGGGAGCAACTTGGGAAGGGCCTCAGCTGTGGAATCCAGTCCTCCAGGAAGGATGGAGCGGGTCCCTGCCCGAGCTGTGGGGACTTTCCAGGAGAATCCAGTGGCCAGATTCAGGCTCGGAGGTGGTGTAGCAAGAGGAACGCAAGCAGGAAATCGCTCTTTGAATAATTCCGCCCGGCTCTGCCTCTTCCCCTGCCAGCTGTGTGGCCTTAGGTAAGTTCCTCAACCTCTCTGAGCCTTGGTCCCTTATCTGGGGGCAGGTGACCACGACATCCCCTTGGAGGGCCATTGTGAGGCTCAGAGGAGAGGAAGCATCTGGGGTGGCTGGTTCTGGAAGTGGCATATGGCAGACACTCACGCCACCGGGCCCATGAGGTCTCCACTTCCTCGGAGGTGGCACCTCCAAGCCACCCGCCGGGGCCCAGCTGTCAGCTCTGCCCTGGGGGGCAGCACCCAAGCCCCAGAGCAGCCCTGCCCCCGAGCAAGACTCTGTGATGAGAGGTTTTGGCCCCATGTAAGTTGCCGGGAAAGATTTCCAGAGCCAGAGTGGCCTTTGAAGAAGCCTGATAAATATTTTGATCAGAGAGAAGGATGTGACTGGTGAGCTTTGTTCAGGCTGTGGCTGGGCCCCAGGAGTGGAGGCGGCTCGGGCCCAGGCCCTGCTCCCAGATTCCCCCGCAGCCCGGCCCCTCCTCCAGGTGGAGGCTGTCACTCGGGCCCTGGGGCCCTGGGAGGATGGGAGGCGCCACAGCTGTGGCCACAGTCGTAAAGAGAGACCCATGTCATCATGCCTTCTCTCCCCGCTGTCTGAACCCCAACCAGGGCCTTCCAACAGGAGTCCCCGGCATTCTCTTTGGTTGGGTGAGAGGAAATCCTTGTCCGAAATCTGTTCCAGATGCAGTGAGGCAAGAAGGTGCCTGGGCGACCCTGTTACTGAAACAGACCTCTGACTCTGTGTGTCCAGCACGTGTTCCCGGGAAAGCCCACGTCTCCGTAGAGCAGGTGTTCCTGGGTGCTTTCGGTGGTGGGGGCTCTCTACGCACCCCATCCTGCCCCACATCCAGAGTAGACATGTAGACCTTGGGCCGGGCCTGCACACAGCCCAAACTCCGGTCCTGGCCCCAGGGCCTCCCCCGGACTTCTGCTGGCCAAGGTGGGAGGCTGCTCTGTGCAGCTGCGAGCTCCAAGGCGTGGGCAGGCCTCCATCCGGTGGCCACACGCAGTCTGTTTGGAGAATAAACCCAACAAAGCCAGAGTGGAATGAGTGACGGAGCCTTGATAACGTCTCTCGGGCGTCTGGAGGCAGCTGCCTGAGCTTTCCGGTTGCGTGGGGCAACCCCTGCCCCCCGCCACCTCATGTGGGGTTTGAGGCGGTTTGAGTTGAGTTTCTGTTCCTGGCATCCTGTCCAACGAATATGCTGACCATTAGGAAGTTCACTGCCAAGGGGCTCCTTCATTTCTAGCCATGGGCAAACAATGCCCAGCCCTTAAAGGACGCCCAAACTGGCAGCCTGGAAGAGGTGGGGAAAACAGTCGTCCATCCCGTCGGCCAGCCGGGATCCTGTGGCAGGGTCAGCGCCCAGCGCAAAGTGGAAGGGAAGAGCATGTAGATTTGAAGTGGGAACGGAGGAGGGGACAAGACAAGGGGAGTGAGGAAGGGAGCTCAGAGATGCCAGCTCGGCCTGCTGGTGGGAACTGAGCATCACCAGCGGCTTCTGGGGCCGATGGCCTAGGCCTGGGAGGGTTCTCTCCAGGAGGGGGCGAGCCCTTCAAGCACTGCTGTGAACCCTCTCTCCTCTCCCACCTGCCACTGTCATCTGAGACCTCCGTAAACCCAATCATCTGGTCAACGGACACTATTAAAGCACCTACTATGTGCCAGGCTCCAAACCCAGCGACAGAGAAGCAGAGAGGCACCTACTGGGAGCTTGTGATCCTGCAGCCAGAGATGGACGTGCAAACAGCCACGGTAACAGATGAGCCCGGCAAGCACGACGAAGGTTTCAATAGGTTCACAGAGAAACACAACATTTCCTTCAAATTGCCGTCCTCAAAACGGTAAATTCCTGTAGAGAGTGCCTCAAAAGCTGAGCGTTGTGCAGAGAACCTCAGGGAGTCTACTTTCTAGAACTGTAACCGGGAGGAACAAACACGACTCCATGTTGGTCCTGTTCCCTTAGCTCCAACCCTGTGCTCTGTGCCCTGGGCTCAGTCGTGCTGGTTCTGCTCCTTTGGTAAGAGAACATGGCCTAGAGCCTGAAACACACAGGACAGCCCATTCTCAAGGCTCTGACCTTTAAAGGTATAACATTTTCCCACTCACAGAGAGAAAAAAACTGCACAACAGAAAATAACACTTGTCTTGTGGGAGGTTTACAGGAACACCATAACCTGCCCCATGTGGGCAGCTGCAAGAACAAAGGATTCTGACACCAAGAAGTTTGCAACAACCAACCACATGCCGTCCCCTTTTTAGTATAAAAGGAGCCTGAATTCTGACTTGGGGAAGATGGTTCTCTAGGACATCAGTCCCCCATCTTCTCGGTCTGCTGGCTTTCCCAATAAAGTCATTCTTCCTTGCCCCAACACCTCATCTCCTGAGTTACTGGCCTGTTTTCGGTGAGCAGAACAAGTTTGGACTTGGTAACAATTCTGGCTGACAACTTTTCTGATCCACCCACTTAGGATGGATCTAGCGTGTGTCTGCTCGGAGCCTGGGCCATGGTGGTCATCCAGGGACCTGTAGGGGCTCCTATGAGAGGGTGACTTCTTTCCACATTCATTGCAGTTCCATTTATTGACCAAACTGTTGGATATGGGAGTTCACGTCAGGAATTTTTTGTTTTTAAGCAGAGATGGTAAAACATGAAGCTTTGGTTTTTATGAAAGATACAGGAGCCACCAGACAAAACGAGATGACTGAGAGTTCTTGCCGGCGCTCACCGAGAGCTTCCTGTGGGCACAAATGGCGTTACTGAGCTGAAACGCACATGATCTTGCTTTGAAGAAACTCAGTCGGTGGCACCGGAAAGTAAGTCGAGCCAGAGGGAGGGGAAGAAAACCCATATCTCCAGAGTTCTGCCCCAGGGCTGGGCTTCCCTTCCTCCCCACGAGCCTCTGATTGAGAGGACCAGCCCATCCGACGGCAGAAGAGATGAAGGCGTGGGAAGGCAAGCCTCCCCCACACCTCTGGTTCCGCCCACAGTGAGGGGCAGAGCCAGAATCCAAACCCGGATCTGTCTGGCTCCTAGGCCCAAAGTTTTCTAACAGGCCATTCAGCCCTGAAAAGGCAGCTGGGTCCCAGGGCCAGGGGAGATGGACCCTCTGTCCAGAGAGGCTGGGGAAGTCTCCTGAGAGAGGGTTGGTCTCGGATCACAAAGTGAACGACCTCCAGACTCCTCTGTGTCCTCACTCACCCCCAGAGTCGTGGTGTCATTCTCGGGAGAGGCCCCAGGGCTCACTCAAGGGGGGACCCTGCTTCCTGCTGGCACTGGTACATACTGAGGGACATGGCAAGACAGGTGAGGCGCAAAGGAGGCTTCTGGAATCATCCTCCCCTTCAGCCCAGGAAGAAGGCAGGCAGAGCCAGGGGGTCCCAAGCCTGGAGGAGGAGTGGAGGCTGGGCTGCCAGATGGGGGTGGGGGGAGGGGTGTTCCTGGCGGCTTAGAAGTCCCCGCTGGGCACTGGCATTGGCAAATTCAGGCGACTCCTAACATGATAAAGGGATGGGGAGGGGGGTTTTGCCACGTTGACAAATGATCCTCGAGGGGTTCGGCTTTGTCCACACACATCACTCAGAAGCACGTCACGGAACAGCCTTCATTCTGATGGGTCGCAGCTCCAGTCTGGGTGCGAAAATGTGCTGGGTGCCCTTAATGGGCCCTCGCCTGTGCTGTGCAGGCACTGGCCGTAGAGGAAGAATACCTCTCTCACTGGTTGCCGGGCCCCCCCGTATGAAAGCAGCGTTTCCCACTGAGGAGCCCTGAGCACTGGAGAGAAGCTGGGGCCCCGCGGGGGGATGGGGCACACACCCAGTGATGGCCGCAGCATCCTGGAGCAGGGACAAGGCAGGCCACTCCCTGGAGACACAAGTGCCACCCAGGGTGGGAGTGGCAGCCCCAGGAGGGTGACATGGGGGTTCACTGTCCAATTTTAGGTCAGTCTCTCCTAAATGTCAAGCAAAAATTAAAAAATAAAACAGCAAAAATCCACCAGCACTTAGGGCCACTAAACGTCACTCACCTTTTAAAGGCAATTAAGACAACTCTGGAGCTTGTCTCTCGGGGTCCCATTAAATACCCCAGTGATGGTTATCTGTGATGTCATCCAAACATCTGGCCTGATGTCCCACACACGGTGCTCGGAAGGAAGAGAGAAAGTCCACGTTGGAAAAGATTTTCCATCTGTGTTGACCACTTCCGAAGGGAGCCCCTCCCCTTGAAGGGCCTCCTTTGGTCACATTTCTGAACTGACCTGGGGGGTCTGTTTCCACCAGCTTTCACCTTTAGAATGAACACCAGCACCAGCCCTTCCTATCTGAAATGTCTCTTATAATTATGTAATTACACACCTCATTTATCCAATTGTTAGGCTGAGAGACTGATTAAATATTAACAGCCGCTTGGCTCTCGTGGCGTCATTAGTTGGAACACAACCCTGTAATCTCAGGTAACACGCGACAGTAATTATCTTTCCCATCCACACTCACAGCTGAAAAGCTGGAGCAATTCATCCAGATAAGGCTGCCCGGTAGGAAGTGCATTGCCTTTAAATCCTGTTTTATATCCCTGGTCCCTAGCAGGGTAATAAGGGTGCATGTCAGCCCCACTCCCTTGCCGGGGCTGCGGGGTGGCGGGGACAGAGGAGGGTCGCAGGCATCACAAACAGGTCAGTTCTCCCCTCATCCAGCCCTCTCCAGCCATAAATTCAGCCAGGCTTCTCAAGTTGGAATGGGATTTTTCAACTGAAGCACCAAGATGGAGAATCAGGTTCAGTGTGAGCGTCTCTCTCGTTTCAGAAAGCAGAGCTGAGTCCCGCAGAGTTCGCCCTGGTGACTCCCTGTGAGGGGCGGGGGGAGCTGCGGGGGGCTGGGGCCTGGGCCCGGCCTGGGCCCTGCCTGGTCCAGCCCCTCGGCCTGGTCACTGCCAGGCTTGTGAAGGTCCTTCTGGGCTGGCCGTTCCCATTGGAGACTTCAATTCCTCCACCCACTTTTCTTCCTCTTCTGCATCCTCTGACCCCTCCCATCCACCTCTCCCGGGCTCAGCGCTCGGCATGCTTCGGGTCTGGCAGATGATCACGGGTCATGGAGGTTTTGCCTGGTGGTTCCTGAGGTGGGAGCTGCTAACTGGGGTGGGCTTAACAAGAGCCTCAGGGTTTGGGGCCCCCAGCTCTCCAGGCTGCGGGAGGCCTGAGCAGACTTCCCTTCCCGCTTCCCCCACAAACCCCCTCCTGGTTGACGGTAAGGGTCTTTCTCCAGCCCCAGGCTGTTAGGTGGTACTGCAGTCTCTGTTCAGACCACACGCTGGAACTGATGGTCACCCTGGAACGTTCCTTCACCCCCACTCAGACATGGGGGCATGATGGACGGCACGACCTGTCCAGCTCCAGGCCTGTCCGGGCTAACTCTGCTCAGTGCAGGAGGCGTGTGGCCACCTCCCGTCTGACCCCGGGGTGGGGCTGGCACCCATCTGGAAGACAAGGACCTTGAGAAGGACAGAGACATCAAATTAACATTGTTTTATGAACACTGTCGGGCTCTGACTGGCTGTATTCAAGCAGGAGCCTGTGGGGCCCTCCCGGGACAGACCCCTCCCCTAGATCCTCTGCGGGAGCTCCTCCCTGAAGGGCCCAGATAATAGTATCTCATTCATATTTCCTGAGTGTTTCAGATGCTAAAAACCACCACCAAAGGGAGAAGATTAACTACTTGCTGATCGAGAGCATGTGGTCCCCAGACCTTCTGGAGCCTGAAGGCTGACAGTGTTGACCACCCTGTTCCCTCCACATCAACCAATCAAAGGACTGCATGAGCTGATCATGTACCCTGCGACCCCTCCCCCTCCCCTGGCCTTTAAATAGGCTTTGCTGAAATCCTTTGGGGACTGCAGGGTTTTTTTGGCCATGAGCCACCCCGTCCTCCTTGCTCTGCCCTGCAATAACCCTTTCTCTGCTCTAAACTCTGACGTTTCAGTTTCTTTGGCCTCACGGCGCATCAGGCACAAGAACTTCAATTAGGTAACGTGGTTAATAATGAACGAGCATTAAAGAGAAAGAATTAGCTAATTGTTGCTCAAGTCACATTAAAAAAAAGAATCCCACCACCCTGCTGAACTTTGGGGAATGGGTAGAAGGATTTGGGCTCATCTTAAAGGTATCAATGCACAGGCATATACTGACGTGAGGGGACAGGTTATGGAGCGTCAGTACTGATAACCTCACCTCCACGCCAGGTGGGGGTGCTGGGGGTCAGAGCAGGTGAGGGTCTCTGGGTCCTGCAGGCTTCATCACGGTGGCCTTGCCCGCCTCACCTCTGATGCTGAAAACCTTATGTCCAATTGCTTTATAAAATAAGAGAGAGAAAAGAAGTTGGTATCTATATTACATGCCAAAGACCTCCTACTTTAAAAGTACTTCAGAGAGGAAAATGCAAAAAAACAATCTCCTTCGTTAAAAACCACGTTGGGTGCAGCAAATCTGGGGTTTGGATTTATTGCTCAGTAGGGCAGAGCTGTTTAAATCCTCCAAAGCAAACAAACTGGTAACCATCCCCCAGGGAAGAGAACGAAGTTTTCTTTTGACAACTCATCTGCTTGATCTTAATTAGCCTGGAGGTTTCCGTTGTCGGTGGTGTTTGTTTATTTAATACCAAAGTCACGGAAAACGTCAGATAGAGCAAAATTAACCCAACATTCAACTCTCTGGAGGAGAAACTCAAGGCATGAACGTGGTTTCTATTCATCGCCTGGGGAATCATTAAAAGTCACTTTAAAAATAAGGAGACGTGATCAATGGCCCCTGCTTGCTAATTTCTTATTTGACAGCTTATCTAAGGATTTGCTCCTGCAATTAGACAGCCCCAAGGCAAATTCTGCAGCAAGCCTTTTCTTCCCTTCTGAGGTTTCAATACAGAGGTTTCATTTTCTGCTCCATGACACCCCAGCTCTCTACCTCTTTGTGACCAGCAAAGTGTCAAAGTCTTACACCAGCAGGCCGGCCCCCAACCAGGTCCAGGCGGCCCCGCTGCTGAGTCAGCGCTGCACCCGGAACCTCGCACCATGGCCCCCGTCTTTGTGGATTTATCATTTTTCTTCCCTGTTATGGGACCGTTCCTAGGAAAGGCTTTCTCACGGCTGGCAGTGAGCATGGCAGAGCCCCAGAAACCCGACAAGCCTGCTTGAGCCAGTGCTTGAAAAATGTGGTTCCTCTTAAAGCTGCAGTGAGGGAAATGCAAGGCTTTAATTGGGTCTGACTTCAGGATTCAAATCATAGTTTTCCCTGGAGGTGGGCATTGTAGGAAACAGTATTACCGAATCGGGACCTTTCTAAACGCTGAAATTAATCAAGTTCCAGGATCATTTGTAATGGGCAAATGTAAGCGAGCATTCAAACGTTTAATTGGAATCTTTTGTAATTGTTAAATCACCAGAGACATTACTGAATGCTCTGGGTGACCAGGTACATGTTGTATTTCTGTGTGAGGAGGGAGCAATGCTCAGCAAAAATGATGTCACTGTGAGCACCTCCTCTGTTCCATAATCTTCCCCCAAAGGGACCAATTCAAATAGATAATTTGACTTGATTGTTTTTAATTACATTGTAAACATCTCAAAAAAAATTCGAGGAGGAAGGTGAACGCAAGTCAGTTGGTAATAAAAATGCAGGCTCTAATTCTTCTCGGATGACAGACGAAATGAGTTTAATATATTCTTGCTCTGTGGAAAATACAGAGCATTTAAAACGGCAAGCAACTGAATTTAATTAGTAGAACTTGCTCAAAACAGCTTGGAGAACTGGAGGGCCAGGAATCCCTATCATGCATTCGCTGAAGACCTAGGAAAGCACCCCAGTTTACGGCTGATACGAATTGCTGGGGAAACAATGTAGAATTGGCCCCTGTGTTTTTCCATCCAGCCCAACTTGGCAAGCGGGTCCACTAAGAGCATCAGCTGCTGTTTTCAGTCCCTCACCTTACATAAGCCCTTAATTCATCAGAAAGATAGAAAAGTGGGGAAAATACATTCAGTGTTGAAAGATGGACTGCATTGCTTTCAAATGCAAGTAAATCCCAATGGTAAAGTTCAATTCTGAATTTCTCTCCACTAATAAATCACAATCAGCAGTTGTCGGTGGGCTGTGCCCTGCTCCCCACCTCGGAAGAGCCAGTGCCTGAGAGAAACCAGTCCTGCGCTTCCTTTTCGAGTTGGTGATGTTCCTGGCTTCAGAGAAGGGAACGCCCGTGTGTTTCATAGAAGAGTGGACTTGGTGTTCCAGGCATGTGTTTTCAGCTGTTTAGCATGGCCATCATTTTTACAGCCTTGGAAACGCACAAATAGTGCAGTTCACACATTTAATTGCTTTGACCTGTCTGGAGCAGGAGCCCTGTTAGTCACCTGTGCTATCTGAAGTCCTGAAGGAAGTACTGTCCTTCCTTCATTTAATTAGTTATTAATCACATTCCATGAAAGAAACAGCCCAAGGCCCTTGAGAGGCACACCTTACTTGGGAAAGCAGAATCTTCAGCAGGTCCCCTTGACCTCCACAGTGGGCCGATTCCAGTGAAGATGTTCAGTGGGGTCTCAACACACCAACACACCTGCCTGTAACTTACCAGCAGGGAACCTCTGATGTTCCAACAGCCAGAGAGAGGCGGTCCACTGAGAGACGATACTGTTTAAATGGCCATCCTATTCTGGAACACTCCGCCCATCCCCAACGGCCACTTTCATCCTGGGAATTTGCAGGTTGAAAGTTTCCCTTTAAAGTTCATTCTTCAGCTTCCGTCTCTCCTCATCAAAAGTACTGTGAATGTGTATTCTGCATATATTCTGTGAGTTAGGTACCACGTCTCTTGTACTTTGTATCCGTCGCTTGATAGCACTGTAATTCACACACAAGACCCAGGGAACTGTGCTTTGAGGTAGGTTCGACAGTTTACAGTTTTTGCCTTCCTTGTGGAGGTCAGAACTTGTGGACAAAGACTATTGCCTGCCACTCCGGTAAACAAGGAATGTCGCCAGTGTCAAGCCATCAGCTACTGCAGCTGCCCCATTGAAGGGGACTCAGGATGGAGAAAACCAGGATCCTGGCCCTAGACAGTTAAGATATACATGACAGGAATAACCTCAGTGAGCCCGGACTCTTGCGTCTTCCCATATATAAGAAAGCACTAAAACCATTAGCTTCAGATGTCTGTTTTTGTGACTAACGGTAATCTTTTGATGTTCAACTACATTTTATTTTCCCAGCAAAACTTTGTATATATCCTGGCTCCTTCTTTCCCTCTTTGGAACCATCCCTTAGAGCTGAGAGGCTGATTCCCAGGCTGTAGTCCTCCATCAGACCCCTGAATAAAGCATAATTCCCAACTTTCAGGTTGTGCTTTTTTTTTTTTTTTCCAATCAACAAACTCACCCCCTCGGAAGATAGGACTTCACTCCGTGCCCCTTTGTGTGAATCACAACAAGACAGAACTGGGCTTCCCAACAGGAAGGGAGCAGCACCTGTCGGCCTCTTGGGCCATCCAGGCATCAGTGTGGGGTGAGGGGAGGTGGGGAGGGTGTGCCTGCGGGGGAAGCTGCAAGACTGTTGGCGACCCCCCCCCCAGGCTGCAGCTCTGGGTGCAGACAGTGCACCCAGAATGGGAGAAGGTGGGCACAGAGCTCGCAGGTGGCAGGAGGGCCGAGTCTGGCGAGGCTCCCATGAGCTTGACTCAAGTGTGGGCAGAGAGAGGAGCTAAACAAAGAATGAACGGTCACTGAAAGAACACTCCCTCACACCACGCACAAAAATAAGTTCACAATGGATTAAAGACTTAAACATAAGACAAGACACTAAACCTCCTAGAAGAACACATAGGCAAAACATTATCTCACATACATCTCAGCAATGTTCTCCTAGGGCACCCTACCCAAGAAATAGAAATAAAAGCAAAAATTAACAAATGGGACCTAATTAAACTTACAAGCTTTTGCACAGCAAAGGAAACCATAAGCAAAACAAAATGACGACCTACGGAATGGGAGAAAATTTTTGCAAAAGATGAAACCAACAAAAGCGTAATTTTCAGAATATATAAACAGTCCATATGACTTAATAGGAAAAAAACAAATGGGCAGATCCAAAAATGGGCAGAAGACCTAAACAAGCAATTCTCCAGTAAAGACATACGAGTGACCAACAGGCACATGAAAAAATGCTCAATATCACTAATTATCAGAGAAATGCAAATCAAAACTACAATGAGGTATCACCTCACACCAGTCAGAATGGCCATCATTAAAAAGTCCGCAAATGGTAAATGCTGGAGAGGCTGTGGAGAAAAGGGAACCCTCCTACACTGCTGGTGGGAATGCAGTTTGGTGCAGCCACTGTAGAAAACAGTATGGAGATTCCTCAAAAGACTAAAAATAGACTTACCATATGATCCAGCAATCCCACTCCTGGGTATATATCCAGAAGGAACCCTAATTCAAAAAGACACCTGCACCCCAATGTTCACAGCAGCACTATTTACAATAGCCAAGACATGGGAACAACCTAAATGTCCATTGACAGATGACTGGATAAAGAAGCTGTGGTATATTTATAGAATGGAATACTATTCAGCCATAAAATGACAACATAATGCCATTTGCAGCAACATGGATGTCCCTGGAGAATGTCATTCTAAGTGAACCCAGAAAGAGAAAGAAAAATACCATATGATATCACTCATATGTGGAAACTAAAAAAAAAAAAAAAGACAAATGAACTTAAATATAAAACAGAAACAGACTCACAGACATAGAATACAAACTTGTGGTTGCCAGGGAAAGGAGGATGGGTAGGGACAGACTGGGACTTCGAGATTTGTAGATACTCACAGGTGTATATAGAATAGATAAACAAGTTTATACTTACAGCACAGGGAAATATATTCAAGATCTTATAGTAGCTCACGGCGAAAAAGAATATGAAAATGAATATATGTATATTCATGTATGACTGAAAAACTGTTTTGTATACCAGAAACTGACATAACATTGTAAACTGACTATAACTTTATTAAACAAACAAACAAAAAGAAATTGACAGCTACCTCCCAGTTTGGGGCCCAGAAAAAACTGTGTTCCTGTTTGAGGAGTTGGGCTCAGCCTCCTGTGGTTGGCATGGAAACACAGCTGGGGCCTCCACGGAAATGGCCCCATCCGGAGTCATCCGGTGGGACTGGTCATGTGAACAGTCGGGCAGTTGGGGAGGTGAGGAGGGCAGAGTCAGGGGCCAGCCCCTATCAGCAGAGGAGAAAGCAGGGCTGGCAGGGCGGGGAGGGCCAGCTCCAAGGGGAGGAGGTCTCAGAGCCAGGGATGAGTTACTCTCACCCGCATTCCCTGGATGCTACATGTCCAAGATGACTTGGCTGTAAAACTATGGTCACATGACAAATATTGGTTTAAAAGGGGGGAATTAAGGTAGCCCGTGGAGGATGGGGGAAGGATTTTCTACCTGCTCCAGATCCAGCAGACTTTTCAGTGGTTGTGGATCTTATTTTAATGGGTTTCTAGAAGCACATATTTGATATATTTTCTTGAAGATGTAGTTGAATTGGAGGGAAAATACTGGGAGGAGTTCAGAGCCCGCTGCTGGCCGTGTGCACCAGTGGCAGGCGGCACTTACTAGGAAACCAGCAGGTCTCTGCTCAGGATCAGGTGCGGGTTGGGCTGTGGTGCTGAGTGTGAAAGGTTTAATTCAAACCTCAGTGTCACAGGGCTGAGTGGCCGTCCCTGAGACCACCGTGGTCCATGCAAATCATGCCTCCCAGCCACAAGGCACACAGAGAGAGTCCTTACCTGCTTTCCTGAACACCCTCACTTCAGGAAAACTAGCTTTCACCTACCCCTCTGTGGGCTTGGCCACCAACTGGAATTCAGTGTTTTTCTACCCCACCGTGTTAAAAGACTATTAATGCGGGAGATGCTGAAGGTCTGGCTGAACCTGTCTTCAGTTCCTTGTTATATTAACTTCCTTTTGCTGCTTCTGAATGGATGACCTGCGGCAATGACCGCTCTGCAGCCCCTCCAAATCTCCCTCATCCCCAGCGGAGAATAAACATTGGGTCCAGACAACGTGGCTTCCTTCTACTGCCTCGACCCCTCAGCAAATAGCTCGGTGTCGGGGCCCAGAGCTTTCTGGGCTGTCAGCTAGGAGGCCAATTAGTGTCCACGGTGGGGCTGGATTTTGTGATGTGGAAATTTTCCCCACTGTAACTGAACTGACATCCCTGATGAATCCCACGGGACCCAGAAAAGCACGAGCCCTTTGAGGAACGGGCGTAGGCTCTCCTCGTTCAATAATAAAGGCCCTCAAGAGTTATAACAGCTATTACTGTGATGAGCACTTTCCATATAAGGCGATGAAGATGTTTGAAGTGGTATTTCAGTGCACTGATGCAAATCAAAGCCAAATGAAAACATCTGATCATTGGCGAATCCCTGCCAATTTCCTTCTCCGCTACTGTCTTGTACCCTCAGTGAGAGTCAGGGTCTACACCCCCAGCCACGTGCAAGTGCAAAAGCAGCGCCTGCTGCCCAGGGGAGCCCACGTGACCAGAAGTCCTCAAGATCTTCCCCAGACCCACGCTGCTCTGTGCCGGGCTGGCTTTCCAGCCAGTGAGCCCCAGAGTGGCTGCGCGTGCGGGTCTCCACGTGAACAGGGCACTCCGGTGTGGGTGCTGGTTTGGGAATCTCCCTGGAGGACCCGTGAGCAGTTCCACAAACACTTTTTTTGGGCAACCTGGGACAGGTTTAAGCTGTAATAAAAAGGGGGACCAGGCCAATTTTCTTCAAGCTAACGCACTACTGTTGAGAAACAGGGACCTCTGAGGAACACACACAGGAGGATGTGAATTCACTAGGTGTTACTGTTGAACGGCGGGGCCAAGTGGCAGAAGCGGGGAAAGTAGAATTCCAACTTCACGGTGGCGCTGGGTGTCTGACATGGACAGGGCGGGAGTGTGTCTGCATCAGTGAGAGACTCGGTCTAATTTCAGAATCACTCCCTGGAGATGAGGGAAGGACAGGGGTCACTGGGAAGTCCTTTCTTCGGCCGTGTTCTACCCCAGTGACCCGGTTCCACTGCAGGCCCAGACGACTGCAGAACATTCCAACAGTGAGGCCAGGAGGAGGAGGAGGCGGTTCTACCCACACACTCAGGGAAACCGGCCAGATGTGGGCTCCTTAGCGCGGGCGAGGAGAAGAGGGGATGCTGGAGAGGAGGAGGCTGTCGGTTCAAAGAGGTTCCGATGCCGCCAGAATCTGCATCTTCTCTAGAGGACTCAATTTCTGCCGCATCACTTTCTTTGAATCGGGATGAGATATGAGAAGCAGTTTCCAGCCTAACCCAAACCTGGAGTCAGGACTCTAGTCAGGTGAAGCTTTGAAAGGGTTTCCGGGTGAGCCCCAGCTGGGTGGCAATGTCTCTTGGTTCTCAGTGATGACCTCACCCTTTCCCAGAGGCACTCAGGATCCCTGCAGGGAGTTAATGGAGGCACCAAAAGGCCTTCCTTCCCACCACAGGGTGTCTGAACATCCCAGCATTAGTCATCCCTTCAGCTTGAAGCCACCCTTCAGGAGATCTATAAAATGCAAATCTGGGGAGAAATGAGAGTCATTTATCAGACCTCTGACAGCAGGGCCCAGGGCCTGGGTGACAGACGCCCCAGGAAGGCCACCATGGGACAGGGAGGGGCAGCAAGCCTCAAATCTGTAGCAGCATATTTCAGATTGTATTTGCTCATTGGTGGGTCATGAGATCACTTTAGTGCAAAGGTCGCCAGAATGAAAGAAATTACCAAAAAATGATACAAATGAACTTCTTTCCAAAACAGAAATAAACTCACATAGAAAACAAATTTATGATTATCAAAACGGAAAGGAGGGGGAGGGATAAATTAGGAGTTTGGGATTAGCAGATACAAACTACTGTATATAAAAATGACAAACAACAAGGACCTACCGTACAGCAGAAGGAACTATATTCAATACCTTGTAATAACCTATGATGGAAAAGAATACATACATGTATAACTGAATCACTATGTTGTACACCAGAAACTAACACAACACTACTTCAATTAAAAAAAAAGAGAAATTACAACAGAACATTCAAGATACAAAGTGCATTATTACATACACTATTGTTTTTATAAAATCAAACTTTGGTCTTGTTTGCAGGTACCTGTGGGCCGGGGTGTGGCACCGTCAGGCAGCAGGGGCTCAGGTGAGGAAGTGCACGAGGGCCCCAAGCTGAGGAGTAGGATGCTTTCCCTCCTTCACAACTTTGCTGACGCCTTCCCGAATGATGCAGCCCAGCTACTGCTCAATCCAGTAGAGTCTTTTTTCAATTGAAAAAAAAAATGCAGCAAAACATTCCAATAATGCAAAAGTAAGTGTCCCCTCTTCTAACTCCAGGGAACCCCTTTCCTGAAGCCGCCTTGTGTTTCTCTGCATGTACTGGTACACACCCGCCCCTTCTCTCCAGCCCTTACTTCTGTTTTTAAAAGCAAATGAGGGGGAGGGAAACAGCTCAGTGGCAGAGCACATGCTTAGCACACACGAGGTCCTGGGTTCAGTCCCCAGCATCTCCATCAAAAAAACAAACAAAAGCCAATGAGAACACACTGCACATGGTCTGCACCTTGCTTCCCACACACAATACATATCTCAGCACATGAAGGGCTACGTCTATCTTTTCACCTGCAGCACGATGGTCCACCATATGGCACACTGTGAGTTTTGTAAAACCAGCTCTGATGGATGCATAAGTTGTGTCCAGTCTTTGCTTATTATAAACAATGCTGCAGTGAACATCCTCACGCCTGTCTGTGTACTCATGGTGGAACATGAGTAGTACAGACTCCTACAAGTGGAGCTCCTGGGTCAAAAAGGACAGCATTTGAAAAAGATTTTGATAGACATTGTCAAATTTTGTTTGCTTCATTGAGGTGGTACCAAAATATATCATTTTGCTGCCTGGACCCTGCATCCAGGCTCCCCACTAAGCTTACAGAGCCCCAGGGGCCTTTCCTTTTGTCATCTAAGTCCCTCATGCCGCATCTTGACAAACTTCCTCCCTCCCGTTCGTTCTCCCTCCCCCATTCTTTACGTCAAGAACACCATTCGACAGACTTAGTTCTTCTTGGATATTTTAACTTTCCTTAGTTGTAACGATTGTCAAAAAGGCTTGATTCAATGAATGTCTTGTGAAAAATTTCACTGTGCTTTAATTTGGATGAGACCAGGAAAAGGCAGTGTGTTAATTTCCTAAGAGCATTGTCTTAGAGATTACTTCCGGAAATAGCCAGAGCTTTGGGAGGGCCCTGCGGCTCAGGTTTGAGACACCTGGATCTCCTCTGTGGCCACATTTTTGTGGTGAGATATGCATGACAACTCAGGCAATGCTCTGATCGAGTTCACTGCCATTTCTGTGAATGCCCTTAGAACACCTACTGGTCGGTTTCCTCACAAATCTTAGTTGGAGGTGAAATTCATACTTAATGACGGAAGGTAAAATCTTTCATTTTTTAGTGGCTGGTGATCTAGTATAATGCTAACTGCTTGCGATTCTGTAACATACTGAAAGCGGCACTGCCACCTATGAGAGGTGGATCCTTCACGGCTAAGCTAACCACGGCGAGGGGGGCAATTCTGAACATGGGAGGAAGTTTCATTGAAAAAAATAAGAACCCAAACCTGTTCAGCTTCACATCAAAATTAGAACAAGTAAACTTTACTTCTCTTCCTGTTGTCACATTTGGTTTTCTTCAATAGACAGCGGATTTTCTTGGAGGGTTAAAGCAACACACTGAAACATCCTCACACTTCAGAGACTGGAAGATGTGATGTACGACTGACCTCAAGTCTGCATCCTAAATACAAGTTTAAATGAAGCTCGCCAAACTGCGGTTACAGTTTCATTATGCGGGAGAACCATGACCACAGCCAAATATGGGATACAATAAACATTTCACCTCCAAAAGGAACATTCCTGAAAAGGTGGAGATAGTTAAAATATATACTGAATTACACCCCTAACCCGAGATAAGCTGCCAATTGTCTAATGTCAGGGGTGTCAGAATAAAGCTGAAGCTAAAAATCTGTTAAGTCCAAGTTCACCTTTACCAGGGCGCTTTGTCTCAGAGCTCAGTGAAAAGGGGAGACTCTATAAAATCTGTACCAAACAAAGGATGTCGGCGGCTTGAATGCAAGAGACCAGTCCAGATCTGAGAATTCCAATAAATAAATGAAACTGAGCGTGTATTGCCAACAAGCATGTCACTGAGGCCGCAGAAAGACTGGAGCCGGGCAGCTGGGAGGCAGGAGGGGCTTGGAGCCGGAGGCGGCGAGTGCCCGTTCCCCGGCTTGATTATTTACGGCGTGCTGACGCAGGGACAACTTTCCATGTGAGGAACAGCTTAACGGAGGAACAGTCAAGCTTGACCAGAAAGAGGTCCAGGGAAGGAGAAACAAAAGGGGACGTGAATAAAAATGACAGCTAATAAAAAATACAAATCGAAAAGGCTGTAACTTTCAGAAGTAATTTAGAGCCAAAAGAAAAGGGGAAAAAAAAATCCCGCTTTGCTGGCTCTGGGACAACTTTCTAAGAAGCAAAAGACATTAAGCAAAATGAATGTGCTGCACTGAAGACCACAGTTCCCTCCGTGCCTTCCCGGCTGTAAGTGTGGTTGCAGCTGCAGCTGGGTTTATTCACAGAAGGGGAAGTGGCACTTTTGTCTGTCTTCAGCGAATGTGTCCATTTTATCAACAGATATTGTGCACGCTTCCTCGGCAGGTCCTAGACCCACCAGGGCTACCTGCTAAGCAAAGACACGGCCCCTACCCTCCAGAGGCTGATGGTCTAGAGTGGGAAGCAGACAAGTCCACTGTCAAGGTCGGGACCCTGGGTGACAGCAGCTGGGTCAGGCCCAGGGGAGGCAAAGCAGGACAGCTGCAGGGGAGAATTTGTGGCCCAAAGTGGAGCCTGAAAGGGAAACAATTTCATCAATTTCGCTTCCTATATTGATTACATAGCAACTTACCAAACCGCCATGTAATACCGATCCCAGTTTATTTCAAAATTAAAATGTACTTTTTATGCAGAGATGCCACTTTCTGCGGTTTGCTGCAGAATTTTTCATCCTTGAATTCTGGACTTGAGGCCGACCTGAGCTGTTTTAAATGATATTTTTATGACATAATGTACCTCTTCTTCCAAGTTGGGTCAAAAGCATAATAACCACCACCACTAGTTCCTCCGTGGCCCGAGTGTGCCACGCGTTTTATGTGTGTGTCATTGACTCTTCAGAAAAAATGCCTTGAGGTGGAGTCATCACTCTCGTCTTACCGACGGGGGAATGGAGCTTAGGACAGTCACTCTCTCCTGGTCACATGCAGTAAGCATCATGGTACTGTCTTCTGCACATCACTGCCTTTCGGTTACCTATGCAGGTTGGGAGCCAAGAACACGTCTACACCCAAGGAAGGCTTATCACTCAAGATCCCTTGGCTCATCCCTGTGAGCTGTTCCCAGTCCTTTAGCTGAATTTTCCCTCATTTTCCTCCCTCCCCAGTTGGGGTCCCTCCTGCCACCATCTCACTGTACAAGTGCCACCATTCAGGGCAAGAAACGCCTCATCACAGGTGGCGCTGATGAGAAAGGGGCCCCAGCCAGGGCGCTCAATGCCAAGCCAATCACGTCTCCCTCCCTTTGCTCTTGGTCCCATTCCTAACCCTCCGTTTCTTTCCAGAGGCCATCTCTGCCCTCGCTGTCTCACCCTCACTGTCTCGCCCTCACTGCCTCGCCCTCGCTGCAAGAATACAGGATTAAACACCGGCCACAGGTGTCTCCACAAGCCTGGGAACTGCAGACACCCCTTTACGTGCTGGGTGGACACACTGTCCTCAAACCTATGCCTCCATCGGTACTCCGGACCCACTCCTCGGCCCCTGGGCATCCTGACCAGCATTTCGGAAATCCTTGCTTAGCATCTGAAGACTGAGGCGGGGTGGTCTATCAACTACTTTATACTTGGAATAAAGTTTCATGGTTTGAATTCAAGTAGTATTCTTGGTAGATCTCTCTTTTTTTTTTTTTAGTGTCTTCAAGACTGATCTTCCAAACACAAACTAGGGACTGTGCTCAATGGCAAAGTCGTTCCATTGTGCACCCAGTTCTAAAAATACCAAACAGCAGAAGTCTGGTATTTATTTCTTAAAAAAAAATTTTTTTTAATGGGGGTACTGGGGATTGAACCCAGGACCTCATGCATGCTAATTAAGCGTTCCACCACTGAGCTATCCCCTCCTCTGTAGAAGTCTGATACTGATGTCTCTCTGAAACTGGGCAGAGGGTGATCCATCGATAAACCACAGCAACATCTTTCAGAGATTTTTTTATCCCTACCCTCTTATTCTCAAATTTATAAAACTATTTGCAAAAAGCCAAAGATTGAGTGTCCTCTTTCTGTGCTATCTGAGCCAAGTCAGGCCGATGAACACCTGCTTTTATAATGAGGTATTAGCAACCTTTAATGAGAAAGAATATGAAAACGAATATACATACGTATATGACTGAAACATGCTTTACACCAGAAACTGACACACTGTAAACTGACTGTATTACAATAAACAAAACAAAACAAAATAAAAATAAAACAAGACACTAAAAGAGATGACTGAAGACCTGCCAGCTTATCAAGTAGAATTTAGTTATTCCTCTGTTCAGGTAACTTCCTTTAACACAGAAAACTGTTATGAAGGTGCCTGGGCCAAGCTTAGGCACACGGGGCTGGCCACATGCACAATACTATCAACCAAAGGCTGGAATTCTAGTGGGATGAGGGCTGAAATTCCCCTATTCCAAAACATTTTGCAGCCAGGATGGCCAGAAACTTCAAATGGCAACTTTTTCGATTCCAGATAACTTCCCAGAAATTTAAGAGGCAATCATTTACTCTTGACTTTCAAAGAGAACCTGGGCTTGAAACCTTGGGCCATTGCATCTAAAACCGATCCGCCAGCCACAGCCCTCTGAAGTTACTGGGGAGGGAGGGAAGGTTGCGACACCTGGACATCTGGATTGAACTATCTAGTTCACTTCCCAGGTTGTAAATTTTCTAGCTCAAAAGACTATTTGAAAAAGAATTTCTTACCAAAAAAGCTGAAGTACTAAAAAAATTTTTGATTACTTTGATATGGAACACAACAGCTGGATGATTTACTGACATCTCATCTTCAAGGGAATGTGTATTTTAGAAAACAGAACTTAAAAAACCTATGGCCTGAAAACATGGATTTTAAACTATGAGAGATGAGAACCTTATCCAACACACTGCTGTATGGCATGGTCAAATCAACCAGAGAATTTGATAAAGACCAACAATATAGTAGGATTGAAAACGGAGTGGTTCTGTCACCTGGAAATGTATCACATTTGGTGATCTACTTAAACAGGAGCCATGTGAACAAAAGCCCACACGCACGCACGCACGCACGCACACACACTCACACGTGTTTCTGCTAAAAACTGTATCTGAGGAACAGCCTACCATCTTCTATATTTCAACCTCCAAATTTAGCTTTTTATTGAATCTGAAATAAACATAACAGTACATCAAATTAAAAAAACCTGCATATGTTAGAAAAATGCATCAATGACATATATATATATATTTCATAACAAAACAGAACTATGTTCAAAAACCACTCCTGCTCATTAATGCTGATCCTAACTTGTTTGATTTCTGTAATTAAGCACCACAAAGCCCGGAGAGGAAGCTGAGAGCAAGCCTCTCCTAACTCCTCCTTGCCCCTGTGTTTCATTTTTCGGTTTCGCTGGAAAGTGTGATGACTCCCCGGTTGGAGAGCGCATGGAAAATGGTCCAGAGCTGGGGAGGGTCCTCACAGTTGTGCTGCTGTTCCCAGTGCAGGAGCAGGTCCTCCTTCCTTCCCAGCGTCTGTGCACAAAGGATGCAGTTAAAGCCCGGCTGGGCTGGGAGGGGGGCAGTAGGGGGCCCGGGACACTCGGGGCTCTGGGGGTCTCCTCTGGGCTCAAAGGGTCCTGGCGGGGCTCCTTCGTGCCCTGTGAGGATTTCCACGTCATTCTGCTGATGGAGGCAGAGCTGCTTTTTCAACGTGGGGAATGCGTGGAGCTCCTCATCAGAGGGACGATGCTTAAACATCTTTCTTCTCTCGGACCGCGGTTTCCAGGAAGGAGCAGCGTGTTTCCGCAGTCCATCCCGAGCGCCTCTGCCTCCGGGGAGGACCCCCTCCTGCAGCCTGCCCTGAATCTCCTCTCCGTGGACGTGGAGTAAGTGAAATTTGATTTCAGCAAAAGACGGGGCAGCGATCTGGCAGCGGCCGCATCTGATCTGTAATCTGACTTCGTCGGCCTGGTCCAGAAGGAGGTCTTCTTCAAGGCCGGGCCTGTTCTCCCTGAAAAGAGGGGAAATAGCCTGGATCAGGTCTCCCGGAAAAAAAAAAAATGGGACTCGTCTTTCCAGCTCTTGGCCTTTCGGGGTCTAAGATGGACGCGCTGCGGAGAAGTGCAGAGGGTGAGCAGAGGCCGCGGGGAGCAGCAGTGTCACTCCCGCCTGGGGCCTCACACCTCTCAGGTTGGCGGGGGCCCCTTCAGAAAGAGGGTTTCCCTTTACGCATCTCCTCGGGAGCTAAGTCTTCTTTGGTTACCATGGGAACAGGTGTAATCACCATGAGAGTAGGAAGTACCAAGTGAAGCACTGTGGGGACCCACTGGGTCCAGCGGAGTTGACTGTTCCCCCTTCCCCTCCCATGGTGCCCTCCCCAACCTGAGCACCAAATGCAGTTTGGACATTTTACCTAAAAATTGAAACATATTCCATTAAACCATTAAGAAGTGAGGTTTCTTTGGGGGAGGCTGCTATGTACATTAGTAAAAGGCACAGGTGTCTGAAAGGGGGCAGAAATGCTTAAAGAGACACAGAGAAACTCTAGTGAAGCCGGCCAGGAACAGGACAGGTGCACTTTATTCTTAATGTGTATGATCCACCAAGCCAGAGTTGGACAGAAAGGTCTGAGAATCATCAGGACAGTTGAGGAGGACGAGGGACAGAGAATCAAAAGTGCTGGAGAATGTTTCATTTTCATGGTGCTGATGAGAACTCGTTTCAGTGAGACCCCTCTGTCATTTAGAGCCAGGTGGACAGACAGAGGGTGTGTCCTTGGCTTACTTACTCCTCTCAGACCTGCATGGCAGGCTCTCCAATGACTCAGCTCGTGTGTTTATGAAACTGGGAAGGGGCGCGGGGGCAATGACACAGGAAATACTGCTCCGGCCCGTCAGGAAAACAGGGCCAACGGAGAGGGTCTGGTCTGGCACCCGAGGGGATGGCCGACGCAGCAGACCCCGCCCAGTCCCCATCACTGGTCACTCTGTATCTGGGGCAAACGATCCTCTTTAGACAGAAATTCTGTGGGCATGAGCTTGGGGGAAATTACTTGTAGAGGTACCCAGGAACCATATACACTAAGTGACTCATATTTCAGATGCAAGAATAACCTCTTGCTTGATGGTCCCCAGTGGACCCCAAGCTGGCATTTGTGTCCTGGCTGCCAGATGGTGGGGTAATTAATGATCATGAATGATTGGAAATGAAGGGAAAGGAGGCCACCCTTTCTGGAACAGGGGGACAAGGTGGCGACCTTCTGAAATCTCCATCTGAGGGACGCTTTCCCAAAGGCATCTTTCTGGGTGTGAAATCCCACCCTGTTCTCCAACCCGGACATTCCTTCCTGCCGGCCCGCATCCCAGCAGCACTTACCTGTCCACTGGCCCCTCCGGCTCCCTGGCACTCTGGTCTCCGGGCTGCGGTTCGCAGGGGGCGGGCTCGGTGCTGATGACGACTCTGTGAACCTCTCTCAGGTGGCCAAAGTAGACTCGCAAGTGGCCGAACACTTTGGCACACAGCTCACAGCACATGAGCTTCCGGGGCCGGCTGTCCGCGTGCCGGAGCCGCACGTGGGCGCTCAGGCTGCCTGGCCGCATGTACGTCTTGCGGCAGAACCGGCAGCTGTAGGGCCGCCTGTTGGTGTGTGTGTTCATGTGCTCCTGGAGGTGCCGTTTGAACTGGAAGTGGTGATCACACACGTGGCATCGGTGCCAAGGCTTCTTAAGGCCGGAGAGCCCGCGTCTGAAGGCAGCGCTGGGCTTAGGGGAAGGGCCGTCGGCCTGCTTAGAGCCCAGCTGTTCCAGGGAGAAAGGATTACTCAGCAGCACATCCCGTGCTGGGCTGCCGGGTGGCGGGGGCTGGACTGGGGCCACGGGAGAGGCCGGGGGGCCCGGAGCCGGTGGGACGGTGGCAGGTTTGGGCATGATGCTCCGGTACTTTCTCACAGTCCCAGGCGTCGGGCCTCTGGCTTCCTGCGGATCGGCCTGGACCCTTTCTTTGCCATCTCTACACTTATTCAAGACATATTTCCTTCTTTTGCCCTGAAATGTCAAAAGCTCATCTGGTACCTTTCGTTTCCTGCCTTTTCTCTTTGCTGCCCCACCGTTCAGTTTTGTTTTGTGGCTGAGATCGGGTTTGGTGGCCAGACTGAAGGCATTTTCACCAGGGTTCTGCTTCAACACCGGTGGGACAGGGACCTTGTCGGCCACCTGTGGCACCACACAGAAGCCTTCTGTGACCCCCAAGGTCTTGTCACTGGCTGCCCGGAGCCCAGGTAAAGAAATATCCACAGTGTGAACGGCCGATTCACTCTTGTAAACCTCTGGTGCTTTCATTCTTGAGTAAGGGAGGATGGGCAGTTTACCTCTAGAGACAGAAGAGACCACTTGAACCGTGTTGCCAAATACAGCTGGTGACAAATGGGTCACGGGTTTGGCAACACTGGCCTGTCCTTTAAGTTTCTCACTGGGAACAGTGGCAGGTTTCCTGGATGCTTTCTGGCCAGCATGGTTTGCTTTCCCTGACGTCTTTGGGAGGTCCAGCTTGGCAGCGGGCCCCTGAGGTGTAGACGATGCTGGGGTGGCAGGAGGGTTTGGATCTGCATGGGCACTGGTCCCTGGAGGCCGGGAGTCTCTGTGGTCATCCCCGTTGGTCAGCACGGCGGTGCCCACACCTGCCAGGGCTTGGTCTGGTGGCAGCACCAGCTCGGGTGGACGGGGCCTGGGCGGGGGCTCAGGACGGGCAGGCAGGGCGGGGGGCGCTTGGGTTTGGGCAGGGGGTTTGCTGCAGCTGCTCTCAGAGGAGCTGGGCATAGGCTTTCTTCTCGCTCCTTGGCTCTTTCTTGGGGGTTGGTACCGGGGAATAGGCAGCTTTAGGTTCTCAGGAAGAGGCAGTCTGGACTTCGGGATGGGCTGAGCAGAGGCAACGTGGGGCAGAGCGACCAGAGAAAATGTCCCCTCCTGGCCAGCAACCTGCATCAGCGCATAATTCTGGGTGGGCATCCCCAGGGGCTTCGAGCTGAAGCGGGGGCCTGGACTCGCCTGATCAGGGAGGGATGGCGACGGGCACGTGAGCACTCGGGGTGGCAGGACTTTGGGCATGATTTTTGGAGCGATGGTTCTAAACTGACTCTTACTCTGCAGACCTTTCCCAGTCTGAACGGTCCCGGAAGGGGTGCTTGGTTCACCTGCAAGGATAATACAATATAAACTCACTCTGGTGTCGCTGTCCCATTGTGAGGGCACAGATAAGCATCTTAGCATTTCCTCTGCCTGGAGTGCATTCCTAGACCACCCTGCCTACCGCATCCCAGTGTGAAGGTCTGCTCCTCCCCACCTTCCTAAGGACTGATTACTGTGCTCCTCCGTGGGACCAGGAGCACTTTCCACAATAATCTGTTTGTGCATCTCTACTACTAAACTCAGGGCTTTTTGAGAGCTGGGGTTGTGTCTTTTTCCTCCTTGTATTCCACAAGTCCATTCTCTCCATTGACCTAACTGAATTCATTTTTACAGACCAGTGCAACCCCACCTCCTCTCCTGGTCTCTTGGCTGCACCCCCACTGGTAGGCTCTGCTGTGGACTGGATTCCTTTTACATAAATGTTTTCCCTGTTAAACTTAAGCTCTGTGTGGGTGAGGCCAGTATTGAAACTGTCTTGCTAGTTCCCACTGTATCTTCCCTATGAAACAAATGTTTCTTGTATCAAACTCATTTTTCGCTCAGTTTCAGGATGCCCGTCTGACCCACCGGCAGTACGATTTGCTTTGAGCGGTGGATGGATTCCAGACTGAACGCTGGCTTTGTGGCCGTTTCCCAGGTGACTTGTGAATTTTCCTCTCACACCTTTCACACTGTTTATGTGTGTGCTCTTGCAATTAAATCACTAGCATTTAAAAAAAGCTGATGTGACACCTTAAAAAAAAATGCTGGCAGGAAAACAAAAAGATCCAAAGTGGTACGAAAAGATACAGAGACAACACACATGGCACCTCCCAGGACACTGACAGCAACAATTTCAACGGATGGAATAACAGTTCATGTTTCTAGAATTTACTAGTCTGGCACAAGAGCAGTTGTGACCTCTCCAAAGGGACAAGTCAGGGAATGTTTCGATGCGCTGCTTTCTAAGGACTGAATCATGTTTTACTCCCTGAGGCCTCAAGTGCACAAGGCCTGGTTGCGGAACAGTCTCCCATCTCTAAGTGCCTCGTATTAGTCAAGCTTCCCTCCCGCTCGCGCTGACTAGGTACCCCTGCCATTCTAGAGCTTGGCCACTGCACGCCCATGATTCCTTTTCTGATCCCGCTGGGGACAGAAGCATTTTGGAATTTATCTGTTCACATTTTGAAGAGTAAAAGCTGTAGACACCAGAGGGTACGAAACGCCCAGCAAAGTTCGCAGAGCGCCAGTAATTCAACCTATTACGACGCGTGAGTGAAATACCTGAGTATTCACAAGTGGGGCGAATGGCGATTTTTAAATAGTCCTACTTCAGTTCAGGCTTGGCCTCTGAATGAGTTCTGGCGCCCGACTTTTGATGCAACTTTCTGTTTTCAGAGCCTGTTAGATTTTGCGGTTGGAGGTCAGGGATCGAGGAAAGGTTTGCTTAGGAGCTACCAGACACGTAAAGATGAACGGACACGGTTTCTGCCTTAAGTGGCTGGCCACTGAGCGAAACAGACAATTAAACTTTAAAAAAAGTCAACCTTGATTTCCACATCCACAGTGAGTGAACTAACAATGTTAGCAGAAAATTGATTTTTGTCCCCCAGCAAAAATGACACTCTGCAAAGAAACAAATACGTCACATAGTAGGAATCAGGCTGAAATGTGTACTGACCGACCAATGTACCTTAGATCGTACAATCGACCAATGTACCTTAGAATCGCTGTTGGGTAAAGAACAGGGATATTAAAAACCTGCTCACATGGTTGCTTGCGTTAGAGTAAGGAGGAAAGACAGCAGTGCTATGGTCTGGGGAAGCCAGACCGGGGTAGTTACGAAATGTGGTGTTTTCCTTTTTAGCTTTGTTGCCGTGAAGTTCACAGGTAAACGGATTAGCCAGTCATCTCCTCACTTCACAGTAGTCACCTGAATCCCTCCTCACTTCACAGTAGTCACCTGAATTGATCTGTGACATCTGCTTTGTCTTCCTACATAATTTAATTCATTTTTTAGTTCTAATTTCATGGCCTTTCAATTTAAATGTCTTCCACATTAAGCCTCATCTTCTCATCTTTTTGGAAGACGTACTGAAGTAACTTGTAAATAAATATATTAAATCAGGGAATACACATGTGTATAAATGAATCACTCTGTTGTTCACACAAATTAACACAGCACTGTAAATTGACTGTCCTTCCATAAACAAACAAACAAACAAACAAATAAATATAAAATCAAGATTGAGAGTTTGCAGAGAGCTTAAAACTACTGATAGCTTCTGGTTGCCTAGCGACAAAGCTTTTTAAAGAATCACACTAACAGTAATGATGGTCTTTGCATCCGCACAGCATATCAGGGCTGAGGAAAGGGAGGAGGAAATTGGGTCGTTTATATCAAGTTCAAACTCCTAACTGAGCACAAAAATTTACAGCACGAAGAGCTGGAAGAAAGGCTAGGCTGTCCCTAATTAGTCCTAAGTCCTCTTGAAATAGTACATGACAACGCGCATCACAGCACGACACACGTCACCTCACTTGTCTGTCCTATCGGCTCTTCATCCTGGAGTCAGAGACAAAGTCCCTGCAGGGGCCCCAGGGCTCCAGGACCGCTCTGACTCCGTCCCTCCAGGCCCGCCCCGACGCGCGCCACACACCTGAGTCCCCGGGCTCTCAGTGCCCGCTGCCCTCACTGCCCTGACACGCATCCTTAGGTGAGCCCAGGACATGACGCTGCCTTTCCTTCCAGTTCTGCTCAAACGGGCTTCTCGTGGTGAATCTTCTGACCACCTTACTTAGACCTGTACCTCCCTTCTGAACTCCCCACCCCACTTCTTGTTTTAATTTTCTCCAGCACTCTCGCTCCACCTCACGGCTTACATGGGGGCCCGCTTACAGGCCTGCCCTCCCCAGACTGAATTCCTCGAGGGCGGGGAGGTGATCTGCATCTCGGTCCCAGAACAGGGTCAGGAATCTGATCATTACTGGTAGACTTTGTAGGTGGTATTTGTAACGAAGTGATCAATGGCTGAAAAATAAAAAAACCCACAACTTAAAAGCACACTTGAACACTACCAAGTTACTCTGAAAATTAAAAAAGAAATAGATTATACATCTTTGGAACTTTTTTTTTCAATTTTATTTGCCCACTGCCAAAACAAGGAAATGGGTTAGCATGGTGATTAGGGGAAAAAAAAGCACAAAAAACTTTTTAGGATAAAGGGGATCGGTGAGGCCAAGTGAGGAACCATCCGAGGAACTAGTAAGCGAGGACAGTAAATTACGCTGTGGGGGCACAAGCTAAAACAGTCAAAGAAACAAGCCAGCTCCAAAGAAGAAACTGCTTTACAGAAAACAGGCCTACCCAGGTGAAGGACGGGGGATGCGGGCTAAGAGGGGAAGCGCGGCCAGAAGTGGGAAGTCTGAAGCTCAGACGCACAGAAAGGCGATGTCAGCACGGAGACGAGCAGAAATAGCAAAAGAACAGAGCAGGCAGCTGCAGCGACAACCGGTGGCCAAGGTCGCCGCGAGGGCCCTAAGGACCCCAGGTGGGAAGGGGCTTCCTGGGTTTTATGACCAAGGGTGAGAAAGCAACCTTCCAACAGTTAAGATTTCCAGAAATGGAACTAGATGTATTTACTGAGCCATTCCAAAAGGGAGGGAGAGAGCTAACTACGGAACAGTTCGAGTCGATGGGCTTCGACTGACCATCACAAGTGTCTCCATTAGCGTGGAAATAAAATCATACGGGAAGGGCAACGACGTTCAGAGGAAAAGGAGGCTGACTGCAGCCCAGGAGCAAAGGAAACTCCTTCAGGTAACTGTCCCAGCAAAGGAGAACACAGATCAGTGAGCTGCCTGGGCCATGGGAGACAAGAGAGTCCTGGGGACAGGTAAGGGGCCCGCTACACACACAGGGTCCGTCTCCTCCAGTTCCCTGCAATTCAGAAAAGTGGATCCTGGGGCAGAAAAGTTTATCAGTTGACTTCATTATTAAAAATCACAAGCTAATTGCAAGAAATCTGTGGGGTGAGAAGATAAGGTCTTCCAGGGTAAACTGAACTGACTCCTGTTTGCCTGGATCTACTGGGAGTTACATACAAGGGCAGGGGTCTTCACGAAGGTGGTGTTGAGTCCCCTCCCCCAGAATCGATTATTCAGGACGAAGCGACAGGGAATGAAATGATGCATTAGAAGAAAAGCAAGGCCGGAGAAAGAGGGCGAGGCCACAGAAATCGGAGAGCCCCACCGCCCCCCAGGACTGACTCAAAGGCCCAGAAGCAGGTACTAAGGCAACAGTCTTCCGGCCACACGCGCGATCCTGTCGGGGTGGGAAGGGAGAAGGCTTACACCGACTCGGGGTCCTCTCCAGGATGGGAGATTTCTCTTCTGCTACCAGCTGGATTTTTAAAAAGTAGCAAGACACACACACAACTATGTTCCAACACATGCACGGAACATCTCCCAAGGGAAACTAATGAAATGAGCACACGTGCAAGGGCTGGATGCTCGTGGGCCACTGAACACTCTGCCCCGCACACAGGATGCACTGATCAGTATTTGTTGGGAAAAGGAAAGTTCTCCTTCTGAATCCGTTTTGAAAAGGGACCATCTCTGACGATACTGTGATGGGTAAGTGACTGTGTCCAGATTACACAGAGCATTTCAGGTTTTTCCTTCCCTTGTCTACTTCAGGACAAGAAATGTGAAGGATAAGGGAGGTAATCAAATAATCTGACAGGCAGTGTATCCCCACCCCTCCTCCCCGCAAAGTTCACCCTGAGAAGCATCAGAGCTCATTACCTCCCAAGGACAATTGGCGTCCTGAGAACCCTTCTCCCAACATTTGGCTCTTTAAAATAAAACAAGGCAAATTGCAATGAAGGTCAGTTATGCTATAATAATGACAGGTTTTTTTCTTCTTCTTCTTCTTAAAGTAGTTTGAACAATAGGAGTATTTAGAGAAGCTGAAAATGACATTAAGTTTTCTAAAACACTGAGGAGGCGTGGTTGTGGGACATCTTTCTTGGCCATGTAGCTGCCACAGTGGTTTATTCCACGACACATTTGCAAGGCCTCTCCCAGATGGTGTGGATCTAAAACCCCTCCCCTGTCACCTACTAAATGACAGATTTCAGGGAGCCGTGCACTCAACAGTCAGTCGGAATTTCCACTGACATTCATAATTTCTGGAAATCCTGCGAAATTACCCATAACATGGTTAAAGAGACTCCCAGGACTCTCAGGCAGTAAACGTGGACTTTTTATTAACTGCAAACATAAAAGGCTCACTCAGTAAAATTAATTTTGCACAATTATACAGTGTGAATGCTTAGGATTTTAAACATGGGCTATTAAAAACAATTATTTTGAAGAGTGACATTTACAGTTGCTGAGAAATTGACCCCACTGTGGGTTACAGGGAAGCCTGGAGGTACTGAGTCCTTATCTATGGCTAGAATCCATGCGAGGTCTTTTAACTGAACCCTCGAGCAAACTCTGCAAATAAATATCACTCCCCTTTCACAGATAAGCAGAACGAGGCTTGAGGAAGGTAAGTAACACGCCCAAGTCGACACAACCAGACCTGTGCCATTCCAATTTGAAGCAATGACCTTTCTCCTCCATCCTCCCTTCAGCAGGGGGAAACATCCTATGCAGAATTGCCCTAATTGATTCCAAAATATAATATTATCTCTGAAATTTAAGGAAAAAAAAACCTGCAAATAGAAATGGCCTGTCATAGCCCCAAACTTCGATGACCAGTAAACGATACTTTCTTTCGAAAGCCCACTCACTAGAGGACTTGTGAAAATTGTCATCTGAAGGTAAAAGTCATCTGATATTTCAAGTTGAATTTACCGCTTACTACCCAGATGATTCTGACAAATCCAACACGGTGGCCAGACGTTTGTTTGGAGAAAGTACGTGTGTGCTCCTCTCCCTCCTCCATCACCACCAGGGGCTGGGTCTGGTGGAGATGGGTCAGCAGGGCAAAGAGGAGAGCGCAGGGGGATCACGTGCCGACATCTAAGCCGGCCTTATTGAACTGATCACAACACACCCCGCGCAGACCACGTGGAGAGACAAGCGCTTGGGGCAGGCCATTCTCCCAGCTGCTGCACACCCCTCACATCTGGACTTCCCCTGGCAGAACCGAGGTCTGTGGTGCTGCTTCTGAACAAAGCTGTTCCCGCCCGTCCCTTGGCTGGTTTGGGCACAGTTCCACCGTCCATCTGCGGGGACCCAGGGGCCCACTGCCAAGTCCGGAGTAGAGAGCAGGGAGAGAAAGAGGGTCCCTTCTCTTGCCACAACCTCACTGGCTCCAGGCTCAGAACAAAAGGGTTGCCAAGTTTTGGCCACAAAAGAGCCACAGCTTTTAGGGGTGCTTTAGGTTTTAACTTTTATCAAACAGAAACACCCTATCTTCATTTGTCTTGGTTGGCATCCCCGTTCTCCCTCCCACTTGGTTTTCAAATAGTAAGTTCTGGTCGGGTTGAGACTGTTTCCCAGGATGGTCCTGGGTCAAAACAAATCTGGTAAAACCCTGGAGAAGTCTGAGATGAAAGAAATGCCTCAGAACACAAGGGAGCTCAACCTGATTTTGTGGAAAGACTTACAAACACGTGGAGCCACTGCCTACCCCTCCCTGGGGGGACACAGGCTCAGTCCGCAGGGGTGTGCTGGGTGCTGGGTGCTGGGGGCAGAGTGGGCACCGGAGACCACGCTGGACGCACAGGACACGTGCTGTTTCTAAGGACTCAGGATGCCACATGTCGCTCCTGCCCATGGATCTGCAGCGCTAAGACCTCCTGGCGCCACTCAGCTAGGACCCCAATGTCAGGGAACCTGACACCCTACAAAGGGAGCCAGCACGCTCCAACGGGCGCTCGTGTCTCCTGCGTCTGGTCGTGCCCACGCTCCTGGGCACACAGGCCCCGCTCTGCTGGACCACGCTCTCAGTCCCTCCCTCCCCCTTGCTCCTGCAGCCACACCAATGATGTACCGGTATCTTCCATTCAGCGCAGCCCTTGAGTGCTTGCTGTCTGCCCAGTGAATCCATTGCCTAGCTTAGCAAGAAAGGGAATTCTCATTTTCTCAGCACCGGAGCCTCCATTTCCCAGCACTTAATCACCACTGTTTCTTCAACCTCATTCTAATGATAAGGAATCTTTTATGTGTCAGGTACTGTGCAAAGTACCTTGGGCGCATTATCTCCTTTAATCCCGCTGCGTTAGGAATGACTGTTGTGTGCATTTTACAGATAGAGATTTTGAAGCCAGTCCTCAACGGGCTGGAATGCAGACCCTGGCCCACGTGCCTGCAGAGGCCCCTCCCCGCTCCGCCCGCTGCCTGGAGGCTTTACTCTCAGGTGCGGGCCCCCACCTTGGTCTCTAGTGGAAAAAGCACGGGTTTGGGGGTTTCAGACAGATGTGGTTTCAACTCCTGGTTCTGTCTCATGGTTTGAGACAGTCACTGTCTTAGCCTAAATGTTCTTGTTTGTGAAATGGGCATAATAGAATCTGGTCACTGTCAGGATTAAATGAATAAAGTACCCATAAAGGTGCCAGGGGAGCGCCTACCCCACATCAGATGTTCGTTGTCTACTTTCTCTCGCCTAGCAGCACGAGGCTTCTGGTATTTATTTTTGGTGGGGGAAAAAAGGCACAAATCCTGAATGGTAAGCAGACGGAAATAGTACCGAATCCTTCGACTGGCGCTTCTTTTCTGAGAGGTAAGTGGAGGAGAGCGGGGAGAAAGGACGGTCACCTGTGAATAATGCTCCCAGTCAGACTGGGACGCTTCTTTTTCTTGCCTCTCCTGCCCCTCCACTCCTGCAGCTCAGCCTTCAGTCCGTCTCCCCCAACCTACCAGGCTCCCTTTTTCCCCAGGCCCCCAGTGTCTACATCCCAGTCTGACAAAGTGCTAATCAGATTAACAAGTCAGTGAATTGGAATTAACATATGTGCATTTTAAAGAGCTGTTTTAAGGGGACACTCTCCCCTGCTTTTGTTTATTTTGAGTATTGCTGCTAAAGGCGGTTGCTTTCAAGCTCAGCAGAGGAGAAACACCCCCTGGTAGGGGATGAGGGTAAGTCCAGGCCTCAGGGGTCCTGTCAGGGATGGGGCTTTAGGGCCTCTGGCCACATCCCTGGAAGGCGGGAGAGCAATGGCCACGCGTTTTCTCAATTCAGGAGAGAAAACACGTGGACCCTCACAGAGGGTAGGGGCCAGGTGACCAGAATTTTGAGACCACTTTCTTGTAGACTTCAGTGTTCTGCCGAGGAAATAAGTTTAAGATAGTTTGTGTCTAGAAAGTAAAGTCTGGCACTCAAAGAGGAACCACAGCCCACAAAACTGAACAGATTAGATAAGTAAATACAGTATGAAGCAGGAGGAAACAGCCATTCTTTACGGACAAATTTAAAAGACAATGACCTAAACTATTAACGGCAATAAAAGAAAAAAAATACCACAATGTGTTTTTTTGTTAAATTCAAGTAGCTAATTGTTCTTTTCAGGTCATGTAATTAATGTCCCAAATGAAAAGGAAACGTAAAAAGCTCCATCATTTAAAATACATTGTAATAATGCTCAATGTCAGCACATTTCCCCTACATTTTAATGATGCCCCTTTTATCAGTCCTGATTTCTGGGAGGAACTGCTTCTAGTTTCAAGTGCTTCTGATGAAATACATTTGAAAACTGTATGAAATATTCTTATTTTGAATACATTTAGAAAGAAGAACTTATTTATCTTTTTGGCAAAAAAAAAAAATTGGAACGGGTACCAGATTTTATTCATGACGACAAGGCAGTGAATTTTGTATCTTTACACAAATCTAAGAATGACTGAGTGGTGCCAAAATTTAGCTAAAAGCTAGTGGTCTGTGGGGGATCCAAAGCAAGACAATGGGGAACTTCTGAAATGCTTTACCAAGCCCATCCTCCTGTTACTATTTCTGCTGTGACTATTGCCACAATTGTTAACATTCAGTTAAACCTCGTAGCTGAAATTAAGGCCTTGCTAACTGAACTCCATCAGGGGAAAAGCAGCCAGTCACTTCATCTGGTTTGCAGTTTTTTGAGGGGGGAGGGGAGGTAATTAGGTTCCTTTCTTTCTTTCTTTCTTTTTAACGGAGGTGCTGGGGGTTGAACCCAGAACCTCGTGCATGCTAAGCTGAGCTAAACCTTCTACCCCTGAGCTAAACCCTCCCCGCTTTCATCTGATGTCCTGTTACCACTAACAAATACCTGTACACACTGTCTTTCCAGGGGATTCCGACATCTTCTGAGTCAGCTGTTTCTCAACAGGACTGGTGAGCGTGGAAACATCTCCTACAGAAGAGCTTCTTGTGAGCGGCATGAATGTCTCATGGCAAGAAATCTTCCATCAACAAATTAAAAACGGGCCCCTTCTAGTCACAGCTTCTATTTCAGTATCAGTTGGAACAGTTAAGTACCTGGGATGACTGAGGAGATGACAGTTGGTGCGGAAAACCTTTTCCTTAGTGGGATAAACAGAAATACGAGGTTTCAACACCGGAACGTGCAGTCGGTTGGAACAATTAAACTAGGTCGTGTGCAGAAGGCTGGGAAGTTCTTGCCTTTGGTCAAAAGACCATGATTATGAAACTACAGTGGTGAAGAAGATCACAATGTTTCCACAACAGTCTAGTTAAAAGCAAGGGACTCCAATCACAAAGGTATTCTTATTGTTATACCGTAATTTCAAAAAATAGATTTACTTTGTATATATAGAACGGGCATTTTTAAGGAAGGTGCAAACTGAATTTTAAAAATGAAATAATGGCTCCCCTGCTTTGCGGTCTTGTTTTACAGATGTTTTATCTTCACTTCTGATGTATCTTCAACTCACACTGATTTACAAGATTTTTTTTTTCTGCAAGTTTTTCTGTATCTCAGCTTGTATGTCAAATAGCTCATGATTTGTGAGCACAAACACGCAGCCCCATGCAGGCCTCTGGTCTGCGGGCAGTTACTCCCTGAACCCCCACCTGGTCAGCCCTGACTGTGCCTCACTTCTTCAATCAAGGTCCCCCTTACCTTAGCCAGAGGGACCTCCTGCGATACTGATGCGCAGAAGAAAGTAAAGAAAAAGAAAATGAAGCAGCAGACGCCGCTGGTGCTGAGGTCCTGGATTTGCGGTAGTTACTCTCAAGGAGCTGACCAGACTGGTTCCATGGGAGTGAAACCCTTAGACTCCCGTGTGAAGGACGAAGATGCCCCTCGGTCAGGAGTTGAACTCAGTGCTGAACCTATGATCTCACTTCATCTTCCACCAGCTCTTGAGGGTAACACCTCCAGGCCACAGACGCGGAAACTGGATCTTTCTTGCGAGGTCACAAGCTGATGAAGTGAGAGATGGGTTTGAACCCAGGTCTGTCTGGCCCCACTCGCTGAACTCACCAAGGGCTTTTGCGATGACTGTTTATATGTCAGTCTCCTCCAGTGGATGCGAGGACCACATTATCCATCTCCATGTTGAGAAAATAAAGATTTTTTTTTTTTTTTTTTACTAACTTTTTCCAATCACAGAGTGTAACCATCAGGAGAGAGAGCGAGCCTCCTTCTAAAAAGACTCTACAGCATGGCTGGCTGGAGATGCAGTTAAGGATACAGACACAGGGTGAGTCCCTTCTCAAAGCCCTGGAGTTTCTTAAAAGCCAGGCTGCTTCTGGTGGTTGATTCTCCTACAGAGTTTCTGGTGAACAACCCACTCAGGCTTATGCCAAAATGTGACTTTTTGAAAGCAACAATTACACCATCAATTTAATAACACTTTTAGGTCCTGACTTAAAGTAGTTTTTTTTTTTTTATGATGAGCAAAAATGAAAAAAAATCATAATTAAGGTTTTTTAGAATTTTAGATATATAATACATATTTCCCAGATATTTTGAATCCTATTCCACCTGCTTCCAAAACTGAGGTCACTGAAGAACATTAGAACTGAATGAAAAAGTCTGAAAATGCTGAAAGAATTTCTAAATTCCTCATGTGGCAGGTCCTGCCCCTTTAGGAAACTTGACAGAACATCTGAATTCTCCTTTTCTGGGTGGTGGTGGGGGTGCTCCTTGGGGACACCAGATAAACTGCATGACATGTAAGAAGCAGGGCAGAGGTCTGGCTTCGGTCCTTTCATTTATTGCTGGGATGAGGCTGAGCACGATGATAATTTTTACTGGCCTTAATTTCCCCATTTTACCAAGAGACGATCAGACCAGATCATCATTTCTCAAAGTATGGTCTGCAAAGCCCAGAGAGGGTCCTGGCACTCTTTTCCATACTAATAATAAGATGTCACTTGCCTTTTCTACCTCGTCGACCTCTGAACGTGCTGCATGGATGGGGCAGAGGGGGTAATTGGGTAAAACTGTATTGGTACCTTAGCCTGAAACAGCTGGGGATCAACAGACACACATTACTATATGTAAAATAAACACCAAGGACCTCCTGTACAGCATAGGGAACCATATTCAATTTCTTATAATAACATATACTGAAAAAGAATCTGAAAAGGAAAAAGTAAACATATATAATTGAATCACTTTGCTGTACACCTGAAACTAACATTGTAAATCAACTACATTTCAATAAAAACATAACAAAATAAAAAGTATAAACAATGTTAGTTAAAACAAAAAGCCTGTCCCTGCAGTCGTCTTCTCTGCCAGCTCGCACCCTCCGGAGAACAACACAAAAGCAGGACAAAACCTTAGTTTCATTAAACCTCGATGCTTGGGTGCCTTTTTAAAATGCTGTGCAATGGCGGGGTGCATGCCCCCAGAGGTCTCCCGCCATGTCCTGGGGCATGATAGTGCCCTGAGGACAGGCGCTTGTGCGATGGTTTGAGTGGCAAAGCTGAACTGGCTGCATTTTCAGGGAATAACTGTCTTTACTTGAAAGAATGTCTGACAGACACATGTTGCAACAGTCCACTTAGACGTGGGTAATCAGCAGACACGTTCTCAAAAGTGAACGAAGGAAGCCTGTCATGAGAAAAAACATCTGACGGTATCCACTGCCATAGATAAAAATCATTCTTTCGAGCAGCATCAGAATTTTGGAAAACTTGGATCCATCACCAGGAGCTTGAAGGTTCCTGATTTTTCAGATGAGACTGGTGGTTACTCTAAGAAGTATGGTTTTAAAAGTGTTATATAAAATGACATATGTAGAAAATCTGCGTAATTCAGTGAACTAATGTTTTCTAAAAGACCAGTGACATTGCATGGATGGGGGAAAGACTCAAGCTTAAGACAGAGCAAAATGTAACAGAACACAAGACATACATTGACGTGGTTTCCAATTTCACATTACAACTAAACTTCCAGCTGTTAACTGACTGGTTTACACTCCTTTTTAGCTCTCTGACACGTTTTGGTGTAGCAGCAGAGAAAAATAGCCACAATTATCTGAAAAGGCTATTAAAATATTCCCTCCTTTTCCAGTTGCTGTAAAGCTGGATTTTCTTCAAATACTTCAACCAGCATACTGAATGCAGGACCAGGTGTGACACTCCAACCGTTTTCAATGAAGCCAGACTTGAAAGATTTGCAAAAAATGTAAATCAATGCTAGCCTTCTCACTCATTTTTTGGAAAATATAGCCAATTACATAAAGTATGCCATTTACGTTAAGCTGTAGTGAGATTATTGTTACTTTAAAACAAATTCACAAATACATATTTTTTTCAGTTTATGATTACAAAATATGGTAAATCCCAAAAGATATAATTGACATAAATATTCTTTGGAATATCTGGAATCTCCAAATATTCTCTGCAGTCCTCTACAGTTTTCAAGAGCAGGGGTGGGTACAGCTCAGTGGTAGAGTGCTTGCTTAGCATGCATGAGGTCCTGGATTCAATTCCAGAATGTTTTCTTTAAAAAAATGCATTCAAAATCATTTAAAGCTATTTTATCAAAACCAAAATAATCATTAGTTGCTGTTTCTAATGTAAGTTGGACGTTGGAACTTCTGTAAATGTTTTTAGGATTTTGGTGCCAATTAATTTAAAGAACAATGTGTTTGGGGGGTGGGTATAGCTCAATGGTAGAGCACGTGATTAGCCTGGAAGAGGTCCTGGGTTCAATCCCCAGTACCTCCATTAAAAAAATTACAAAATCCCCAAAGTCTGTCATTCAACACATTAAAAAAGAAGAATACATTTATTCTGTTAAAAGCATCTAGATTTATGAATATCCATTCCTATTTGTGTTAGACTTTTACAGACAAAAAATGCCTAGCCAGTCCTCTTGGCTTGCATAACATCCTAAATACCCTGTCAAACTCCTTTGCTATTATCCTGCTCACTCATCCCACCAACCATCTGCATAAACAAAGATGTAAGCACCTGCTGCATGGCAGACGGTCTCTTGGGCAGATGTTTCCATCCTTGGGCTCATGTCACTGGGGCTGGATACATTATTTGAACAGATGTACACAATCTGAAAGTGTTGGGTCCCATGGAGAGATGTCTCCAACTGCTTGCTATCAAAGTACGTAAATGCTATTTGCACCTGCATTTATGTTAATAATATAAAGGCAGCAGGGACTCTGACAAAAGTGAGATGTGATGCTATGAAATATATTTACATGGTTAATTGGAGTTTCTCAGAGATTCTGCTGCTGCATGGCCACACTGACATTGATCCAGGCCGAGTAGATGATCTCATTAGTAGCCTGCCTTTTTAAAAAAATTAATTTTTTATTGAAGTCAGTTGATTTACAATGTTAGTTTCAGGTGCACAACAATCAGAGAAGAAAAAGAAAAGGAATCCAAATCAGAGAAGCAGCAGTAACACTGTCACTGTTTGCAGATGACATGACACTATACATGGAAAATCCCAAACATGCTACCAGTAGCCTGCTTTTTAAACAGTGTAAATACGGTAAATATTTCAAACAACGAAAATACTCATAAGCTGAATTTACTAATAAGAACATTCCAAAGTCTAGTATTTTAGCTCAAATAGGAGAATAACTTCCAGTATGAGGTCTACCTGGTAAGTTTTAGGCCACTCCAGTCATTCCCATTTTGTTCTAGAGGGAAACTTTCACAGGTATGTGTGTGTTTTCCATTTGTATTTCTGTCAACAGCGTACCATACTAATAATCATAGCAGTATTTTTCAGAGTTATTACATTGGAAAGTTCTAATTTCCAACATTAAGGAGTTAACCAAAACCAGCTTGAAAATGTCAATCTGTACTTGGTCTGCAACATAAAAAGGTACCCAAAGTCCACGAACAGCATTTACACCACTAGTTACGATCAAAATGTTTCCATATGGTGTCACATATTTAGAAACATAATATTTTGGTAATGCATAGGGAATGCTCCCCCGCCCCGTAATGGGGTCACAAAGCCACGTTAACCACTAAATGCAAAGCATCAAATTACAGTGCTTCTCCTGGCTACTGTGCAGTAAACATGAGTGCTGAAGAGCCAAAGAATTCACAGTAACGGTTGTCTTTGTAGCTTCACTGAGCTAAGAACTTGTGGTCGCTTTCCAATAATATATTTATTACTTCATTAACTTAAAATTGATAATATCAACTACACACAGAGTTATTATGTCTGAGTTCCACAGTAAGTCTTATTCTGCAAATTGTTCTGAGATTTATATTGTGCTCTAAGAGTTTACAAAGCACCTTCATAAACAGCGGATCCTCACTTGCTGATTCTGTATTTGTGAATTCACCTGCTTGCTAAAATGTATTTGCCACCCCCCGATCCATACTGGTGGCCCTTTCGTGGTCATTTGTGGACAGGCACAGGCAAAGAACATCCCGCTCCCGGCAGTGGTTGGCACTCTGCCTCGTTTCACCTCTCGTGCTATAAACAAATGCCCTTTTTGTTGTCTATTTAGTGCCACATTTTTTAGGGGGGTAGTTTTCTCCTTTTGCTAGTGATTTCACTGTTTAACAAAACCCTCAAGCATAGTGCTGACATGCTGTCCAGCATTCGTAAGCATAAAAAGACTGTGGTGGGCCTTTCGGAAAAAATACACCTGCTAGATAAGGGTTGAGTTATAATGTGTCTGTGGGTTTAGTTAATGCTAACGAATCAACAAGATACATGAAATAAGGCATCTTTAAGCAGAAATATACATAAAACTAGGTTATGTAATGACAGGTGACGTGACCAGAGGCTCACAGGAACCTAACCGTGCATCTCTTCTAGAACAGTGGTTCAGTAATCGCTAATTCAGTGTTCGTGGTGACTTTACAGAACGTGACAACTGTGAATGACGAGACTCCTCTGTACCTTATCTCATTTGACTATTTCAGGGCAAGAATTATTATCCCCATTTCAAAGATGAAGGGACTAACTGGGCTCCCTGACTTAGCCAAGATCACAGAGCGCAGAGAGAAGGGCGGAAGAATAACGAGAGCTCAGCTGTCCTGCTCTTAGTTCCGTGGTCTTTCCCCCGACCCGGGGGGACGTGGGGAGAGACGGAAAACAGGAAAGGTTAGGAAACAGCTCCAAGACCAGGTTCGAAAGAGCAAGACTGCAGTTAGATAACAAGACAGCAAATCATTTTGAGGTTAAATCCTCATAAAAAGTAAACTGTTGCTTGGATAGGCAGCCCAGTTTTATTCGCTGAAACTGAGCTATAAGAGACGAGAACTTAGTTTGCTTTTCCTTTTGCCCCGTTTGCTCCTTGCTCATGCCTCTCCAAAGGCAATAGATATTTGTTAAATGAATGCAGACTCGAGAACTTCAGCTTGGTGTTTCATTAAAAAACAAAAATTAAAATGTTTTCCAAAAAAATGAGAGTTTCAAGCACTTTCAACAAAATCTAGTATGTATCTGAGAACCCACTACATGCCAGGGTGCTTTAAAAGCCTGCCAGAGACAGAAAAGTCACTGAGAGGTTTACAAAGAACCTGGTACTAAGAGTCTAAAATAAGTAAGATCATTTTCCTAAACTTAAAAACTATGAATATTAACTAGCTACCCTAAGTGTTCCTTGAGGTCTAAAATGATATATATTCACTACTACCAAAATGTTTATGTCAGTAAGATGTAAGGACATCATTTTTTTTGTAGGGGGTAGATAATTAGGTTTTTTCTTTTTTAATGGAGGTGCTGGGGATTGAACCCAGGACCTCATGCACACTAAGCATGTGCTCTAGCACTGAATCATACCCTCCCTCCTAGGACATATTTTTATGTCTGTAAGACAGAAGAATATATATTTTAGGCTGTACCATGATTATTTTTTAAAGTATTTTATTGAATAAGAAAATCCAGGGTGGCTTTTTTCTTTTCTAACAGATGCCAAATCTGAATTCACATGATGGACAGTAATGACTATGGCTTCGCAGGTAAATAATGCACCAGTTTCGAAAATTAGTAGGAGTTGTACAGGGCACGTTTCGCTAACTGCAATGCTGCCGAAGGGGGTCATTACGACCTGCTATGTCTTGCTTCAAAACATCTGCCATGTTCTCAGCTCCATTTATTATTACTGTCATTGAATGCAACAGCCCTCACAACCAGATAACTATGTTCAAGCAACACAAACGTTACGACAGAGCCGAGAAAGTGCTGGAGGCCCCCCGTGAGACCTTTCTCCGCTTACAGCAGGCTTCCCGAGGAAACGTCAAAACTGGATCGTGACGCTGGGAAATGTCTCGGAGTTTTGAATGACTCCAGTAACACAGAGCCTCCCTGGACTTAAGACTCTTTCCTGACCAATGAACAGCGGGACTTGTTCGAATTAACTGTGGTGTGGGGACTTCAAACTCATCCTGCCCTTTCCAGGCGCCACACTTCAATCCTTCACTGGCACCACCACAGTGAACTTCCTCCAAACGCATGAAAAAACAAAAATGCTCTCTCTCAGAGAGCCATTTGGCAAAGTTGCTCACTTGTGTGTTTCCTTATCCGGCAAGTAAATAAATTTGTTTGTATTTTCAGTCCTTGTGGTGGTTGGCTTTCTTTCCATCAACAAATTGAAAGTGGTGATTACTACAATTGTACTTGGCCTTATTATGTTGTTTGCATGCCTTCCCCCCCTCCACCAAAACATGGTTTGTCACTTGCTACAATTTGCTGCTATTTTCCAACAGAAATGCATGTCCTTATATTTCTATTAGTTTATCATTTAAAAATATTAAACACAAAAAAAGAAAATTATGGGAAAACCATAAATCCCATCTCCCAATCCTGAATGCACGAGAAGACAGAAAATTGTAACAAAATAAGTCTAATGAGCTTCTGGAGATTCTGTAAGTAACACGTTCACACAGAAAGAATAATAAAGACATTATCAAAATGGAAAGCTTTTAATATAGTACAAATTATCACAGCGATGTTACAATGTTAAAAATCTTTACCCCAAATCAGAAAACACTTAGAAGGGATTTCTAATTGGTTTCTTCTAGTTTTTTCCTAGCTTCAAACCCACATCCTCTGACCTCTAATCTCCACTTGGTTGATTTCGACACGTGTGAGAATGTCCTGAAAAAAGACCATGTCCTCGCTGCTGTGTTTCCTGACCCGCCTCACAACTTCTGACTTAACCAATTGTCCCTCCACCCAGGTTCTCACAGTTTGTCATACTCACTGCTAGGACAGAATTTGTCATTCTTTATCCTGGTTAATTACATACATGGCTACAGTTCTAATATGATTTTATGTTTTGTAAAAGCACACGCTCTGTCTGATTTATCTTTGGAGCTCTCACAGCATCTGGCATAATTCCTGGTAAGCACTGCTTTGCTGATCATTAAATCTGCTCCCGACGTAAGAAATTTTGTTAGAAGATGGTAAGTGATGCTGTGGATTTTAAGCCCCACAACTCTGTTGTGTCCCACCTAAACTTCATACGTTGATGTGTATAGTGTGTGTGTGTGTGCGCACGCGCTTACAAGCATGAAATTCAAAAGTGCTGCAATTCACAGACAACCATCAACAGTTTCTTAAATAATTCACTTAGCATTTAATTAATAAGTAACATGTGATTAGCAAACTCATGTCCCAGAAATGATTATATTTGATAAAAGAAATATAAACAAAATCTTGATTTAAAAATCTGGCATTTTTCTTTGTTAATAAATATTAATAGTAATCCAGGACACACAGAAGCATTTGATAAATGAGTAAATTAAGGAAAAACGGGGCAATTCCTAGGCCTCATATGCATAACACTGGTTTTCCTTACTGATGTAACTTCCCATGACACAGATTCTAATTTCTGCCTACTCTGGAATGAAACAGCACTAAGCATTCATACATGTAATTAAGCATAATATGTTGGAACAGAGAAGAAAAGGGAGAATGGTCTAAAAATAGATTAGAGGTATTCTTTATAAACTTACAGTATGACACTGGGACAAACACGTGAGTTTTGGATTTTGGTGGATCTTGGTTCAAATCTTAGCTCAGTCATTTAACTGGTCAGTGACCTTGGTAAAAGAATCGAATCTCCCTGAACCACAGAAATAAACATTATACTGAACATTGTGAGGCTAAATAAAACAAAGGCTGTAAAGTGGTAGTAGGGGGACTATCCCACTGAGGCGCTTGGTGAGCTCTTTAAGTTATTGTATCTCTTTCTCTGTCAAATTCTGGGTTGGGGTTTAAGCATCCTTGGTTGGAGAGACTGATGAAGAACTTACCAGAGCTACTGAATCCTAGGCAGGCCTGAGGGCACCTTATATTTTGGTCAAGTCAATGGAGGTGGACACAAAAACAGCAAAATACACCTTGATGAGAGCAAAGTAGTCAAGAGGGCTGAGTGGGGACCCACTTTGCATCCCTGCATCAGCCAGAAACCTACGGCTCATTGCTTAGTTACTCAGACTCACTACCTCTTAGAGCTGGGAAAGAATGTCTAGTAATCCCGGCTTTACTAATAGGAAAGTGAGGCTTAGGGGCAAAATAACTGAGTTTCCATAGCTGGCGGGAGGCAGATCCGGGACAGGAACCCAGCTTTCCTGACATTCGTTCAACGCTCTTTCTTCTAAGGAGGTGACACCAGTGAGGACACTGAGCTGTCAAGCCCCGTGATCAGGCACCTTCTACTGCGGAAATCCACAAGGAAATGTACCAGAGACACTCATGGGAAACACACGCTTTTTGAGGCAGGGTTTGCTCTCCTCCCTCTGACGCCCTTCTCCTTCCCTGCCCTAGTGTTCGGGGCTGGATCTTGTGTGTCTCAAGGACTCTTACTCGCCCTTTGGCCAGACGCCTGGATGACTGCCAAGCCCATGGGTCGGCCTGTGTTTACTTCCCTTGGGTCCCCTTGGACCCCGCTTGGCCTCTGGCCTCTTCTCATTGCATCAGCCCCCACGGATGAAGAGGGCCCGGACAGTCATAACCACCGTTAAGAGCAATAGCCACTAGCGTCTTCTAAGTGCCCGCTATGCCGTTAGCAATGTGCTGGGTGATTTACATGTATTATCTCCTTCAATCTCCACATAACCTACAGGGTAGGACTTACTGTCTTCATTTTACAGATTTATAGGTGACAGAGTTAAGGTCAAGTGATGTACCTAAGGTTACACAATCCAGGGGCAGCAATGAATTTCAAAAAGACTCCGAGCTCTTTACAGCTACGACGCTACTTTTCTTTCTGGTAAAGCAATCAAAGAATGTTTGCTCCAGTTAAGGGTTCTTTACAGCAAATCCCCTCCATTCACTGCAAGTTACGCCTTCCACTAAGGAAGCCCAATTTTGAATCATTGAAAGACACTATTTTTCTCATGTACACATCAAGATTTCTCTTCTGTATGGGAGAGAATACAGAGAGGCAGGGGAAAGATGTGAATTCATCTTAAAAAAACTTTGCCCTTTACAGTGAGTAAAACGTAATTATTCTTTATTCAGAAAGGACTCTATCTCCACCTGTAAACTGCCTTTCTGAAAGGTTCAGGAGCTCTTATTTTTTAAAATCATGATTTTTTAAAAAAATTATATGAAGGGGAAATAGTTTTTCTTATGTTTCTTTTTTAAAATTGGCATATGGGAAGACATAGACCAAAAATGTATAAGCAAACACCCTCCCTCTCTCCAGGCGTGTTGTCTGTGCATACGTGTGCATGAGTATTATGTACATATACTTGTATATATTCTGCTCATAGAACACGTGCTGTTTTGCTTCATTAAAGCCAATATTTTGTAATTTCATTTGACATCTATTAGCGCCAGTTAACTGCCAGCTAATGGGCTGAGATTTGTGAGTTTTGTGTGGAATGAGATGGCCTGGCTCTCAAGGGGCTCTCAGTAAAGGCTACGTGTCCTTGTAACTCAGTAATCCATGTACACCCAAGTAACTTGCCAAAGGAAATCAACGTTCATATAAAATCAGAACTGTTGCTCCTAGTTCCAGGAAGTAAGTCACCTTATGGTTTGAGGACAGTGGCATTAAATGTGTCAATTAAAACTCTTCATAACACACACATTACTGTCTTCCTCAGCAAGGCTTCTCTTACCTTGATCTTTTGGTGGGACTGATAAAGAATTCTTCATTCTGAAGTATCTGACTTGAATAATAACTTCCCTGAAAATAACCAAGCACAGATAATAATTAGAAAATAATTGAGATACCATGTCAACACGTACAAAAAAGTACAAATTAAAAAAAAATTTTTTAAAGTCTTTTTATTGATAATTATATGAACAGTAAGAAACAGACTGGACTATTAGGAAATTGATGTTTTTACATCCTTCTCCTTTTTATACAGACAGGATCCTTCTGAATGCACTGGTCTGGGCTTGGAGAGGGCAACAAGGACACAGACAGGGGCTGTACCTGCACCTCTGCCCTCCTAGGGTCAGGAGATGTGCGAGCAGGCCAAGTTAAGTTCCCTCCAAATGCCCTGCCTGGTAATGACATATTCTGTTTAAGAAGAGACAACTCCAATGTTTCACAATACAGATAAATGTAATATAACTGCAACATAGCCGCTTGATGAAACAGAATTCCATCATTAAAGGGCAATTTTGGAGAATATGTAGCAACATGGAAAATGATGATATAAGGTACTGGATGAACATACTAAGTGATGGACACACTAGGCAAACAACTACATTAAAAAAAAAAGGCGCAGAAAAATGCACGACAGAAATGTACTAAGATGCACATCGGCCTTGCTTTTGGTGATGTAATTACAGGCGTTTCCTTTCCATGTTAGTTATTTTCCAAATTGCCTAGAATACAAGGTTCCACAGTAATAAGCTATTTGAATGTCAAAATAAGACAAAGTCCTTGAAAAAATATAAGTAAATATTTTTATAAGCCTTCAAACACAGAAGTATTTCTAAGCATGATATCAAAGACAGAAGCCATTAACGTAAAGATGTATGAATTTTTCCATTTAAATTTTTAAATGTTTTTTAAACAGAAAACTAGGTAAAATAAAAGGACAGGCCTTCTGCTTCCAGCCAAGACTGAGTAACAAAGACCAGATTTGCCCTCCTTCCTGAAACAAGCAAGACATAGACAAACTATATGAAACAATGTTTCAAAATACTGGATATCAAGTCCCAAAGTCCTGATTTTGTGAGACAGGAAACAAATGAGCTGAGCCCTACCAGCTATGATGCAGGAAGGGAGAGCCCTGGGGGAGACTCCCAGAGTAATGGAGCAAGTAGTTGGAGAGAGAGGGGGCAGTGAATCCACGCGGTGAGAGTACAGATCCTAGGAGGATTTAAATACACAGCTGAGATGCCTGGAAACAATTCCATCCTTTTAGATCTTGCCTTAAGATTTGTTTTGTGAAGCCAGAGAGATGGTTTGGCATAGGGCTAATTATTCTCCCTCACTAAAGCAAGGTTCTTCTTTGTACTCTAGCCAATGTCCTGTGAATTAGGAGTTTTTCAGCCTAGCTGGTAGAACAGGCAATATTCCTGTCCATCTGTGAGTGTTGGGCACCTTGCATCTTTCCTGGGCCTCTGGGAGCTTCCTCTCTGGCATGTGCTGATCAGTACACAAGTGACCACTTTAAATGGGGACACTCTTCATCACCTTCTCTCTTTCTCCAGTCATTAAAATGCAATACTAATGCTCCCAGGTTGCAAAACAAGACATAAAACTGTCTTTATTTGCAGAAGGCATGATCTGTCTATGTAGAAAATTCAATGGAATCTATACAAATAACTAAATGAGTTTAATAAGGTTCAAGAATACACGATCAATAGACAAGAATCAATTACATTTCATATACTAGTAACAATCAGAAATGGAAACAATAAATCAGAAGTTAAAATTTAAAATACTATTTGTGACAACATCGAAAATAGGAAATAATTAAGGGTAAATCTGACAAAAGATGTGGAACACTGAAAACTACAAAACAATGATGAGAGGAATTTTTAAAGACAAATACATGGAGAGAGATACAACATGTTCACAGGTCATAAGACTCAATACTGTTAAAATGGTAATTCTCTGCAAATAGAGTTATAGATTCAAAATAATCTTAATCAAAATATCAATAGACATTTTGTAGAAATTACTCAATTTCTTAAATTCCTAAATTTATTCTTAAATTATTCTTAAATTCACATGGAAATGCAAAGAACTTAGAATAGCCAAAATCATTTTTAAAAATAAGACAAAAGTTGAAGGATACTACTACTTTAATTTCAAAACTCATTATAAAGCCAAAACTATCAAGACAGTGTACATATAGACAGAGAGATCAATGGAACAGAATAGGTTCCAGAAATAAACCCACACACATAAGGTCATGAAGGTATAGAGGGAAATCAGTGGAGAAAAAAGTAGTCACTTCAACAAATGGCGCTTGGACTATTAGATATCCACATGTAAACAACAAAAACAAAACTTGGAGACACACCTCACATCACATACAAATCCAAAAGACATCACACACCCAAATATAAAACCTAAAACTACGAAACTTCTAAAACACTATGACTTTTCATCATGCAAAAATATCAGGACATTTAAAACATAATCCACATAGTAACTAGTAAGTTGGATCCCAAAATTAAAAACATGTGCTCTTCAAAAAACACTATTAAGAGAAGACAAGCCACAGAGTGGGAGAGAATAACTGCAAATAATAAATACATAAAGGAGTTATATCTAGAATAAAGTACCCTCAAAACTCAATAATAAGCAAATAAACATGCCTTTTTAAAAAACAGTCAAAAGATCTGAAGAGATATCTCACCCAAAAAGATAATGGCTTGCAAATAAGGAAATGAAAAGATGCTCAACATCATTAGTTATTAAAGAAATGTAAGTTAGAAACACCAAGAGGTATCATCACACACCTACTAGAATGGCTAAAATTGGAAAAAAAGATTATACCAAGTGTTGGCAAGGATGTAGAGGAAGTGGAGGTCGTGTACATTGCTGCCGATAGTGTAAAATGGTGCAGTTACTTGGACAAATATTTTGGCATTTTCTTCATAAGTTAAAGATACACCTGTCATAAGATCCAGCCAGTCCCTTCCTACTTATCTAAGAGAAAAGAAAGTATATATTCAAAGAATGTTCAAAGCAGCTTTGTTTGTAGTAGCCCCAAACCAGAAACAACCCAAAAGTTCATCAACAAGTGAGTGGTTAAACAAACTGTAATATATCCATTCAATATAACACTACTTGGCAACGTATAAGAGTAAATTACTGATCCACACTACAATATGGGTGAATCTGCAAAAACATCATGCTGTACAAAATAAGTCAAATAAAAAGAGGCTATATACTTTATGACCTCACATACATAAAATTTTGGAAAATGCAAACTATAGTGACAAAAAGCTGATCAATAGTTGCCTAAGCACAGGGACACAGGGGTGGTTGGGAGGAAGGGCCTACAAATGGGCATACATCCACCCATTAGGGTGAAGGCTATTCATTACCTTCATTGTGGTGATGGTTTCATGGGTGTTACAAATAGCAAAACACATCACACTGCACTTTAAATATGTGTAATTTACTGCATGTCAATTACACATTAATAGAGCTGTCAAAAATTAAGGCAAATATTGGGAAAAAATGGAAAAGTTACAATAGGTATATAGTCATTCATTTATTCATTTAACAAACAGTATTGGAGGTGCTGCTCTGCAAGGATATGGCAGACATGGTCCTTGTGCTCAGGTCTGGAGTAAACAAATTAATAAGAATGAGAAAGAACTCCATAAAACTAGCAGACTTTAGAAACTTATAAAAGAAGACAAACTAGTAATCATTAGAATGCTCAGCCTTAATAATCAAAGAAGTGCAAATTTCAGAAATAAAATTGCTTTGTCTACAAACTGGTAAAAACAAAACCAGATAAAACGATGCATGCTTGGAAAAAGTCTCCAGAGAGGTGCATGCAAACTGTGTGTGGGTTACTTCTGCAGTATGTATCCTGAGCCTTAAAATTCTCCATTCCTTTTGTTTCAGACTTTTCCTCCACTTCAGAAAATCATCACGATAAGGTGCAAAGCTATCTTCTACCATCTTCATCATCATCACCCTCGCTGAATTTTTAAAATTCTTCAGGGTGCCCTTTAAGATACACACAAACTATAAGGCCCCTAAGCAAATTAGGATATATTTTTATAATAAAACTATTATAATATTTCCTAAAATATTTCAAATTGTGAAAAAATGCTTACCAGACAGTTTTGTGTGAAAGGGGTTGGTTACAGAGTGATATAGTTCAATTTTTTCCCCCATATACACATGAGAAAAACTACCAACTGTGAAAAGTGGCTCTTGCCGAATGAGGAATTAAATTGCTATTTAACTTTTCTTTTTATGCTTGTGGATATGCTGCTAAATTTCCCCAATGAACAAACACTATCTCCGTAATTGAAGAAAAAACAAAACAAAAATAGAGTTTTAATTTTGATTACTTTGGAATGCTGTGTTAGATAAGGATTGCCATTAAAATAATTCCAACTATACACCCCCAATCTTCGTATTTAAAGTAGAAAATGCACTCAAATGGTGTCTGTTATCTTCTTCTGCCACATAAAGCATGAAGGCACTTAACTCTATTGTAATTATGAAAAATGAAAAATTGCATAACAAATACACCTAGTGCTTATTAAAGACAACACCTGAATAATTACTATATTGCATCTTCTGATTGGGCTGTAAAGGAAAGGCCATTATATAAACATGCTAGAGGAAAAGATGCATCACAAAGGCACGTAAGATCCATGAGTATCTTTCAAATACCACACAGCAAAGTCATCGGGCATCTTTACTCAAGGGACCATGATACAGCACTGGCAGCCACTGTGCCCACAGTCTGCGGAATCCCTGATAATCATAACCTGGCTTTTCTTACTTCAAGGCTGAAAAGGACATTAAGTAGATCAGTCTATCAGAAAGGAACAAAAATTAAAGAACGCAATGAGTGAATGCCATCGATTATAGCAAGACTTAATATAATACGTTTTATAAATCACTCATGGTTAATTTTAATTTTAGTTACTGTGTCATGTTTAAACAGAGTTGATTAAAAATGAAAATTAGGTGAATTGGTTACTTGAGAAGTGACAGCCTGATGGTACTGAGAATGGAAATCTTCCATTTATTCCTGATTGAACAAACCTAAGGCACACACTGCCTTCTCTTTGCTATGCTGCCTTGCTGAGGTTCCTAAAAATAAATTCAGATGAAGAATCTTACCGAATAAATGAAAATAATTTGCTGCATGCTCAATAAGCTTACAAACCCCTGGTGTACGTTTAAGTGCAAGCCACTGTGTGTGCATGTGGGTACCATCCACAGAGTTGCAATGCAGACGTTACCCTCAATTATTAAGGGAACTTAATATTAACTAATTAGCATTAGGCAATTATTTCCAAGGAACACTTTCCTAGAAAATAAACATGTCATCCATCACCTGGCTGAATCACTGTCATTCAGATAAATGTCATAATAAAATGAATTTGGTCATGAGAACTTGAAATATGAAAAAATACAAAAAGGTAATCAAGGCTTTGGGTGTCTAACCATTCATTGGTAATTTGTCACAGGCTCTTCTTTAAATGCTACCACTTATTAGGCAGCTGCTCGTCTCATAGACCTTCCTCTAGTTTTGGTCCTACTGTGATCTCATGGCTTTTGACTTCGAACCATTGCACAGAGAGTGCCCTGCAGATTTTAGGTTTGAGGCCAGAGCCAGAGCTGGTGAATCCACGGGCGACTTCACCTCCACCGTCTTCTACACTGTAGCTCTTCTGCGCTGGGGGCTTATCACGTGCTAGACCTACCAGGTAATTCACACACACCCCTCCTATACGCATAAGGGAATCGGCATTGTCATCATCTTTCAAGTCAAGAAACTGAGGCTCAAAGAAGTTAAGTAACTTGCTCAAGGTCACCAGGACGCACCAGAATCAATTTGCCAGGCACTCTGCCTCCTCAATCCACACACATGTTCACGCTCCCCTGCATCCAGAGTCTCCCTCCTGCTCCGCCCTCCCTCCCTCTTTCTCTCTCGTGAACACACGTACAAATGTGGACCAAGTCAGTAGAAACGTACAGAGAATGTTTTTGTTGCTGGATACTAGAATTCAAGGAAAATCGGTGAAACTAAGAATAGGAACAAAGTAATAGGGAAAAAATGATTTAGCAAAGCTGGGAAAGCAGTGAACCTGGGAAATGAAAGAACCCAGGGGAAAATGATGGTCATCTTCATACACTGGGAGAGAAGTTACTCAGAAGATGGATGAGAGGAATCCTACGTAACACCAGTGGGCAGCGCTAGGACCAGTAAGGCAGACAGGTCATGAGGAAGCAAATGTCAACGGGACACACAGAAGAACTTTCTCGTGACTACCGACAGTCAGCCATGGAATCTACTCCATAATATGCTGTATCAAAGACTGAACCTACCACTGGGAAAGTTCAAGAAGAAGCTGACTGAAGCTTTTCCTGCCCAGCCCTAAGAATACTCACAGTATACTTTAGAAACATGGCAGGAAAGGACTCAGAAAGGCTGTATCACCCCAGATATCATCTAACTGAAAAAGCCACCTTTCTTTCACTGTATGAAGGAAATGACAGCCACCATGACACAGAGACGGAAAGAAAGGAACTGCCTGAATGAACTTGAACTTGTCAAGAATGCAGTGTGGTTCTTATCCTCTTATATACCTGGGTGCTGTCTGAACATTTTGAAAGCCCTCGAGGAGGAATTCCCTAGTTTGTTTAAAGTCATTTCATGTGCTTGTTATATTTCACTACTTTTTTTTTTAACTTTTCAAATACACTCTAAGGAGGTAAAATTTACATACAGCACACACACACACAAACGTATATAATGGTGTAGTAATCACATTCTTTTTTCCCTACATTTTATGATGCTTTGACATAGTAGGGGTCTGCCTGGCTGGACAGACTGCTCCTTCCAGGTTTAGATCATTCTAGAAATAGCAAACAACTAACTCACCAAGTGAACACACCTTTCATATACATCCAACCCATGCAAAGTCCATACTCCCGATCGCCTCCTTTCTGGGACTCTCACACAGTGAGCCAATTTCCCCTGGCTTAAATCACCCCAGGGTCAGGTACTAGACAGTGAGGACCACCCCACACCCTGGTGCCACTGGAATCGTTCATACTAGCCAATCCTACACTGTTTATCTTGCTCACCTCGCCTTTCCCAGGGAAAACACAAGAAAGGCTCTAGGCCACACTGTCCCACCCCTTCTCACCAACCCTGGAACTTCCCCACGTGGCCCTGAATGCCTGACATTCCCTCTTTGGGGAACTACAAGTACAAATTCTTCTTTCAAAGGCAGTTGTTTCTGTGTCTGTAACCTTACCATACTCGATTAAAGCAAATCCCAGATATATTACAAGAAAATACAGAACATTAACATCAGAAAGCTCCCTCGTTACCTTGAAGAGTTTCCTCACGTTCCCACCCCTCGTCCCCAGCCCCTGGCAATCATGGATGCTTTCTGTTCCCATAAATTAGTTTTGCCTTGTTCTCAAATTTCCTATCATTGCATATAAACCAAACAGTATGCATTCTTTCATTGTGTGGATCAGTAGATCCCTTCTTTCTATTGCTGAATGGTATTCCGTCCTATGAATATAATGCAACTTGTTTATCCATTTGCTCATGGTTGGGCATTTGAGTTGTAGCCTGTTGTTTGGCTCTCATGAATAAAATTGCTATAAATATTTGTGTCCAAGTCTTTACGGAGATAAATGTACTCATATCTCTTGGATGAAAGCTTAGCATGAAATTGCTGAATGGTATAACTATACACAATGGCCTGTTTTTAAAGTGGTTTTACTATATTTCATTGATTTAAAAAGAAAACCTTTTCTAAGCAATGATGGTATTCAAGTTTCCCAAGATCTGTATATAAGTAAGAGGACCCCAATATCTTAGAGCTCAATTTTACTTAAATAATACAACCTTACGGTACATCAATTCTGACTAATAGTAGTAGTCATCATTTGCTCAGTTATAATAAAGGCTTATTCCTATCTCAGTCTGTCCTATTTAAGAAACAAATAATAAAATTCTCAAATTGGTACTAAAGGATTAGAAGAGGTGAAAGATAATCTACAGAACAAATTTTGATCCACTTAGAAAATTCATAGCTGCTTATACTAATGTTTGCTTTGATGTAATATATTTGACAATCTTCTTCCTCCCCTAAATGGTTGCATTCTGCTAATGAGTTCAATAAAAAATGCCACTTTAAATTCAGATATTCCTGAATGCCAGCCATTGACATAGTACAATGCTTTACAGGGTTGTCCTGGGGGGACTAGTTTGCTTAAGACACTCCAAGGCAACTTCCTTTCTACTGAGAGATGGGGAACCTCTGGCAGTCATCCTATTTCCCCTAATTTTTTAGAACTGTTGCTAAGGTGGTCTTATCAGATGCTCCCTACTGTTCCCCAAACCCAAACCCAAACCCTAAAAGACTAGATGGACACAAATTCTGGGACTATGGTCCAGCCCAATCTCAACAATGCAATGAGCTAAAATGTTGTAGAAGGATCAGTGAACCACAGGGGCAGATGTATGTCTTCAACTGAAACTTACTGTGTGACTGTACAAGTCATTTAATCTTTTTTTCCTGTTTCAGTTTCCTTAAATTAGAAAGGGAGAGAGAATAATACTTAACCCATTTGGCGGAAGAAAGGATTAAATTAGATACTATGTGTTGAAAATATTTTGTAGGAAAAAATACTCAAAAAACAGGGTATTTATATGGTAATAAAGTTCTCCAGGATTCTTCCAAAAGAAAAAAAAAAAGGTTATTATCATCTTTGGCATTTCCAAGAAAAAAAAAAAGGAATGTATTAGAATATACTTAGAAATATAAACATCATTTTCAACTGTAAGGTCTCATCGTTTACCCTCATACAGTGCAAGCACGTACAGGTTTCGGTGTTCTTTAACATGTGTTCCACAGATGACCAAGGAAGGCAGTTTATATTGTTTAGAAGGGCATTCTTCAATGTTAATAAAAATCTATCCAGGAAAATAAGTTCTAGCCTCCAGCCTCATTTTTTTTTTCCTTTTACAGGTTTTCTATAAAATTTCTTCAACTCCTGAGGTTCTAACCATAGCTCTACATTTATATTTCTGGTTCCCAGGTTCCAGGGTGAAATGTTCTCTGCTTACTACATCTCTCCATTTGGCTACTTGCAGACTAAATGCAGCTTCTGCCTCCTAAAATTAATTTTTCCTCTCAAATTTATTGAGGTATAATTAATTGACATATAAAATTGTATACATTTAATGTGTGCAGTGTGATGATTTGACATATGTATACTTTGGGATATGAGCACCATAGTCAGGTTGATTAACACATCATCCATCACCTCATGTAGTTAATTTCTGTGTGTGGTGAGAACACTTAAGGTCTACTCTCTTAGCAAATTTCAAGAACACAAGATGGTATTATTAACTGTGGTCTCCATGCTGCACATTAGATCTCCAGAGCTTATTCGACCTAACTTCCCCCAGAAACAAGCACTTTGAATTCTTAGAGCCAGTGGTTCTGGTATTAATCCTGTATCTGTCAATAACCTGCTTAAAGCCTTACTTCCTGACTGTTCAGTTGTAGACAGTATCTAGGGATGCCCCACTGTGAAGAATGAAGACTTATCTCTATTTCTCTCTCTCTCCACAAAAGTCTGGCTTAATAATTTTTTCTTAGTACAGAATTCCAGGTTGAAATTTCCACTCTCTTCTGGTTTCCAATGTTGCTGTTAAGAAATCTAAAGCTATTTGTGATCCTTTGCGTGCAATCTATTTTTATTTTATTTTTTTCTCTAGGGAAATAATGTTTAGAAATTTCAGAATGAAGTGTCTCAGCCCATTTTCATCTATTTGACAAGTGCCTGGTGGGCCTTTTCTCTGGAAACTCCTGTGTCTTAGATCCTGGGATATATTCTTCAATTACTTTGCTGCGATTTCCTCATTTCTTTTTCTCTGCTCTTTTCCCCTTGAACCCTAATTATTCAGATGTTTACCCTCCCTGGACTGCTATACTTTTTCTTTTTTCCTTTTCACATGTTTTAACCTCTTTTATTTTTGCTCTTTCGGGAAAAATTCCTTAACTTCATCTTCAGTGTTTCAATTGCGTTCCATTGTCATCTTTACCCAATAGTCCGTGAAGGGTCTTTTTGATGCAAATCTAATTATGTTTTTCCCATGCTTCAAGTCCTTCAGTGGCTCCCCGTTGTCCATGAGATAAAGCCCAGCGTCTTTTGTACAGCACATGAGGCCTTTCACACACTGGCCTGTGTGGTTATCACCACTACGTTTACTAAGAGCTGCATCTCAAAAGTCCTCCTACCAAGCCAGCCCTCCCGCATACGCCTCCACGATTCTTCATGGAATAGCCTTCTCTCCCCTGCCCTGCCATCCAGTTCCTACTCAACTCCTCCGCAGCGTCTACCTGGCCAATTCAAGAACTCTCTATTGATCTGATTATCTTTCAACACACTTTGGCTCTCTTAGGACATAACATCTGTTTTGAAATCTGTCCATTTTCCCCTTTAATTTGTGTGTTTCTTGATGGCAAGGACAGTGCCATATTTATATTTCTAGAACCAGGAGTGCCTGGTTTATAATAAGGTTTGGTGAGGAGGGTGTAGCTCGGCGGTAGAGCGCACGCCTAGCATGCACGAGGTCCTGGGTTCACTCCCCAGTGCCTCCACTAAATATCTTAACCTAATTATACCCCCCAAAAATACACAGCGCTGTGTGTCAGTTGTATCTCAATAAACTGGAAGGAAAAAAACTTTAAACAATTAAAAAAATTGTTTAAAATAATACTAAATAAATGCTTACTGAATGAATAAATATCAATAATCCTGTTAAAAATAGGCATGCTCAAAATTATTTAACAATACGTGTTCAGTTCCATCTAGTACTTTTCATACTAGAGGCTTAAATCTTTTATTTTCAATAAATGAGTTTCTAAAACCTGCGTCACTTGTTACAAGAATAGTGATTTTTGGAATCTGAAACAGTATCTTATTAATTTTTCTCTTACTGTATTTTTTCATAACTTAAAGTGACAGATAATTGACTAAGTTAGTCTTTTCAGTAATACATTTTCTTTGATCGCTGCGGATTGCCTGGTTGTGTTTTTAGAAGGACTGAACCACTCTTAAAATGACTTAAAATTATTTTCTGTAAATGTAAAAAAAAAAAAGTCCTAGTTTCTTCAGTTTCTCTAGTAGCAGGCTTGGGACTTTTCAGATACATTAACATTGTTTTAAGTATCACTGTCTATTGATAACAAGTCCTGAGAAATGATGATTCTTGACGTTATCCATAAATGCAGTAATCTGACAATCCAGCTTTTCTGTTAAAAGTCCTCAGTGCATTTTAGTTAAGTCTAAAAAGACCCCAGTTTTAGGCAGGTTTTAACAAACAGGCATTCTTCCATTCCTTATTTATTCAAATGTAAAAAGATACAGAGGTAAGAAACATATTTGATTCTTTCTCCATCAAACAGAGCATCCTTGGAATTTCTAGCCTGGCTTCTCAATCCTGGAAGAATGAATCGTTGCAGCCAGTGACGTTACCATCATGATGAAGGTGAAAACATTTCAAAAGAGAATTGCCCCATGTGGTATCAAGTGACACACAGCAGTAAAAAAAAAAAAAAAAACTATGAAATAAAGAGGCTGTCACTTACATGCCTGCGATATAGACACACACTGTGAAACTGTCCATTACCTGGGTTCCTTCCATCAGTCTGCTAGCTTTGTTTCCATCAGTTTGTATTTAATTCATTACTTTGAAATGATCATTTCCACCACTCTTGCTGTTCCCTTGTCTACATTCAGTGACAAAATCATCTTGAAATCAAGTAGGTTTACAGAAAAATTGATACAATTTTAAGATCATTTTGGGTTCCTCACATTCCTTTTCTCTTTAACTCTTACTTGCTGCCGAGCACCAAAGAGTTTTGGCCACATCATCGCAATCCAGTTGGGGTACCAACAACACACTCTGTTTCTCCTCCTGCCTCTCCTCCACTCCAGCCTCCTCAGGGCATGGCCGGTACTGCCTTGTCCTCTCTCAGCCCTGCTCCCATATCTCACTCTTCCCTCCTCCACAGTTTCTGCATCAAATTAAAATCCCATCAGTGACTGTTCAATTAAAAAAACAAACCCACTGCTCTGCGCTCTATTCTGCCAATTTCACCTATGCTTTATATTTTTTCATGTTTCTGCAAGTGTGTGAACTGCTGCTTTGCAAATGATTTTGGCAATTTTTCTTCTTCTAAAATGATTCAAATGTTCACCTTTTCCTTGGAGACTGTGGACAGAGGTTCACCTCTGCAGCATCACCAAATTTTTTTTATTCCTTGACATGGATGGCACTGCCTAATATTTAGGTTATCACAAAATGATGATCTCCAACACACAAAAAGCTAAATAAAAATGAACAAGCTTGATTCCTGGGCATATATCTGGAGGAAACTCTAATTCGAAGAGATACATGCACCCCAAAGTTCACAGCAGCACCATATACAATAGCCAAGACATGGAAGCAACCTAAATGTCCATCAACAGATGAATGGATAAAGATGTGGTATGTATATAGAACGGAATACTACTCAGTCTTAAAAAAGAAATTAAATAATGCCATTTGCAGCAACATGGATGGACCTGGACATCATCATACTAAGGGAAGTAAGTCAGACAGAGAAAGACAAATACCACTTCTATGTGGAATCTAAACAAAATGATGCAAATCTTATTTACAAACCAAAAACAGACTCACAGACATAGAAAACAAATTTGTGGTTACCAGAGGGGAAGGGTGAGGGGTGGAGGGACAAACTGGGAGTTCAGGATTTGCAGATACTAACTACTGTATACAAAATACATAAACAGCAAGGTCCTACTGTACAGCACAGGGAACTATATTCACTATCTTTCAGTAGCTATAATGAAAAAGAATATGAGAAGGAATATATATATATATAACTGAATCACTACATTGTACACCAGAAACTAACACAACATTGTAAACCGACTATACTTCAATTAATAAACAAATGAATAAATGAAAAATGAACAAGCCTGACTCTCGTCCTATAACCCCAATTCCCCTCCTGAGAGGCAACAACACTTACACCACTGCGAGGATCTTTTCAGAAACGGTCTGTGAGTCTACCAGCTAACTCACGCAGAAATATCCTCTATCACTTTCTTCCATCCCCAGATTAGAGCAGATTATACATGCTTCTCTTTTTTCACTTAATATATTTCCAGGAAGCTCTCCAAATCAGCACTTACGGATCCTCTCCACTCTTTGTAAGGGCTGAATGGTATTTCACTGCGTGGAACCACAGTTTATTAACTAGTCACCTGCTGATAGACAGTGAGGTTGTTCTCAGCCTTTTGCTCTCACAAACCAAACCGCTGGGTACATTCTTATACATACACCTCTGCCAAAATGTGCAAGTCCATCTGAAGGGGGAAGTCATGGTAAGAAAGTTCTGGGTCAATGTAGTTTTTATGGATGCTACCAAACTGTCATTCAAAGAAGTCATACTGACTCATCCAACAGTGTATGAAAGTGCTTCAAAAACACTGTTTGCCAAATTTGCCACAGGAGTTTTTCAATCAACTATCCCAAAGCTTCAAAGATTCCAGCATGCCTAGATATTGTCCTCAAGATTAGGTGACCAGACAGACACTGCTCTCTGTTGAAATACACAGACCCTGACAATAAAATGAATACCAAGTTTCCCATTGCAAGGTTAGAAGTGTGACTGCTTATGGGACGTCCCTGATGGGCTAGACGAGGGAAAAGGAGGTCTCTGCAGAAGACAGTGCTGCTGCCCAGCATGACCCAAAGGAAGGGGGTGTGGGGGTCACAGAGCACCGGCCACTAGCTGGTGTCAGCGTGTTCCTGACACAGGAATGAAAAGACAAAGTGATTTCCTAATTGAAAAAGACAAAACAGACAAAATGATAGGACGGGAAAAATCTGACATATCTGAAAAATTGGCCTTTAAAAAATGTTTCCTTTTCAAGATATGACAGGATGGACAGGTGTAGTTTGAGAGATAATTTTATCATGTAAAAATGATGCTCCTTTGTCTAACGTGAAATGGGGTCTTGGCCAGTAAAGAATCAGCTGAACCCAATTAACCCAGTTTTTCCTTGTCCGTACTAAGTGGTTTATTTTGGATGCACACGATTCCCTAAATCCTTTAGGGTACAGCGTGGAAAAGCCATACGCAGGCTATAAAGGTCAGGACATTAATTTTCCTGTCATTCTCATGCTTTAAATAGGCATCAAAAAACTAAAAAATCTTGTCCTCTGGGAAGGAAGGCAAATCTGAAACTAATTATGGTGGTTATTATTGTAATACTATTAAGTTAAACACTGTGACCCTAGCTAAATTTATTTTGCTATCTTTCGTTAATGAATAAAAGTTCTCAAATAAGATGACTGCATCCGCTGGTAGAGAAAAAGGACTCACCAGAGGACCAGTGGAACAAAGTAACTGCTCAAAACCCAGAATTTTCACTCACCTAAAGTTTAACTAAAAAGTTTAATAAGTATACATGGAAATCTTTTTTGCAGAAAATTCTGTATCTGTTACAAAACTTTATCTAAAGCGTAAAATCCTCACATGGGTAATCACTGAGCCAAGTCTTATCTGTCATGGATAGTTTTCATTTGTTTTTTGTGGTCCAATGTTTTGCTCATAACTATTCCTCATTATATACAACTAAAACAAAACAAAGGGGGAGGGCATCTGAGTAGTTTATTTTTTCTGCTTAAGTTTCCAAGACTCAATCTGCTCTTGGTGCTTGGAGGACAAGATGGTCCAGTGGCTACATCTAAGCTTAAAGATTTCCTGGTGATACGGGGTCCCACCACCTTCCCGACACCTGGCTGGGGGACCAGGTAGGAGAGGAAGCCGCCCGACCTGGTTACTTAGGAAGCATTTGCTGTGTGTGTCTCCTAGTAACCTGAAATCATAATGATATCCACGGAGACTCCCTTGGGCTCGTTTCCATCCTACAAAGGCTGGAGGAGAGATGGGGGCTGAGGATGGTGATGGAATGATGGGTCTGGGTGGTTGGGAAGGACAGTTAGGTAAGGAGAAGGGCTCGCTACATCTGTGTGGGACTGACGAGCAGGGGAAAGGCTAATCAGAAATAATTGCAAAAGAAAGAAAAAAGCAAGTGGGAGGAGACAAGGAACAATGCAACATTATTTTTAAAGGGGAAACGGCATGTGATGAAAACAAAGCACTGAAATTCCAGTTTCTTTAACTATCTCAGAAGATACAGAAAATCAGTTAAGTGCCAGTTCTTCATGGGTTCTACTTCAGTCAGAATGATGCCTGTAAGGCTGTGTGTCTGTTGGCAGTCTTAGTGGTCAGCAACTATTGACTGGTTGTTAAGTGGTCTTGTTGCTGATCAACTGCAACTGTTTACAAAACTTTAAGGTGAGCTAAATAAAGTTAAATATTTTAAGAGCCTCTTTTCCCTCTCTACATTTGAAAGTTCGGCTTAGAATAAAAATTCTGAAACATCTCTGTTTATTTAGAGATGCTAACTGACAATGAGGTAATTACCACATAGGAAAGATGAGAAACGTAAGAATGCAGAAGGAAACAGAGGAACAGTTGGTTTTGCAAGCCTTTCCACAAAGGTCAGCTGTGCATACACATGGATTCCAATTAGAAGGATACGATTAGGTGTGTTTCTTGATCCTTTGTTTTCATGTACTTGACTGTGTCCCCCAGATCTATTTCTTTGTACTTTATAGATGCACATCTCAAACAGCCTTATGTGCTCCAAATGTATCCATTTTCACATTAGCTGATGAAGTAATTTTTTTTAAGCGAGTGCATGACGGTGCTGCCTGGCAGTCAAGAGATGACTTTGAAGTGGTGTCCACCTTTGTCTATGCAACAGTGGTTTTATAATCATTTGACAATTACATTATATTTTGCTCTCATGATTTCAGAAAAACTGGTGGAATTCAAATGATTAAAAGTAAATGTGATTGATATGACATCAAAAGCACAGGCAACAAAAGTAAAAATAGACAAATTGCACTACATCAAAAACAAAATGTTCTTTTTGAAAAGTATAATCCAAGTGAAACTGGTTTGCATCAGAATAAAGGAATTTCATGTTCAAACATATAGACAAACAAACAAATAAATAAAATATTCTGTCCAAGGAAAGGAAACAACAGAGTGAAAGGGCAGCCTATGGCACGGGGGAAAACATTTGCCAATCACTCATCTGATAAAGGGTTAATATCCAGCATATATAAAGAATGCCTACGAGTCAACAATAACAATAAAACCAAATAACTTGATTAAAAATGGGCAAAAGACTAAAAAGACATTTGTCCAAAGGAGGTATACGTATGGTCAACAAGCAGGTGAAAAAGATGCTCAGTATTACTTATCATAGGGAAAATGCAAATCAGAGCCATGATTAGGTATCTCCTCACATCTGTTAGGATGGCTACTATCAAAAAATAGAAAATTTCAAGTGTTGGAGAGGATGAGGAGAAATTGGAAATTTTGTTTACTGTTGGTGGGAACGAAAAACGGCACAGCTGCTATAAAACAGTATGGTGATTCCTCAAAAAATTAAAAATAGAATTACCATATGACCCAGAAGTCCACTTCTGGGTATATATCCGAAAGACATGAAAGCAAGATCTCGAAGAGATGTATGCACCCCCATGTTCATAGCAGCACTATTCACCACAGCCAAGACACAACGCGAGTTATCTATTGACAGATGAATGGATAAACAAAATGTGGAATAGACAGTCAATGGAATATTATCCAGCCTTAAAAAGGAAGGACATTCTGACACCTGCTACAACACGATGAACTGTGAGGATATTATGCTAAGTCAAATAAGCCGGTGACAAAAAGACAAATACTCTGTGACTCTACTTACATTATGCATGTAGGGTAAACAAATCAACAGAAACAGAAAGTGGAATGGTGGTTGCCAGGGGCTGGGGAAATGGGGATGTGCTGTGTAATGGGTAAAGAGTTTCAGTTTTGTAAGATGAAAAAGTTCTAGAGATTGGTTGCACAACTCTGTGAACATACTTAACACCACTGATTAACACCACTGATCTGTACACTTAAAAATGGTTGAGATGGTAAATTTTTTGTTATGCTTTTAAAATAATTTTTAAAAAGTAAATTTGTGGTGAGGGGGGCATAGCTCAAGTGGTAGAGAGTGTGCTTAGCAAGCACGAGGTCCTGGGTTCAATCCCCAGTACCTCCAATAAAAAATAATTAAATAAATAAACCTAATTACCCTCCCCTCAAAAACAAACAAACAATTTGTAAGTAAATTTGATTATACTAGTGATATATAGTCATAAGTCATAAGTCTTGTGAACAATATAAATTTAGGCAAAAAAGGCAATCATTCAGGATATTTTAAGTGGGCAAATTTTTAACCTTTATTGGAAGCACACTGGACTTTAGCCAGGCATATATGTGTCCAATTGTGAAGAAAAATAATAAAATTAAAGAATATTCAAAAAATATACAATATTTATACTAGACATGTATCTATGTGAAGAGAAATGATGTATTAAGGACCTGTATAATGTCTTACCAGTTATTGATTTATTTTGGGGGGAGGTAATTAGCTTTACTTATTTATTTTTATTTTTACTTGTCAACATAGCCACTCGGAAGATTGGATCTAGTTTATTTCTTTTTATTTCCCCAAAACACATATCACCCCATGTTCTCTGGTGAGTTTATGAGAGAGGCAGGGGTTTCCAGACAATGTTTGTTTTGAGGCTACCTTAGTATCAGGTGCTGCCCAAAGAGCCAGTGTCACAGGGAGAGCACGTCATAAGGAACACCTCCTCAGCTCCAGGTGGGCTCGGCAGAGGTGAGCCCCACCCCCAGCTTCAATCCACTCCAGCCATCCCTCCACCCGCCCTTCCACCCCCGGCTCTGGCACTACCAAAAACTGAGTTGAGGGAATCAAGTTAACCCAAGTGGTTCCAGGTTAAAATAAGCATAGGCTTCTCAGAGATTAGCCACAAATCCCTCAATTAGCTTTGAGATTAAAGCAGCAAGGCCATTTCCTCTCAGGCTGCTGGAGACCCAGGTCTGTATCCACAAGGACAGTGAGCCCAGCGGACAGGGGGAGGGGGGAGATGCCCTGGAGGCCTTTGGGGCTTCTGCTGGGAACATCCAGTCACACTGTAAGGATCACGCTGGCGAAGCCTGTACTCCTCCAGACTGTATCCTCTAGACAATCTCACAGCATGAAATCCCAAACTGAAACAAAACTAATGGGAAGTCTTTTCTCATTCTGTTATACAATCTTAAACACTGACATTACAAAATCAATTGGTTGCTGCTGCGAATTCACTAAGCATTTGGTTTCCCTGTAAATGACTGGGCAGGGGGTTAATTTTAGTCTTACCAAGTAAAGGCGTATAAAAATAAAAGAACGATTTCAAAGAATAAGAAACTGCTGAGAGTGGCCGCCTCTGGAAAGAGAACTGGGAGGTACATTTGGGAGGGAGACTGACTTCCACTGTATACCCTTTTGGAAACCTTTTGAATATTTTGCCTTGTGAATGTGTTCCTTAAAACAACATTATCAACAGCAACAAGAAGAATGAAGTAGGGATGGAGAGACAGGTGGTTCTCAATAAATACTGGCAGGGAAAGATGGCCAGGAAATAATCTTAAGTGAAGCAAACTGTGGAACAGCGAGTATACCCTGACGCTATCTGTCTTTAAGAAAACATTATATCCCCAAGAGAAGCAGCAAATTGTCAATAGTGGTTATCTTCGGGGCTTGAATTGGTGAAACGTTCCTTTTTTCCTTTGAACTTTTTTTGTGTGTATGTTTATACATATACCAACATACCCATAAACACAGTGTGTGTGTACATATATATAAAACTACTTAACCATCTATTTTTATATTATAAACATTAAAAAAATTCCACCAAAAGAGAGAAAAAAATCTTTTTGAAAGAGATTCCAAAAAAAAAACAAAACCAAAAAAAAAAACTACACTAAATAATTGCTCCAAAAGAGAGGAAAAAAAAATCTACTTTTAAAACACATTTCTGTTCAGGAAGGGTAAATAGATATTTGATTTTTAAGTGGTAATTAACAAACTAAATGGTAGTCTTTTTTCACTTGGTATTTTTCTCATCCCCAATTCACTGAGATCATTACACTTAAATAATTTTCTGTCAAAATCAAATGCACCAGGTAATCACTTAACCATCTAATACTATCAATAAATAGCAATTAGTAGAGTGTGCCTGTATTAATAAAAAGGCCATTAGATGTAATTTCTTAAAATTCTTCTTTCCGTACTTTTGCTAAACTTAAAATAATTCCAACTTAGGAACAGATACTTAGTTAAGAAAAGATTTTCAAAATCAGTACAAAACTAAAAGGAAAAAAAGAATAGCAAAAAAAAAAAAATCCAAAGAAACAATATTCTCTGACTTCCCATGATTAGTTCAGGTCCCCTTAGTCTGTGTTTCCACTGCACAATTTAATTCGTCTTCCCAACACTGATCATACTTACATTAATTTAATGTCTGTCATCTGGACAGACTCAAAACTCTCCGAGGGCAGGGCTCAGCTCTGTCTTACTCCCATGCGCCCTGGGGCCTTGGCAGGGAGAAGTTTTTCCCAAGTATTTGATGAATACACTCAAACAAAAGGCGTTTCAAGACTAACTGATATATATCCAAGAGCAAAATAGGTCCTAAATATGGATTATGTAACCGACCAAATAAAAAAGTTCCACATCATCGTTAAAAATAGCCTAAGGGGAGAAGAAGAGGTTATTTGCCTAAATGATCAGTGTGACAAAATCAAGGCATATGTTCTTCAGGCATAGTTGCCAAAAGCCTACTGAGTTCTGGCCGTCTTAAAAATATTAGGCTGAGTCACAAAGCTGAAGCCTTGGAAAAAATTACAAGTAATGTCTAAAATGGAATTATAACACTACACTCTTAAAGGACATTATCACTGTAAAATTCATCTGATTAGCAGACTGTTTCAGAATTCTTTTGTTTCAAGAATCTTAAAAAGAATTATGGGGTGGCAAATACCAAACATACACGCACATGACTGAACTTTGGTTTTTGACAATTCTTGAGAGGAATCCAAATCTTAATATTCTTTACTGAAAATGTATGTTTTTTTGGTAAGTCTACACTTAAGCAATCTACCACAGTTGAATTAGGTCTACCATGAACTTGTATGCCAGTTTCAACAGAATTTTAGCCAAGGTGGAAAATTATACTTTTTCTAGATCAGAACAAAAGTTTGCTGGCCCCAAGGATAACTAATTAAGGTCATAAGTTTTCTCATGCAAGCTTACATTTTTTTTCAAAGCAGGATAGTTCATTCTTTCAATCGATGTAACTAATAACCCCACAAGCCTGGCATCAGAAAACTCTCTCTGTAAAGGGCCGTACAGTAAATATTTTCAGTGTTATGGGCCCTTACAGTCTCTGCAATACTTCTTTCTGCTGTTGCCTATGAAAGTAGCCATGGACAATATGAATGAATACATGTGTCTGTGTACCAATAAATTTTTATTTATGGACACTTAAGCTTGAATTTGATATAATTTTCATGTGTCACAAAATATTATCTTCTCTTGATTTTTTCCCCCAATAATTTAGAAATGTAAAAACATTCTTAGCTTGCAAGTTACACAGAAACAGGTCCAGTTTGGCCCCTATGAGTCACAGTTTGCTAACTCCTGACCTAAACCAACTCTTTAGTAAACCTGGTTTATTTTACATGACTTATTAGCTGTGTAACCTTGTCCTTACTCCACCAAAAAGCTCAAATAAAAAACAAAATCAACACAAACAACCACTATACCTGAATTCTAACATCTTAATTTTCAAGTGGTAGTTAGTGAGCTATTTTATTGGTAGAACAGCAGTGGCGGTACCTAACACTTATTTTGAGATTACTTTCTTCCAAACAGCGTTTCAGGCATTTAAAATATGTACTGATTTACTTAATTCTCACCACAGCTTTGGGATGGGTATTTGATGACCACCCATTCACATATAAGGAATTAGGCACAGAGAGGTTAAGTAAGTTAAGTAACTTACCTAAGCTCACACAGCTAGTAAATGGTGGAGCTGAGGTCTGAAGACAGGCACTAGGTTCTGTTCTTAACCAGGACTGCCTCTAACCTCCCGAATTTCCCTGTTTTTTTTCCTTAAAGTTCCCATTTCAAAGGACAAGTCTCAGAAATTAAAATGTATGGTAGAATAAACACAGATGGAAAACAATGCAAGACAGTTAACACTTATCAATAAAAAGCTAATCCTTAGACTGAGCCTCTACCGACAGTAAGGAAAATGGAAACTTGACTCAGAGGGATGCAAGCTTCAGTGGTCTCATGGAAAAATGCAGAACAAGGCTCTCTGAGTCCCTCCTGTGTATGCTGGCTTTAGTGAAAATGCCCCAGAAGAAGGCTCCAAAAGGTATGTGACAACGATTTTCTCTAAATGACTCTTTTTGATTCTCCTAATTTAAATTTGCTTCAGGCTTTCCTGTGCACAAATGGCATTTATAGATTTATAATGTTTATCTATTACTGGTACATTAGCCACAAATACTAAGAAGCAGAAGGGTCTTTCTTGCAACAGTTACAGTCAAATTTAACTTAAATCACAACCTACTGGCATGATCTGTTTTCTCCATCAGGTCTTTACCTGTCTCTCGGTTCTCTATGCTGACATTCCAAATCCAAGTGGATGCTCAATAACTAACTCTTCAAAGTTCATTTGAAAAAGAAAAAAAAACACATTTAAGGGTGTAGATTAAAATTCATTTCAGTGCAGCCTTCAATTGCCAAAGTGGCTTTTAGAAATTATAATAAAACACTATCACTCCCCATAACTGCAGAATAAAAACATCTCAGAAGAACTTGATATCTGAAGCCTTTGGCTGGCCAAGAAAATAAGAATTGCTCAAACTGAATTCATTCTAGCTCTTCCTCATTGGGAGGTAGTTACTTGCCAGAAAATTATTTCAGAGTCTATTTTCAATATTTACATCAAAACGAGGAAATTTAAAGGACAGATGACCTCCACAGCATTGGAGACCATCAGCAAGGCCAAGTATATAAGATAGTGAAGATGCAGGCTAGGACAGAAGAGACTCCAAGAGCAAAGGTCTTCTGGCAAATATTAAAAAAAATTTGTCTAGTTTTCTCAAAATGTTTTTTAATTTCCCAAAATATTTGCTATCACTAAATTGCATAGTTCTATATAATGTGTGATTGCCTCAGTAAGAAAGAGCTATTTCTCAAAAGAAAAAAGAGTATCAATCATGTTACGTGAAGTTGTTCATGCCAAGTGTGTACTGAAGGAAAGTCTCTGGCGTAGAAGTGTCCTCCAACCCACTCACATTCAAAAGCCCAGCATCCAGGAGTCAGGCCTGACCCCTCTCTCCCTCACGTTTCCTATCTTGACTTTCACAAGTCGTGTCAATTTCATCTCTTTAGAAAGCCCTCGGATGCATCCATTACTTTTCAAGTCCACCGCCAGTTACCTGGCGCCAGGTGCTCTGTCTGTCCCCAGCAGGACCGCGAATACTCTCCTGCCTGCCTCTATTCCTGCTCCTTCTCTAACCAACACGGCCACTGTGATGTTTTCAAAACATAAATCAGAACGTGCCATCCCAGAATGAAAACCATCAGAAGCATACAGTTGACCAGTTGACATTCCCACCCACCCTGCACAATGAATGGTTCCCTTTTCTCCACATCCTCACCGGCATTTGCTATTGATTGTCTTTCTGAGAAAAGCCATCCGGACAGGGGTAAGGAGATATCTCAGTGTGGTTTTGATTTGCACTTCCTTATGATGGGTGATGTGGAGCACCTTTTCCTGTACCTCTTGGCCATCTCTATGTCTTCTGTGGAAAAGATGTCTATTCAGGTCCTTTGTGCATTTTTTAATGGGGATCTTTTTTTATTTTTGCTATAGAGTTGTATGAGTTCTTTGAGTATTTTGGATATTAATTCCTTATGGGATATGCGGTTTGCAAATATTTCCTCCCTTTCAGTAGGCTGCCTTTTCATTTTGTGGATGGTTTCCTTGGCTGTGCGGAAGCTATTTAGTTTGATATAATCACACTTGTTTATTTTTATTCTTGCTGCCTTTGCTTTTGGTGTCAAGTCCAGAAATTCATAGTTCGGGCCAATATTGAGGAGCTCACTCACCATGTTTTCAGTTTTATGGTTCCAGGTCTTACGTTCAAGTCATTAAACCACTTTGTGTTGATTTTTGTGTGTGGTGTTAGGCTGGGCCTGATTTCACTCTTTTGCATGTGTCTGTCCAGTTTTCCCAACATCATTTATTGAAGAAACTATCCTTTCCCAATTTTATATTCTGGGGTCCTTTTTCAAAAATTATTTGACTGTACATATAGGTTTATTTGGGGGCTCTCTATTCTGTTCCACTGGTCTATGTGTCTGTTTTTATACCAATTCCATACAGTTTTGAGTATTACAGCTTTGTAATATAGTTTGAAACCAGGCAGTGTTGCCTCATTCTTTTCTCCATTCTCAAGATTGTTTTGTCTATTCAGGATCGTTTATGGCTCCATACAAATTACTGCACCGTTTTCCTATTTCTGTGAAAAATGCCATTGGAATTTTTATAGGGATTATATTGCATCTGTGGATCACTTTTGGTAGTGTGGACATTTTAACAGTATTACTTCTTCCACCCTATGAGCACAGAATGTCTTTTTATTTAAGCGTGTCTTCAATTTCTTTCATCAGTGTCTTACAGTTTCTAGTGCATAGCTTGAGCCTTCACCTCATTGGTTAACTTTATGATTTTTTTTAAATTTTTTTCTTATAGTTCATTGTTAGGGTATAGAAACGCAACTACTATTTTATATTAATTTTGTATCCTGAAACTTGACTAAATTTATTACCTTTAACAGTTTTATTGCTGGAGCCTTCAGGGTTTTCTATATATTACATCATGTCATCTGCAAATAAAGACAATTTTACTTCTTCCTTTCTGATTTTGACATCTTTTATTTCTTTTTCTTGCCTTTTATTTCTTTTACTTGCTTATCTTCTCTGGCTAGACCACCAGAACTATGCTGAACAGAAGTGGCAAGAGTGGGTGGGCATCTTGTTCCTGAGCTTAGAGGAAATGCTTTCAGCTTTTCATCACTGAGTATGATGTTAGCCCTGGGCTTACCATATATGGCCTTTACTAGGTTGCAGTATGTTCCCCTTATATCCACTTTGTTGAGAGTTTGTATCACGAAACAATGTTGAATTTTGTCAAATGCTTTTTCTGTGTCTACTGAGGTGATCACGTGATCCGCATCCCCCATGTTGTCAATGTGCTGCACCACACCGATCTGCAGTTGTTGAATCATCCTTGTATCCCTGGGGTCCTGGAATGAATCCCAGTTGATTATGGTGTATAAACCCTTCGATGTACTGTTGGATTCAGTTTGCTAATGTTTTGTTGAGGATTTTTGTGTTTGTGCTTATCAGGGGTACTGGCCTGCCATCTTCCTTTCTCGTAGTATCCTTGTCTAACTTTGGTATCAGGGCAATGCTGACCTCATAAAATGAGCTTGGGAGTGTTCCCTCCTCTTCTATTTTTTGGAAGAGTTTGAGAAGACTAGTATTAATAATTCTTTAAATGTTTGGTAGAATTCACTGGTGAAGCCATCTGTTTTGGGCTTGTTTTTGTTAAGGGAGAGTTTTGATTACTGATTCAATCTCCTTACTAGTAATCAGTCTGTTCAGATTTTCAGTTTCTTTATGATTCAGTCTTGGTAGGCTGTATGCCTCCAGGAATTCATCCATTTTTTTCTAGGTTGTCCAATTTGTTAGACCATTATTGTTCATACCAATACAACATACCAAAACCTGTGGAATGCACCAAAAGCCGCTCTAAGAGGGAAGTTTACAGCAAAAGTTCCTACATTAAAAAAAAACAAAAACAAAAATCTCAAACAACTTAGCTCTATACCTGAAGGAACTAGAAAAAGAAGAACAAAGCCCAAAGTTAGCAGAAGAAAGTAAATAACAAAGATAAGAGTGGAAGTAAATGAAATAGAAACTAAAAAGACAATAGAAAAGATGAATGAAACTAAGAATTGGCTTTTTAAAAGACATAAACAAAATCGACAAACCTTCAGGGAGACTTACTAAGAAAGAACAGAAGACTCAAATCAATAAAATTAAAAATGAAAGAGGAGACATTACAACCAATACCACACAAACACAAAGGATCGTATTTGAACTATACTCTGAACAAATATTTGCTTTTAAAAAATGTGTTTAACATTTTCCACAGTATAACACCTTACACTTTGTCTCTCTGCTTTAGTACTGACCTCCTTCCCCGGAGAAATGGCCATGTAATAAAAGAGCTGTATTGTAGGGCAAACCAAACCTTTTTCTGTATCCTACCCTACTCATTTCCTCAAATCTTGCAACTGTTCAGAAAGGATGTTGTGGTCAACCAGGAATCCCATTGCCCAGATATTCTATGAACACAAGAGCCAGTCTCCTCAGTGACTAATATGAAACCTTCTCTCCTTAACAACTCACACCTCCATTACCATGCTCCTCCACACTCCCTTTTTCTAGACCCAGAGGAAACAGAGATTATCAGAGGGGAAGTCACTAATGTTCCCTGTATCCCACACAACCTCCCAAAGTGTCCTCCGGTCCTTCCTAATTTTGATGAGACCCAACAGAAGGAATGTGCCAGGCCCTTGGTCGAGCCTGGGGTTCCATCCTCTCCTGTTTCCCCAACAGCATGAGAATGTTATTCCTCCTCCAGCTTTTACAGTCAACCTCTGTTTAACCAGATCTTTTCCCCTGGCCTTTAAACACCCCCAAGTCTCTTCCATTAATACGACAACACATACAAAACCATCTGGTCCCACCTCTTCCTCTACATTCCACAGGCCTATTGAGATACTTAAACTCTACAGAGTTGCCATTTCCAGATCTCCCATTCCCTCTCCACATGGTCTTTAGTCCCACCACGCCACCAAAACCGCTTCTGCCAAAGTCATCCATAGGTGCCGTTCGGCCCTAGTCTTATTTCCTTTCTTCATACCTTCTTTTCTCTGAGCATCCATGAACCAGAAGGCCCTGGTTCTTTCCTGCTGGCCATCCTTGGCCATTAAATCTTGGAGCTCCTCAAGGCAAACATCAGGTCTCTCTTTACAGTCTCTCCCTAGGACAGCTCCTCCTTCTCTGCAGCTTTATCACATCTAACAAACACGGAAACGAGGGTAAGAGGGCTACCTGTAGAACAGTCTGTGTGCAAAGAGCCAGCTGGTAATCATGGACTATATGAAAGGGGAAAAAAAACTAAAGAGCAAATCTGCTGGAATCAAAACAAGGACCTCTCTTGCAAAGTATCAACAACTGGTCTTTTTTCTAATCTTGCCCATTTTTAACAGAATGAGTTACTGTTAGGAAATAGAAATATCTTTTTTTTTCTCCTACTGGAAATATGTGTTCAGTACACAGGTGGCAACTCATCTGGTCTTTGTATGTTAAGACAGACAAATCCAATCAAATTGACTAAAAAGATACTAAGAGTTTACCTGTAATTTTTAATTGACAGGTTAATTGTAATAATGTCTTAATGGACTTTTAAGCTAATATCTTAATTAGCTCATATTTTATGTGTGTACGTATGAAAACTAAAAATGAAAATAAATTTTGATGGAATACCACTTAGTAATAAAAAGGAACAAACTACTGATACACACAACAATTTGGATGAATCTGAAGGGAACTGTGTTAAATGAATGTCAATCCTAAAGATTACACCCTCTAAGACTCCACTTACATCACATTATTGAAATGACAAAATTACAGAAATAGAGAACAGATTAGTGGTTGCCAGGAGTTAGGGCTGGGACGCGTGGGAGGTAGTGGGTGTGGTTATAAAATGGCAACACAAGAAGTCTTTGTGATGGCACTGCTCTGTATCTTGACTATGGTAGATACAAGAAGCTGTGCATGTGATGAAAAGTGCGTAGAAATTAAATATACACACACAAATGAGTTCAAGTATAACTAGGAAAATCTGAATAGGATCTGCATTGTGTTAATGCTAATAACCTAGATATTACCATTTGGGGGGAACTGTGTAAAGGACACATGGGGAGTACATTATTTCTTAAAACTACATGTGAACTTACAATTTTCCCAAATTTAAAATTTAATAACAAAAAATAGCTCTAAGGTGCTTACAGCACACTCTCACAGATAGTTTGTGTTATCCATCCCTGACTACAGAATTTCAATTTTTTAAAGTACCCTTCTTCAAGTTTATCCACATTCCACTTTTTGATGTCAGCCCACAAAGAAGGGCAGGTTTAGGAAGACAAATGGAGAAATGTCTTGAGGTTGTAAAGAACACAATAAAAATGTATTCATATTGTTAAAAGTAGATCTTGAAATGTACTTGAAAGTCGGAGATCATAATGACATAAATAAGTATTTATGACCTAAGAAAAATTGCCTTCTCTGGTACTTTGAAGTATTAAAAAAAATACCATACAGAATTAAATTACAAAGCCAACACACTTGTTTACGCAGCTGGTCTTTTTTAAAATCGAGGAACTTGAAACCTACAATTGTAACAGGCTTACTGGTGACACCCCAATGCTTTGAAAAATAAATGAAATATCATAAATCACCTGACAGTGCTTAAGCTTAAGATTTTTATCATCACTCAGACATTTTAAAAATAAAAAGCAATATGAAAGGATAGGATCTTGTTTTGTGACCTATAAAGTTTAAGATAGAAAATAAATCATACTATTAAATGTCATTTCGAACCCTAACTTCAATACTTAGGATGAAATTGGCATAATACTCTTGGTTCTCCCTATGAGAATTCACACAAATAGAGTAGCTTTCCTTACAAAATATTTCAGAACTCTGGCACTTCCTGTGATAAATGAAGCAATAAGGCTTTGGAATTGCAATTGTATATTTAAGTACTTCATACAGGCAACCAGACTGTCAACCTGTCGGGTATCTAGCACTATGAATTCATTATTTGGCATCCAAAAGAATGTTTGAATACTTACAAAAAGTAAAGGACTAGGTAAAAGCCTTTTAATTTTAAACTACAAATTTAGGACCACATTATAGCCAGAGTTCAATCTGCATTCTCTGTTGAGTTCACATTTAATGAAAAATAGTCACAAATGTTGCAGGAAAGGTTGAAATGAAAAATCTATAAATACCTTGAAAATGTTTTAAGATTCAACAGAAGAACAGTTAGGTCTAGTGTTTGCCACAGTGTCCTGAGAATCCTCCTCATAGTTAAGTTTCAAGAACACAAATTATAGGGGACATTCTCCATGACCTGACTGTAAGGTAACTTGAATGACTACTGGTCACTGGTCATCAGTTTGAGTGATGTTTCAATTCTTAAAAGTGTGCCTTCAGGAGTCCGCTGGACTGGCACCAGGGGACTGAGGTCAAAGCTGGGCCTATGGAAGACTGTCATCATTTTAGATTTCAGCAGTTTTTCTAATTCATTTTAGGACACAGCTACCAAAACTTCAGCTTCCAAATAAGGAGCTAACCAATGTCACATCCCTCTCAGGCTGTAGACAGGCACGGGATCAACGTCTGAATAAATGACTGAATTCATGATACCAGAAAGCCCGTTTCTGACACCTTGCGTGCTGCATTGCTGCTGCTGAGGAATTTGTAGAGTATTTAATTTTAACATGTATATTATGTTTTCATGAAATTATTATTAAATATTGAATACATACCAAACAATATTGTAACCTGTGTGTAAGTTATAAAGAAAAATAATAAAGTGAACACCTGTCTTCCCACCACTGAGTGTAGGGAAGAGAACACTGCTAGCAGCTTGGAAGTGGCCCTCTCCCTTTTGCAGTGCAGTTTTCACCCAGTGAAATGCACAAGCCTTAAGTGTTCCATTCCATGAGTCTTCACAAATCCATGTATCTCGTAACCCAAACCATAACCATCACCTCAGAGAAAGTGCCTTCGTAATCCTTCCCAGTCCTTCCCTGCCCCAGCCTCGAGAGGCAACCACTCTCTGATTCTTTTCCCTCACACACTTTGCTTGTTCTAAAACTTCATGAAAATGCAGAAGTACTGTCTGCATTTTTTGGAGTAAGATTTCTTTCAGTTAGTACAATGAGATTCAGCCACGTTGTTGCAGGTGTAAGAGCTTTGCTTCCTTTAATCTGAGTAGTACTCTGTTTCATGTCTACACCAGTCTGTCTGTGCATTCTCTCACTGATGAACACCTGGTCTACTTCTAGCTTTTGGCTGTTATGGATGAAGTTACACGTGCGCATGCTCTGTCCTTGTGAACATCTTTTTCGGTGGACTTCAAGCATGGGACTCTTGGTACCTCTCACTCTTACAAAGCCAACTCTTTTTGACTTCTGGCCCATGTAATCATAACCAAGGGTTGCAAGAACAAAGCAAGGCGTATTTAGCTTCGACTTTTGAGCAGATACAACACAAGCTCTTTGTCCCTTGTGAGAGACAGGCCTGTACCCTAAGGCTTGCAGGTTGCCTACTTGGCCTTCCTTCTACAACTTGCATGTTTCCTTTTGTTCTCTCCACTGTTGTCCTCTTCCTCATTCTCTGCTTCTCCCTGGCAGCACTAACTTCATTTTCCATATCTTCATTATTTAGTCTTCAGACTTCTGTATTTATCGGGATCTGAGAGTCAACGGATCAAGTTCTTCATCACCACCACATCCGGCCCTAAAAGGCATCATCCCACCCTTCATCTCTGGCCTTTGCTTGCCTCGTGCTGGCTTCTTTTCTGGTTTCCTTTTTAAAGCCTTTTCTCCATATGCTCTGCCTTAACTTGCTTCTCATACTCTTCTTGATCGAATGGGTCCTCTTTCTGAAGCCTTTCTTTTGCTTTATCAAGGTTGATACAACCACAATCCACCTCCTTAGCATCCTTCACAATGGATTTCTACATTGGTGGCCACTGGTCAACCAACTTTCCTTCATCAGTAAATGCTATTTTCTCATTCCCTTAAAATGTTTCATTACTTCTTTTGTTTCTGTGATTTCCTTGGTTTTCTGGGCCTCATCAGTATTAGGAGCTGACTGAATCTGAGGCCCCTTTGGTTTTACCACTTTCTTTTCCATTTCCCCCCCATCTGCCTCTCTACCGCTTCCTCCTCTTCATTATTAGCACCACTGGCCAGTCTGTACCCCGTCTCTTCTGCTTCTGGTCTCTTTCCACCTTACTTAAGGATCTAATTAAGCTCTAAATGCTTCCACTTAAGTCACTGGTGAGGGACAGAGCCTTAGGCTCAGTAATTCCTCTTTGGTCTGCTGTTCCTACATTTTCTGAAGAAATCTCACCCAAGGACTTGCTCACAGCAAGACAAAGAAATAGAGCATATTGGGATAAATGTAACTCAAATCAAATACTCCTTCATCAGATATACTAGCATATGTAGAAAACAAAACACCTTTGACCTCTTTCTTTTCCACTGTTGATCTTGGGATGACTCCATTGTCTTTTTTTTTTCTTTCTAGATGTCCATACATTTTTCTGGATTGATTTTTATTTCCGTCATAGGCACTTTCTACTCAACAAGTTGCTGCACTACCCTTTTTTTTATCTTCTGAGGGAAGCAAAATTAATAAAGCTTCATCATCTGCTTGGCAGGTCTCTCAGCTCCATGCATATGAGCTGGCATCCGCTGGGCAATCAAACCGAAGACCTCAATTCATGGCCTGAATACTCAACACCGTGGCTGCAGTCTCAGGAGCAAAGAGCACTGTTCACTCTCTTGCAGATAAACTTCTTACAGACTCCCATTTTTCTCATCTCCAGCTGTCAACCACAGAAGTCAAGGATAGAAATACCGGAACACAGGCAGTAGAAAACTCGGTTTAGAGATGGAAACTTTTTACAACTGGGAAAAAAAAAGACTACTCTTTTTCAGACGACTTCTCAAAAAGGAATATAGGATACTTATTTTTCACTTTTGCTCACAATCTGTTAAGTTTTGTTCCAAAGTGACAAGGCTGTTATGTTTTACTTTTCTCATTAACGCAAACATGTACAGAGCTTTTCAAATTTAAGCAAACAAGGTACAAGGTCTTTTACAGATTTGATTTGTTTCGTCTAGAAAAAAAATAAAGTCAATGTTTTTTAGAAAGATTTTTTTGATAACAGTATTCATAGTATCAGCAAAATTCATGACCAAGATTCTACTTCATCGGGAACTAACCTTTGGAGAGTTGCATCACAAACACTTAATGCTTCATGCTCGTGTTTAATACTAGTCAAACCTGTGTGCAAACGAGCATACTTATGTGGTGGAGCTTCTCAAACATCTTGCCTTAGATCCCTTCCATCAATGATGAGATTGCTGAAAAGCCGTGATTCCTCCCTAATTCTCAGAAAACCAAAGGCTTGAGAAATACATAAGTTCTCTCACAGGCAGTATTATCAGAACCCAAAGTCTCCCTGTCAAGATCTATTACAGACGACGAGAAGCTTCCAGTCCTGGGACAAGGAAAAATCCAAGTCTTGCCAGATCCTGTTCCAGCAATTCCAAGTACATCTTGACCCTGCAAAGCCAGGTTTTTAAAAAAAAAAAATCTGTTTTCTAGTTTCACCTCAATAAAGGCTCAAAGGAATAATTTTTTGAAATATTTTCCAGTTCAAAACTATTTGCTTGCTGACTTAAACTTGAAGGATTATTTAGACGGACACAAAAAATCTGTAAATTACCTATTCTTTTCTTGAACATCTTTTCAGTATATTCCATTTTGTTGCACTCAATGAAATCTGAGCCAACATAATTTCCTCTCCTTATAAAGAACCTGATCTGTTTTCCCTGGCTCCCCAAAGGAATCTTTGCTTTACTTCCGAGGTTCAGCGACTTTACTAGGTACAAACAGCATGCTCTTTAAATATGCAGATTCTAGATGTATTTCAGAAAAGCTTAATCTCTAAACATTGGCTTTATTTCATTAGTTGGGTGTCTTCTTGTATGTATAATATTATATATATATGATGGATCTGCTCTGCCTGTCTGCTATATCAGTGGTCTACAAGTTTGGGTACACTTGGATCTATACGAAGACTTTCTAAGAGATACGTGGGCACAGATAGTTTTAAGGCAATCAAATTCCAGATCCTCAACTTCCAACCATCCTATTACTGACCTTTCTGGGAAGGTACCTGCAGAAGGTATCACATCAGCCTCTTTCTCACTCCCTTTTCCCATCCGTCCTTCACAGCCACGCTTTTTCTCACTCTACAAAGAAATGCATACCACTCACTAATCCTGTCTAGAGCATTGCCCTGGAATATAAAAACCCTCCAGGAAGCCAAACCTGTAAATCCTCCTTTAATCAAAGCACCACAATAAGGACTTGTTCTTTCCCCATCACATACACATACACATAACATGTATATTTTATTAAAAAGTGGCGTATGTGGGCCCACGTTAGTATATTACAAATTCAGACGTATAGCAGAATGAAGCAATAGTGAGAGGGTATTTACTTAAGGACCTTACCTTCCAATCAATACCCTTATTATTGTAAAAGAATCAACTCAACGCTGGGAGACTTTAGTGAGCGCAAAGCAATGAAAGCTTGAAGGCAGCAGTATCACTGTATCCAGGCAACACATAGTGAGGCTCTGTGCCTTACCTATTTATCTGTATTAGAATCAGAATTCACTGTGTGATGGTTGTCATGGACACCTACATTAACATATTTATTTGAGCTGAAAAATCAAGTTGGACTTTAACTGACAGAAGGAAGTCTGAGTTGGAAGATAGGTTTCAAATTGATGACTAAGTTTTGTCAATTAGATTAAATGGCAATCATCTCCCCTAAATTGAGTGATCTACAGTAGAGCTGCAAGGTTTTGATACAAATATATCTCAGACATATGTTAAGACAAAAAAAAAATTCCTTTAAAAATCATGTATGTTGGTAAATATATATTAAAATTAATAGTATTTCTAAATAACACTTTCTAAGCATACTAGGTTAAACAAGGTGACTCTAAGTAAAAGAGTAATAAATATAACAGACATTTGATAAATCTTAGTTAAGACTTTTTGATGAACTTCCCCAACCTGAGAAAGTGATAATAAATCCCTTTCAAATTTAGATGGCTTCCAACCCTTTGCTTTCCACAAATGACTGGGTAATTGACTTGTCACCAGACAGATCATTAACATAATCTATGGATCACTTTGGATTTCTGGCACATTACTCAGCACGGGGAGAAAAGTTCATAAACGATGCGGTTCTGGCGCACTGTAAACAGTGACATTTTAAAGCCAAAGGTGTGACATCAGCTTTTAAATGCCTACTTGACTTGGCTCACTCTGCTCATTTCTAATCTCTGTGACCTCACTCTGTCTCTTGTACTCCTTCCAACTCTGTTTTCATTGCTTTGGTAGTTTTGGTTTTTTCCTTCAGCTGTTTTTTTTCCTGAGTTCTGCTTCTAATTTTATACTGAAATTTAATTCTAATCATTCATTTACAACTTGTAACTTGACCATTTCCCATTTTGCGCGTGGCGTGACCTAGGAATCCGATATTACACTCGTTCGTATGTGCGATTTCTCGCCCCAACGTGATACATTGAAAAATCTACCCGTCCTTTTCCCCACTGATCTACGACACCGGTTGTGCTGTAAATCTAGGTTCCATATATAGATGGATCTGTTTCTGAATTCGCTACTCTTTCCATTGGCCAATTTGTATATCTTTATATCATACACTGATTTAATTATTATAATTTTATATTAAGTTACAGCATAAGGTAGGAAAGACACTTTGTTCTTCAGGAGCATCTAATTTTCCGACCACTCCTCTTCCACGTAAGTTCAGAATTATTTAAGTATCACCAAAACAAAAACAACAACACTTACAGTAGTGATGTTAAAACCCCCAAAACCTGTTAGGGATTTAATTCTAAGTGTATCGAGCGTATTAACATCTTTGCAACATTCAGTTTTCCAATCCATGAATACAGTGTTTCTCTCCACTTAATTGCCTCAGAGTTAATATCTTTCAATAAAAGTTTGTAACTTTCTCAATAAAGGTTGTGGATATTATTTGTTAGATTTATTCAGATGCTATTTATAGTCTGCTTCTACTGTAAGTTGTATATTTTTAAAATTACATTCTTCTATAGTGACTTCATTATGGAGAAACCCGGCAGACACCACCTTAACCAAATGATCAAGGTTGACATTACCAGTGGTGTCATGTTGACAAGGATATGATATAATCATGAGAAGACATCAGACAAACCCAAATTGAGGTCCTTTCTACAAAATATCTGACTACCACTCTTCAAGTGTCAGATCCCTGAAAGAGAAGACCAAGAAATTGGTGCAAATTGGAGTAAACTAGAGAGATAACAGCCACCTGGGTTTGATCCTGAAACAGAAAAAGAACATCCGTGGAAAAACTGGAAAAATCTGAATGAAGGTGTAATTTAGTTAACATCAGTGTACCAATGCTAATTTCTTAGTTTGAGAAGATACACCATGGCTGTGTAGGATGCTAATCATTTCAAAATAAATGTTGCTTTTCTTTTTTAATTACATACTCTGTTTTGCTTCTATTGTTGTTGCTGGTCACAGAAATGCACCTGGCTTCCCTAGACTAATTTTGTATCCAAAACCCTTGCTAAATTCTCTAGTTAATGCTAAGAATTTTTCTGTAGAGTTCCAGAAATTTTCTACATTGACAATTGTGTCATTTGCCAATAATGACAGTTTTTTTTCTACCTTATCATTCCTACATGGTTTTTTGTTTGTTTGTTTGTTTGTTTTTTAGGTTCCCTCCCCTTTTTACTCCATTGTCTAGGATCTCCGGTACAACATGGAATAGAAATGGTGATCTTCATCCTTTAAGAGTTAAATTGTATCTGTTGAGGCCCAGAGATCATTTTAAGTTCATCAGAATAATCTAAGGAAAATAAGTTGTTTTCGCTTTGAACATGTCTACCGTAGAGATAGCAATACTTTTTGTTTTTAACATTAAAAAAAAAATTCTGTGTGCTTTTTTTGGGAGGGGGTGGGTGAGGAGATAATTAGGTTATTTATTTATTTGCTTTCTAATAGAGGTGCGGGGGATTGAACCCCGGACCTTATGCCTGCTAAGTCCACAGTCTACCACTGAGCTATACCCACTCCCAATAGTTTTAAATACTGTTTATTCAAAAGTATAAAAAAAAATAACACAAAGAAAAGGAAATAACACAAAGACGAAAAAGAAACGCAATCTGGTATTATGTTATTAAGACAAAAGAAAAACTGTGACATTAACCTGGTTAATATCCTCCAAACTCTGTGCTCCCTGTCCCGTGGAGCTGTCCCGGGGAAGCAGCGGCGAGGCCAGAGTCCACAGTTCCCAAGCCTCCCCCCTCGCACTAGGTGTGGTCTTGTACATCATTTTCCCCAAAAGAATGTCAGTGGAAGTGACTGACTGTCAGGTCCCAGGCTGAGCTTTTTCAGGAGCAGTGAGGTGTGTTCACGCTCCTTCCCCAGCGGCTGGAGGACTGGACTCAAAGGCCCGGGTTACAGAAGGTCACCTACTGCTCAGGAATGTCTTCAAGGCTCTATTCATTAGCAATATATACACTCTAATTAGGTTTAAGCTATTATGTTTTTTGTAGTCCGCTTATTAGAGTAGTTATTTAGCTAGCTAACATAAAAAATGTATCTGGAAGTGGGGTGCAGACCCAAGGGAAAAAAAAAATCTAAAAATCTAAAATATATGGCAACTGCCTGGCATCGGAGCAGCAGGAAATGGAGAAACCAAGTAAAGGACAGAAAGACTGCCCTGTCACACAGCCACAAAAATTTTAACAGAAGTGTTCCTTGCAAAAAGGAGTCCACAGTGATAGAAGTCAAAAAGTGGTTGCCTCCGAGGGGGCAAGTCAGGGGATTACATGGCAACCGGCATCCCTCTGGGCTACGGAAATGTTCTATGTCATATTCTGAGTGGTGGCTTACGATTGTATACAATTGTCAAAACTCCTTGAACCAAATGCTTCAGAGCTGTGTGTTCACTGTATGTAAATGACACCTCAATTTTTGAAAATGCCTGAGACAGCTTTAGAGGCAGAACAAGTGTCAAAGTCTGGAGCCACAGGGAAAAAGAGAAGGGAAGCAGAGTCTTAGAATGACAATATCACTTGCTGTGTTTATCGAGAACTTACAGGAAAGAAATCTGCCTAGCCAAGAACTGTTGGGTTTGACAGCAGAAATGAAAGGGAGTGGAGAATCCAGAAATCTGGAGGCTCCCGGGGTTAGAAAATCTGACTGCTTTTGCATTTTACACAGTAAGAGAGAAAAGACTGAAAAAGGCTTTGGGCAAAAACGGCCTGTTATGCTTTCCCAGGTGAACAGAGGGATGAGGTTAAGCATGTCAACTTCCCATGAAACCCATTTCACATGGCCACGCAAGGGCCCCCAGTAACTGGAGAGAGGGGGGAACTGGAGAAAGGAAGCAAAGGAATAAATCAGCCTTAGGACTTCGGGGTGTGCTTTTTGGCCAGAGGGACCATGCACAATTTATTGTCCAACTCGGGACAGTTCTGAGCGTGAACGAGGGCACTGTTACTTCACGTGCACAAGGGACAGAAACTAAGATGGTCCCCGCCAGACCCGGACATGGAGTCTCTCTATCACTAGCATGTGGAATCAACTAAAGATGGAGATCAGAAGCCAGCTACGTTTCTGAGGGAATAATATTGCCAAAAAACCCACACGCCTTGCCTCGAAGCCTTTGGCTGACTCTTAAAGCAATGCTCAGGCCACCAAAATTGCATGGTCAGAAAGTAGGAAAAAAAGTTCACATTGCCTCCAAGGAGGACGTATCCTGCAACGTCTACATAAGTGTGACCCTGAAGGAAGATGGGCAAGGAAGAACCTTCCAGAAGCCAGATTCAGGTCCTAGAGAATAACGAGCAGTGGAGTTTCTTCTAGCGAGCAGGGCCAGAGTCTAATCAAGGGACATCTTCCACTCTAGGCAAAGGTTCTTCCAAATGCTTTTGGCCACTCCTTTTTTTTTTTTTTTTTTTTGGTCACTGTCAGTATTCCTAATTCTAAATGTCCCCTCAGCTCTAGAAAATTAAACACAAACATTATCTGCTACTTGGACCTAATGCAATAAATTTTGGGTATTGCACGGAATGTGATGGTGTTGAGAATAAAGAGTCTTTGACAAAGATCACTGAACTGCCTGCCAGGAGGCCAGGATTCTTATCCAACCTTCGCTATTAACTGTGAGACCCTGGATAAATCCTGATATCTCTGGGACTTCAGTTCCTTCATTTGTAAAATGAGTAAGAGGATGCCTTCCAGTACTGTAATTCTAATTTAAAATTCTTGACCTCGCTGAGCCCAGAGAACCACAAAAATCCTCTACAAAACGCCATTATCTGGAGAATCCATAATAGACTAGCTGGTCTTGTTTTTACAGCAAAACCAACTCAGCACTATTCTAAAAAGTTATATTGGCAAGAAAAATCCTGGCACTTTTTCATTTCTTGATTTTTCTATATTATTTTGCTCTTTTTATAGTACATTAAAGAATAAAATATAACCTCTTTTAAGTTGGAAAAGGCACTTGCCTTCCATTTCATTAGGCTTTAGAAACTGATCCAAAAAAAAGGGGGGGGGGAGCTCCACTGCACTTAAAAATGTCAATCCTTCTGTAATATTTAAAGACTAACATTTAGAATGTTTTAAAAACCAAAATGCAATTTGGAGAAGACTTTTAATCTAAAAATACCATAATAATATATTTTATTAGTTACATGCTCAACATTAACATTCATTGAATCCTGAAAATATTATTGTTTCAAATAATTAAAATTTGAAAACTATGTCTGCTAAAATTCAACTTTTGATGCCTCTAATTTTTGGAAGAAAATAGCATTCAGGAAGAAAATAGCATTCATTGGTAAAAGGTAAGACAAAAACTAAGATTCTACACTGATACTTTGTTACTCATAATATAGTTGTATACATGTATAAAAATAAGAGCCAAATATTTTAAGAGATTATAATCCAAATTTTGTCACTTCAAATCACTGTGTGTTGGGACAAAGGAAAAATGGCAAACATTCTGCAGGTCCTACTATCAGATACCCGAGTATCATCAGTGGCTTCTAAATCAGTCCTGTTTACTGATCACCACCAGCTACAAAACTACGGACCAGATGTTGGACTACCGTATGAAACAAGAAATATCAACTCCACAGGACCTTGAAAAAAGATCACTCTAATTATCTGTTCAGTGAGTTAGTGAATCAAAACGCTAACGAACCAGAATAAGCACCATGAAAATTCCTCCTTACCTCTGAAACACAAACTTGCAGGTGTACCTCAGATTACACAAAAATGTAAATAAGTTTAAATAATGGAACATTTGTAAGTAGAATGTTTTTAAATGTGCTAAGGAGAAACTGTTTGCCAGTAACTCTCAGGTAAAAGGAGAAATGCTTTTTTAACGATAAAAATTATCCATTAAGGGGATAGTTCACAAATTTACATGTTCCCATATCAGTAGTGATGTTGAGAAGTCTCTTGTTTGTTCTTATCCAAAATATTTGTATATGACACTTTTTCTTCTCTGGAAACCTTAATGTTTCTCTCTTCCATCTGTTCTAGGAGAGTGTCTTGCATTATTTCTTTGATAATTCTCTCCCACCCTCTCTTGTATTAGTGAGCAACTGGACCTCCTAGGTTGTGGCTCTAATTATTTCTCCCTCAAATTTATCTTTCAACCCCTCTAATAAATTTATTTCAGCCACCATATTTCTACTTTTTGTAAGTTACTTCTTTAATTTTCCTTTCCTTTAATTCTCTTTTTTTAAAAAGACTATTTTCTATGCAAAATCTCGTATGTTCAAAGACAGTAATTATAGTTTGTTAAGTTTCCTACGGCTGTCTCTGTAGCTCTGTCTCATCAGCATTGTTTCTGTTTCCTTTATCTCTGCTGTCATACTGGAGGCATCCCCAGTATCTGTTGATCCTTGGCTGACTATTCCCATTTAATGGTAAATTATCAGGAAAGCAAGTTGGCAGCTCTGTTCGTGGGTTGAAGGTGAGCTTCAATGAAGGGCAACGGGCAGCAGGCTGGCTCTTCCTAAGGGGAGGGGGGCACTACAGAGTTTCTCTGGGACCGTACAGTGTCTCTAGAGACTCCTCCAGCACCCTGTTTGAGACTTAGAGAAGTCTGACTCCTGGTGCTCTGAGAGCAGGGCAGACTTTGACTTAACCCCACCTTCCACCATTCCTTTGTCCCTGACCCTAGATTCTCTGAAGTTTCAGCTTCTCCAGAGAATAAAGCCTCCCATCGTCTGGGCTGTGGGGAAGGTAGTTATCTGGCTGGGGTGAGACAGGGACCTGAGTGTCCAGCTGGTCCCTTTACAGACTTTCAACTGGCCATCTGTTTCTAGCCTCGCACTTTACCTCCTGCTCCAGCCTAACCCGATTCCTTTAATCACAGGGCCCTCCAAGGTTCTACAAGGCAAAACTGCTCCTGTCACAGTTATTCTCCTCTGTAGCTGGTTAGGATTTCACCTTCCTCTACTCAAGCACAGTGTTATGCACTTTCTGTGTTCCTATTTGTGGGTAAGAGCTACTGATGTCACTTATTTTTCAACAAAGAGAGAGCTAGAAATGTTTCTTATTCCCTTTGTTTTGGATGGTCTTTTTTTTAATAGAAGGCAGAAAGTTCTCTCTTCGCCATCTTAAAATCAGAACTTAACAGCCTCAAATTATTTCACATATGATTTGTAACGGTTTGAATCTACTACAGTTCTGGTCTGCTGGACACTCTTCCATGTCACTTCTTTTCATTCCTTCTCCTTTGGAGAAGACCGCCCTCAATCCACGAGACCGCAGTGGGGCTCTCAGTCACTGGGCCACACCCCTCTATTGCAGCATTAGGAAAGCATGCCCCTACTCTGGGCCACAGGGATTATTCATCACACATGGGGCCGAAGAGAGTCAACCCGCATCTTCTCTAAGGCAGGTAGCAAGGTGTTTGGCCCCACAAGTTTCCTTTTTGTCCAGCCTGCTAAACGGGGAAGATGACAGTCTCAAGCTGCCCATGGTCATCTTGTCTGGAAAAGGATGAATAAAGAAACCAGCAGGGCTGAAAAAGAGTCCAGATGAGCTCACCCGAGTTCCTAGCTGCAGCCACGCCCAACGCCAGATGCACCTCTGGAAACCATAGTTATGTAAACAATTAAGTCCTTTAATTTTCACGAGCTGGCTTGAGCTGGCTTTCTTTCATTTGCAACTGAAGGAGTCCTGATGAATTCATCATTTAACTGAAATGTTCCAAATTACTAATACTTAAACTGCACAACACCACGTCTTTGCCAAAAATTAAACAGCCTAACTTCTTTCATTAAAATAAAATCACGAATCATGATATCATACCCATATGTCCCTTTCACCATTTAGGTGAGATCCTTTGATTTTATCTGAATATTCTCATCTTTTCAGGGCAGTAGTACCTTTGAAAATGAGGCATATATACATTGTGTAGTACTGTAAACCCAACAGTCACTAACCTATGGAACAATTTTCCTCCAGGTACTTTAAAAAGTCTTGTCATTTCTTTAAACCTTCTCTATCAGAGCTCAATTTTTTATAAAGCTCAGGCTGTATGGTTATCTTACACAAGGGCTCTGTGGAAAAATGGAAATAGTATGTCTCAAGAAATGTGTTCCCTTCGGAAGAAAATATGGTTTAAATGTAGAGAATTATTCAGCCTAAGCCTCTGATCCAGAGACTGGAGACCAGGATAATTTCAACCCAAGGATCTGCGGGGCAGAGGCAGACAGTAACAGCACGCGTCCACGGAGGCAGGCAGGGATGCTCAGAGTCAGCTGTTCCTGGCATGTTCTCCCTGGACTGACTTCTCCAATTTTTTTTTTCCTTTTTGTTACTGAAGTAGAGTTGATTTACCATGTTGAGTTAGTTTCAGGTATACAGCAAGCTGATTCAGATTCTTTTCCATTCTAGGTTATTACACGATACTGAATAAAGTTCCCTGTGCTATACAGATGGTCCTTGTTGTTTATCTATTTTATATATAGTAGTATATGTATATTAATCCCAAATTCCTAATTTATCCCTCCCTCTGCTCCTTTCCCCTTTGGTAACTATAGCTTTTTTTTCCCCCTATGTCTGTGAGTCTATTTCTGGTTTGTAGATAAATTCATTTATATCATTTCTTTAAGATTCCGCATATAAGTAATATCATCTGATATTTGTCTTTCTCTATCTGACTTACTTCACTTAATATGATAATCTCTAGGACCAACCATGTTGCTGCAAATGGCATTATTTCATTCTTTTTATGGCTGAGTAGTATTCCATTGTATATCTATATCTACACACACACACACCCCACATCTTCTTTATCTACTCACCTGTCAATGGACATTTAGGTTGCTTCTATGTCTTGGCTATTGTAAATAGTGCTGCTATGAACATTGAGGTGCATGAATCTTTTTGAGTTAGAGTTTCCTCCAGATATATGCCCAGGAGTGGGACTGCTGGATCATATGGTAAGTCTGTTTTTAGTTTTTTAAGGAATTTCCATACTGTCCTCCATAGTGGTTGCATGAATTTACATTCCCACCAACAGTGTAAGAGGGTTTGTTTTCTCCACACCCTCTCCAGCATTTATTATTCGTAGACTTTTGAATGAGGCCATTCTGACTGGTGTGATGAAATCTTCAATATTATCTACAAGCCACTGTGCTTGTTAGCCCAACAGTCAATGTCTAAGCCTCTGGGTTTGACGTTCTTGCCTGGGTCTCTATCCATTTCAAGCACGTATCAAGGCCAGGCAGGTCATCTAACAGAGTAAGAAGGCTAAACAATTTTTAATGTATTGCAATTAGGTTACTTGCATTAAAATGTAAATCTTATTAAAATTCCAGTTTCCATATTCTGTTTTTTATTGGTTTAAGGGTTTTTTTTTTTTCGGTCATGCAGCATTTCTATCTGTTTTTAGTTTATCCATGATTTGTCTATTTTGTTTGTCTTACATAATTATTGTTTGGCACTGATACTCCCTATATGCACAGAAACTGTGTATGAGTAATAGTGAATAATGATGCAGATAATAATAGCTCAGTTTATTGAAACTCAGTCTGTGCCACACAGTCTGTTCTAAGTGCTTTCTGTGTATTAACTCATTTTGTCCTCACCTCATCCCTGGGAAGCTGGTACCACTGTCCTCCTTTTACAGACGAGGGTGTGGAGACACTGCGAGGGGTCAGCTTGTGCAAGATTACAGAGCAAATGAGGTGTAAATGTGAATGCAGGCACTCTATTTCAAGGATCTCTGCTCCTCAGCTATTGCTCTTTGCTCTGCAGATATACCCTCCTTTATGGGATGAATCGTGTCCCCACAAATATTATGTTGAAGGTCTAATCCCTGGTACCTGTGGACGTAACTGTATTTGGAAATAGGGTCTTTGTAGACATAACTAGGTTACAATGAGGTTGTACTGGACTAGGGTAGGCCCCAATACAACACGACTGCTGTCCTTAGAAGACAAGGAAAATCTGGACTCCGGGAAGACGGCCACGGAGGACGGACGGTGGAGTTATGTTGCCACAAAGGACAGTGTCACCCGAAGAGGTGACATAGCTTGTCCCCTAGAGGCCCTAGAGGGAGCCCAGCCCTGCAACAGCTTCATTTCAAATTTCTAGCCTTCAGAGCAGTGAGAAAACAAATGTTGTTTAAAGCTCCCCAGTTTATGGTACAATGTGATGACAGCCCCAGGCAAACAACGCACTGTCTTTCACTTATACCAAAATATGCTGTCCTATCAACCTGTTATTTCCAATTCTAACACAAATGGCAGTATAAGTAACATTTAACTTTCCTCTGAGTTCTATTCAAAGAAACTCAGCAGCCAGGGGTGGGGCTGTGAGAACTGAGCAGCACAGGCTCCCATCTCATAGCAGCGGCCTCTCTTCAGTCTGCTGGTGACTCCTGATGACAGCCGCTGGACAGACAGGACCGAAGTGCCCAGATCATACAGTTTCCAAGAGAACTCAAATCTGTACGTTAAGTTAGTTAATAACAAATTGAAACAGCAACCAGTTAAAAATTACACTAGTTAATAACTAATTCACGTTGAAAACAAACATCAGGTCAAATGTGGCCCACATCTATGGACCAAACCGGGCCATGATCTCTATGGCGTGTAGATTTTCTTTGCTCTCTCTGTCTCCTTTCCCCTTCACCCCACTTGGCCAGGCTCTCCCTGGAGTCCTCCATCCACAGATCTAGAAGCAGGCACAGTGCTGGCACTAGAAGTCAGGGGAGTCAGCACGTCAGAATGAGGGGACCCTCCTGGGATGTACTGAGCCTGGCAGATGCGGAAGAGTCCTACACACTCACGAATCCAAGATTGAACAGGTGCACCCTTCTGGCTCCATATCTGAAGTCTAATACTATTTTTTTTTTTATTGAAGTATAGTCGATTTGTAATGTGTTAATTTCTGGTGTACAGCATAGTGATTCAATTATACGTGTGTGTGTGTGTGTGTGTGTGTGTGTGTGTGTGTGTGTGTGTGTGTGTGTGTATACTTTTCATTATAGCCCATTACAAGGTATTAAATATAGTTCCTTGTACTATACAGTATGATCTTGTTATTTAGCTATTTTATATATAGCAGGTTGCATCTACAAATCTCTAACTCCCAATTTATCCCTCCCCATCCCCTTTCCCCCCTGGTAACTATAAGTCTTCTATATCTGTCAATCTGTTGTTTTATAAATAAATTCATTTGCATCATTTAAAAAATATTCCACATATAAGTGATATCATAGGGTATTTTTCTTTGTCTGACTTACTTCACTTAGTATGATAATCCCTAGGTCCATCCATGTTGCTGCAAATGGCATTATTTAATCTTTTTTATGGCTGGGTAGTATTCCACTGTAATGGCATACCAATACTATTCTTCTGCCATGTCAGCTGGTCTTCCTAAGGCATCAGTCTGATGTATGAGAGACTTAGGGCTTTACTGGGGTAAAGGTTTTGGGTAAGCCTAGGACATGACCTTGGTACTTCTTAGGCTCACTGCCACTTCATTCACAGCACTATCCTTAAACTTAATGAATTCCCTTCATTTCTTATCTCTTCTATGTACACTTGAAAGAAGTGTAAGTGGATCACAATAGCTCAGAGTTGTCTTTCAGTATTCACTGTCCTGTAACCTGTAAAATTTGCCCGGAAACCTGAACACTGTTTGTGAAAGCAGTTTTGCAAAATGTGACTTTATTACTCAGGCTTATTAAAAACTTCAAAAGTATAAAGAATTGTTCTGAGAATGTTCACATTAACTCCAGTTCAGTAAGTCTACCACTACTTAGCAGCCTTAGATTCTTCTGAGTCCTCCGCTGGCTACGAACATGTCTTCAGTATCTAGCAGAGCGCAGACCTGTTTGCTATGGTATAGAAACTAATGACTGCTTCTGGGAAGTGAAAGGAGACACCTGAAGCATTGCCAGGACTCTCTCTGCTACACTGAGATATTAAATTCAGAGATGCTGTTTGGCACTCCATGGTGTCGGGGACTTAGCACCATGGCAAACTGGCAAACATTACTTTGGAAAGTTTGCACAGCAATGTTAAGAAGCGAAATAGCACAAAATCTGTCCAAGTCATCTCATATAGTGTTTTGGGTTTTTGGTTTGTTTTTTACTGGAATTAAAAATCTCTCAATTGTCCATGGGTTTTCATACCTGTAAAATCACACTGAAATTCACTAGCTTATTATCTCCCAACAATCCTAAGTGGTCAGGAAAGCAGGCTTTACCCCCATATGACAGATGAGGAAACTGAAGCTGAGAGCATTCAACGAGTTGTTCACAGCTGTCAGCGAGAGAGGTAAGGCTTACAAGCAAACCTGCCCCTGCCCCCAATTCCAAGTTCACTGATCTTCCCAACGAGTAAAAGTCACACAGACCTGGAGGACCAGGCTGTTTAAATAGTTAGATAACCAGACCTGGGATCAAAACCAAGTTCTATCGCTGACTAGACTTCTGCCATCAGATAGGACTTTTAAACCTCACTAAATCCCCAGTTCCTCCTTTGTAAAGTAGACTTAAAATCATGAAAGACGTGTAAAGTACACGATGTGGAGAGGGCACACAGCGAACGACAGCTCCCTTCTTCCCTTTCTCCTGCCGTATCCCTCAGATCTAAGCAGACCACCCATTCTCTGTTAAACACTGGGATGATTACTGAAAACCAAAGTAGTTATAAAAAAGTAATTCAAGGGATGTGGCGATACTGCTAACACAACAAGTTCACTGTCACAGGCAGGGAAGACCAAAGCAGAAATTGTTGTCACGTTGTACTATTACAGAACAGCCAAGAGAGTGGTTCTTTTCAAAAAATCCAGGATGAGGGTGGAGGGTATAGCTCAGTGGTAGAGTGCATCCTTAGCAGGCCCAACCTCCTGGGGTCAATCCCCAGTGCCTCCATTAAAAAAAATAAAATACATTTTTAAAAAAGAAAAGAAAAAAAGTCTAGGATGAGTCTTTTTAAAGGGGACAGGTCACATCAAAACATCACACCTTGAACTTATTCTTTGCCATCTAATAAATATGGCCCATTGCTGCCATAAATTATGTAAAACACATCAAAGAGATATGAAATGTGTCCGGCCGTGACAATGGTTCGGGACTTCTGAATGTGGACACCCAGCAGCCGTCATGTCCCACAACGGCCAGGAGTGTGCGTCTCGGGGCCATCTGGCTTCTCAGTGCCACAGGAGAACTTAAACTCTGACACCTCTGACCCCCTGTCTGGGGCTCACTGGGTCGGGGGCAGGGTGCTCGTGGGCCAGCACCAGCAGGGGATGGGCCCGAGTAGGAGGTGAGGCAAGAGAGAAGCATAAACTCAGAGTAAGAACAGCTGCTGTTGTCAGGGGTCTGCTACCACAAAAAGGAAGTAATGATCAATTTGATGCTGAAAAGGTTAAAATGCACTGCATAATTTAGACTACTTCTTCAAGTATCAACTTAACGCTGGAGAATTATGTGCCAGTACCTCTCATCTGCGTGACTCCGGCTCTTGGCACAGTCCCGCAGAAGCGGGGCTGTGTTAGTGCATACGAGGGTGGGGATTCAATGCGTTATGATCAGGCGAAAGGTCCCATTTCTCATCTGCATCACTTCACTTCCTATTAGCAGTTAGACGTGTACGTGGGTAGACAATGGTCTCCTTCCATTAAATGCAAACTGGCGGAAATGACTGTTTAAGTTGCCAGGTTGTAAGGAAAAGAGATCAAATTAATGAGGGTGAAGTAGTATCATCAGTTTATAAAACAAATCATGCCGCGGTCAAGGCTGACGTCACCACCTCCCACACATTTAAGCACACTTGAAAATGTGAACCTCTCTTTTTCCCACCACCCCTGCTCCAATTCAAGCTGTTTCTTATTTCCTTTCCATTCACATGTAGTTGACGAGTCATTTATCTTGGCAAACACCAATGTCACCCGTCTCAGGATCCCCTGCAGTTCCCACTGCTTGAGGGCCAGAGGCCCGACTCCCCAGAAAGGCGTTCGTGGCTCTCCTAAACTCACCCGTCCTTCTAATTCAGTGGTTCTCAACCACAAGAGGAGCTTTAAAATATAAACAGGCTTCCGTCTCATGCCCCAGAAATTCTATTTATTAGTTCTGGGGTAAGGTCCAGGGACTTGCATTTTTAAAAATATCTGTGATGATTCCCCTCACGGCCAGGGTCGAACCACGGGCAACATTTTCTCTCCTATTATTTCACCAACAAAAGCCAGACCTTCTCTTCTAGCGGTTTTGTTTGTTTGTTTGTTTGTTTGTTTGTTTGTTTGTCTAGTCTTCTATTCATGTAGTTGCTCCAACCTGGAACACCATTTCCTCTCCTAACTCTTTACTTAAATCTTCATCATTGCTCTAAGACCAACTGAAACCTCACCACTGTCTTTACGACCGTGGTGAATCAGTGGTATTGCCATTCTGATAATCCTAAGGACATTTGTTACTTTTGTGAAGTATTTTATGGCATTTAATATCATGTTGTTTGCACTGGGAATGTTCCCTTCATACTTCACTCCCCACATTCAGGCTCCTGGAGGAAAAGCAAACTTTTCCTATTATCTTTGGTTCCGGTTTCCAGCCCCCAACATCTATGGCTGTGTTAAACACAAAGTTGACGCTCACTCGTGTGCTCCAAGCTTATGATGACTGAACAAATTAAATTCTCTTAACTTTATGGAGTGTTTTTTTTACAGCCTGACAACATAAACCGTCAGCCTCCAGGGCTGCTCATACACACAGGTGTGCGTTTCGTGGGAAGCATCACTATGCCCATGTAGAAATGATAATCACTTGTCCACACAAACTGATGAGATGTCAAATATAGGGCTGATGCCTATAAATGTGTTTTTCCTATAGACAGAAGTCTTTTCCATATTTATGTATTCAATTTCCATAAGTTTGTAAAGTAACTAAAAGGGGGAAGTAATGAAATAGATCCTAATCTGCTGATACCTGACTTCAAAATGACCCACCCGTGCAATAGGACAGCTGAAGCCCCATTTATCATCCTACTCTACTGTGGGGAGGATGGAAGAGCAAGGGTTCCCTTGCCCTCAATTTAGAAGGCACGAGGGTACCAGTGACCTACAGGGAAATGCCTCTTATGCAAATACTAAAAACCAAAAAGCTGCTAGTGTGAGAATATCCAAAATGTGCAGCCACTGCCAGAGCCCCAGCCCAGACCCTCCTTCTGCTCAAGGTGCCCAGAGAGTCACTGCTCTGCTTCTGGAGCACGGGAGATGTGCTCCCACGTAAGGAGCCAGAAGTTCTCTATGAAACAGCGTTCCACGTCGGGGCTGCCTGTGGTTAAAGCAGCACTGGTATTTATGAGTTAAACAGCATTGGGAGGGCTGGCTGAGAAACGTAGCCACTATTTATAACACTGTTTTTGTGGAAAAATGCTTTCTGCATTCCAAACAGCAGAATTAGACATGAAATCCTGGAATACAGTTTACTTCTGAGGTTGGGAACTATCTTGTTAATTATACTATGGTCAGTATCTTCCTGGGATAAGACGGCAGCGTGGCGGTCGGCCAGGCGCGCATAACAACAATGAACGGTTGCCATGAGTACGGACCATATGTGTCTGTAAGGATGAAAGCTGGAGGGGATGACGGGAGAAAAATCCAGGCACATTCTTAATTTGTTAAACAAATATTTACTGAGCACTGTTAAAGGCTCTGTGGAACACTGTGTGAGACAAAAATAAGTTAGACGAGAGGTTTAATGTTCTAGTCCTTACAACCCAGGGTGGGAGACAGGACAGGCATAAATACTAAAGCTGTGTGGTAAAATGTGCTGAAATAGCGATAAAGACAAAATACGGGATGAGGTCAGCAGGGAGAGGGAGAGTTCGTGCTTCCAGCTGGAGTGATCAGGGAAGGCTTCACAGAGGAGTCTGGACCTGAGCTGAGCCCTGAGGGTTTGCACAAGACTTCAACAGGCAGAGAAACCAGTAAGGGAGGAAAAGAGAACAGCACAGAGAAACACCAAGAAAATAAGTGCAAGTCAAGATGCAGAGGCGTGAACAACAATGAGAATTCAGAACAGGGCAGAGGAGTCCAGCTGGTGCTAAAGTTAAAGTGGGGGATATTTTTAGGAGCTTGGTAGAGGGCTCTGAATGCCAGACAAAGGTGTGGATTCTATCCGGCAGTGAGTAGGGAGCCACTAAAGGGTTTTCAAATTTCTGGAGTGGATCTATATGCAGATCTGCCTGGCAACAAAGGACAGGACGGAAGAACAGAGAACGAAAACAGAAGACCATTAGGAGGTAATTATAATAGTTGCAGTTGGTTAAGATGATCTCTCCAAGCTAGGTTTTTGAATTAATAGTTAAATGTTAAAGGTTCAAGTGATGGCTAGTTACTAAATATTTCCCTTTAATGACCAAGAACATGTGATTCATTTAGAAAAGCTGTATAAAGACTTTAAAACACTGAAAAACAAAATACTTGCTACAGTGAAAAACCATTTTAGAAACATTAGGTTTGGCACATAGTTGGGACTTGATACCCAGACTTGATACAAAATAAACGATGATTTTGAGGTGCTAGTCTCATTTAAAAAATAATACCATGAATTTAAACACATTTTAATAAGCACATGAAATTTAGTAAGTAATTATCTTTCCACTATTTTCCAGGACTAGTGATTTGATACACATGGTGACTGACTATGAGATATTCTGAGAAATCTGAGTGTTGAGACAGCATCAAAGGTTGTGGACTTAATTCTTTACAATTTATTTTTATTTATTTATTTTGTAAAAAGTCCCTACCAAGTATGGATTTTTTTGAGGGGAGGGGGGAGAGGTAATTAGGTTTACTTATTTATTCATTTTTAATGGAGGTACCAGGGATGGAACCCAGGTCCTCAATCATGCTAAGCACGTGCTCTACCACTGACCTATACACCCCCCTGACAGTTCTTTACATTTGAAATCAGTCATAAGCTGGTGCTTTGACAGATGTGAGCAGACTTACGTGAAGTGACTTGACTGAGTAAATGTCTTCTGAACTTCAAATTTTCAGTGTTGGTTGAGACATGGCATTCATCTTATCTGAAAACAAGTGGAATGGAAGTAATGAAACTGAAAGAACTGTAAGCAGCTTACAGAAGCCAATTAGATGATTACACCTTACAGACCATAAAAGAGTTATATTTAGTTCTATAAAACTGACATTAGTTATATTATGTATAATTTAAGAACCTAAGATAAAAATCTCAAGGGATGCTCGACTTCTAAAACAGGAGATCTAATACATTCCCTTCATATATTTTTATGTCAATCTCCTAAAAGTTCTAGAAAATATATTATTAGATCTTTAAGCCTGATTAACACTGAATTATTTAAAATTTCACCAACAATTGAGCCTATTCAGTACCATGTCACAGAGAGCAAGGAGAGATGAAGCTGAGTAAAGAGAGTTCGTGCCCTCAGGAAACCCACCAGCCGCCAGAGGAGGCAGACACACACGGACAGACCCATATCAAGACCGACACAACCAGAGCTGCAAGCTGGAAGGAGCGCTGTGGGGCCTGGGGGCGGGGCCATCCTACAGGGGCAAAGCCTGAAGGCTGTGCTATGGCCTGAACTGTGACTTCCAACGCCCCCAAATTCAGATGTTAAAGCCCTTGTCCCCTAGCACCTCAGGCTGTATTTGGAGATAAGGCTCTTTAAGAGGCGAGGAAGTTAAAATGAGGCCTTCAGGGCAGACCCTTATCCAATCTGACTGCTGTCCCTATAGGAAGAGGAAGTCAGGTCACACGGCGACATACCAGGGATGTGTGTACGTGGGGGAAAGACCACCGGGAGACACAGCAAGAAGGAGGACACCTGCAAGCTAAGGAGAGAAGCCTCAGAAGAAATCAAACCTGCAGATACCCTGCTCTTGGATGCCTGGTTTCCAAGACTGAGCCAACAGGCTTCTGTTGTTTAAGTCACCCGGTCTGTAATATTTCCCTCTGAAGTCCTAGCAAAGTAACAGCCTGCAAATATGGTTTTAAAAGAGATAGGACTTTTTAACAATCAGATAAAGGTATGGTTTGGAAGCAAATAACATTCCAAGAAGAAACAAAAATTACTTTTATTTTAGGCATAGGGGACACAATGTAGAGGGTGAGCTCAGAGTCAATACACTTCCATAACAGAGGGAGAGCACAGGCTGGGGGAAGAAAAGAGATGAGCAGGGTGGGGAGGTTGGGAGGAGGCGAGGCAGGGAGGCTGAGGGAGGACAGATCAACAGATAGACCAGGACTGGAATGCAGGGCTGAGGTCACACTAAGAGGGCCGAATACTACATGCAGTATATAGGGTTTTATTTTCCACACAAAAAGAGCCATCAAGGGTTTTTAGTAGAAAACTCATTCGATTTGTGTTCTAGAAAGATGGCTCTGGCTTTGGAGTTACTATGGGAAGAATTCAAAAGGCAGTGAGACCTGTTTTGTTACTGCAGCAGTCAAGGTAAGAAGAAACCAGGGCAATCGCAATGGAACTAAAAAGTCAAAAACACGCTGAAGATGTGCTTGAAAATGAGAACCAGAATAACCACCCAATCAGTTATGCGAGACTGAACACAGGCACAGTCACCACCATTTAGTGACAGAGTCACAAACGCAGAGTCCTGGGCCTCCACGCGTTGTCTCCATCGACCACTACTTGAAGAAATCAACCAATCCGAAGCCTCACCCCACTTCTGACATCTTACCCTAGGACTTGAAAGCCCAGCCTATACTCAGTAAAAACCCTAAACTCATTTCCTAAAGGAGGCACCACTCCAAAATCATCTGTGTGGTCTCATGACAGCAAGTCAACAGAACAGTATGCTTGTCTCCTAAAAGGTTTATTTATCTGAGGAGGGAGCTTTCCACAAAAAACGGATGCCCACCAATGAGGTCAAGGAAAAAGAGACAGAGGAGTGAGCACCCTGTCCTGCCTTTTCAGGGCAGAAGGACGACTAAGACTAGCTTAACAGCCACTGGTGGCCTAAGAAAGAAATTACAGAAGAGAACAGAAGAGAACAGAACTTCTAGTAATGGAGAGATTAAACAAAGAGGAGAAATGGAATTAACTAGCAAATTTTATTCTTCTAAGAGGCATGATTTGAAAGAGAAGCTGAATCTTCAACAAGATTTGTTGTTGTTGTTATGTTTTTTTTTTTTCGTGTTTAATGCCAGTAAAAGGGATACACAGGAAGGAAGAGAGATCAATAATGGGGCAAAATCAAGAGAAGATGGGAACAAGAAGCCTAGCAGAGTGAACCATGCAGGGAGAAACTTCATGGTTAGAAATGGAAGAGATGGTGGGTGATGTATATAAATAAAAATTATTTTGTGTAAGGGTATAAAGTTGGGGAGTTAAGGTCAATGGCAGGACCACATATTGTGACAGAGAGGGGAACAGGGAAGGAAGGAGAGGTGGAAAGACAGTGTATGAATAAAAAACTCTGAATTTAAGAGTGTGAGAGAAAAAAACTTGCCAGAGAAGAGGAGAAAGGAAAGAAAACAGAGGGGCTTTCAGTATTTGAGATCTTCAAATGACTCTGAACAAGTTAAAGAATGACGAGTTCTGTGTATGAGAAACCCAAAAACATGAATTAGGAGAAACAGATCTAACAGTCACGTGGTGTGGGGACACCCGTGGTGCAGAGGACAGTTTCAAGACTGACGCTGACACAACTGAGGAAGAACCCTTGGAGAAGCAGCCATAGCTCAGATTGGAATAAAAACGTCAACTTCATTTGTGGGGAAATTGGGTAAAAGATCTGACTCTAGGCGTCCTAACCATTTAAACTGGGTTGATCCAAATTGCCCTTTTGAGTTTACTATGTGGATGAGAGGAGAATGTGTGTGGGTTTGGACAAAAGGGGGTGAGAAACCAGTGACATATGTGGCCAGTCGTGTGCCCTCTGCCATCAAACAGATACAGCAGAGAGAGAGAGAATGAATGAATGAATGAATGGTGTTATGTCACTTATCATCCCGGGGGAAATCCTACTCTCATTACACTCTTCTTTCCAAGAAGTCAGAGATCTACCCTGTTCGGATGGAACAGTTAGTAGAAGGGAAAATGTGATATAATTAATTGGTCCCCTCAAACTCAAAAAAAAAAAAAAAAAAAAGGGGGATGAAAAGTAAATAAATGGAAATCAATCTGAAAGAAATTATATGGAAGGGGAGATAAACATAGATCTAGTCACATACAGTGAAGTTTTCGATCAAAGACCTAATACTGAGCCTAATTCAGCTGAAGAATACTGTTCGAGATGAGAAGATTTCTAATTATGGGTTCAATGCCGTTAAAAGATAAAGGACTATTCACAATTTTTACTTTCTTGTGTGTCATTTTGGTAAAGAATTTGTCCATTTTGTACAAACTGCCAAATGGATTGATATAAAGTTGTTCAGTCTTTCCTTATCCTTTATTATCTCTTAGATTTTAGTAATGTTTCCTTTTTATACCATATTGTTGGTATGAGCTTCTTTTCTTTTCTTAGTAGGATTTTACCAATTTTATTAATATTTTCAGAGAAACAACTTTGACTTTACTAATTTTCTCTATTTTATGTCTTCTTTCTTAATGATTTTGCTCCTTCCAGTTTATTTGAATTTAATTTACACTTCTTTTTCTAGCTTTCTGAGATGGAAGATTAGATAATTGGCTTTAACCTTACCTTTTAAACACATGCATGTAAAGCTATACAATTCTCTCTAGGCACTACTTGGTGTCTCACTAGTTTGGATACTGATTCACTTCAATATATTTTCTGATTGTGGTTGAGAGTACTTCTTTGACCCACAGATTATTTAAAAGCATGCTGCTTATTTCCCACACATATTGAGGATTTTTCAAATCTTTCTGTTATATATTTCTAGGTTAATTCCACTATGGAACATACAGTATATGATATAAATCCTTTAAAATTTGTTGAGATTTGCTTTTTGGCTTAGCACATGTTCTATTTTGGTAAAAGTTCCATGCACGCTTGAAAAGAATGTGCATTCTGCAGTTGTTGGGAAAAATGTTCTATAAATAGCAATAGGTCAAGTTGGTTAATAGCACTGTTTAAATATTCTATCACCTTAATGATTGTTGAAAATCTGCTTGTTATGTATTAGTGGTTTAAAGAAGGTTGTTAAGTTCTCCAACTGTGATTTGTCTATTTTTCCTTTTCGTCCTGTCAATTTTAGCTTTACATATTTTAAAGTTATGTTGTTAGGGACATATAAATTTAGAACTGTTCTGTCTTCCTATTGAATTGACCCTTTATTATTATAAAATGTCCCCTTTATCTCTCATAATTCTTCTTGCCTTAAAGTCTACTTTGTCTGATATTAATATGTAAGATCTCTTTTAATTAGTATTTGTATAATGGTACCTTTCCTTTTCTTTCCATATCCTTCTATATGTGTCTTATGCAAACTATATATAGTTGTATTTTTTTAAAAAAAAAATCTAGTCTCAAAATTCTGGTTTTTAACTGGAGGAAAAAGCCTACTTACATGTAATTTAATTACTGATATTTAAGGATACCTTTCTGTTATAAATTTTCTATTCATTCCATCTGCTCTTTTTTCTTCATTTATTCCTTTTTTGATTAATCAGTATTTTATTATTGCATTTTCTCTCTTGTGAACTTTTTGTTTAAACAAGTTTGTAACATTTTTAGCAATTATCTTAGAGCTTATAAATACGTCCTTGATTACAACTGACTTTTGCCACTTCCTGAGCAAGACAAAAATATCAGTTTAACTCCATTTACACCTATAGGCCCTTTGTTCCACTGTTTTCAAATATTCTATTTCTATACACATTTAAAGCCCCACAAAAATCAATATTATTGCCTTTAATAGTCTGAAATCTTTTACACTTACTCACATATTTATGCTTACCTATGTTCTTCATTTTTTCCTGAGGTTCTGTGGTTCATTTGGGATCATTTTTCTTCAGACTGAATAACTTCTTTAGTATTATTGTACTATGGGTCTACTTGTGATAAAGTCTCCCACCTTTTGTCTAAAAACATCTTTATTTTTGCCTTCATTAAAAAAATATTTTTGCTGGGTATAGGGTTTCAACTTGGCAGTATTTTTCCTTTCTGGACTTAAAATTTAAAGGTGTCATTCCTTTGTGTTCTGATTTTAATAATGTCTATAGGAAAGTCAGCCATCAGTCTTATTGTTGCTCCTTTGAAGGTAGTGTGGTTTATTTCCTTCCATTTTTAAAAGATTTTTCTCTTTATAGCTGGTTTTCACAAGTCTCACAAGTTGTACCTCGGTGTAGTTTTCTTTATATTAAGTTTCTTGGGCTTCTTGAATTTGTGGATTGCTATCTTTCATCAGTTTGGACAATCTCTGGTCACTATCTTCAAATACTGCTTTTGCTCACTTTCCTCCTGGAACTCCAATTACATGTATGTTAGATGAAGTGACTCCATCCCGTGTCTCTCAAGCTGCTTTGTTCTTTCCATTCTGTTTTCTTTCTGTGCTTTAGCTTGCACATTTTCCCATTGAACTGTCCTTTAGTCCACTAGTTCCAGTTATTTATTTTTTGTTATTTTCTGATCTAACATATGACTTATCATGATGAAATTCCTTGAAAGTAATGTGTATTCTTCTATAACTGAGTGCAATATTCTATAAACATCTGTTAAGTCCAACTGGTTAACAGTGTTGTTCCAGATTTCTATTCATTAATTCTCTGCCTACTTATGTATCAACTTCAGAGAGAGAAATGTTTGAGACTAACTACAACTGTAGTTTTGCCTATTTCTCCTTTCTGTTCCATCAATTTTTGCTTCAAGTATTTTGAAGCTATTATTGACATTTAGCATTATGTCTTTTTGATAAATTGATTCTTTTATCCTCATGAAATATCTCTCAATATAGCTAGTAATATTCCCCATTCTTAAGTCTATTTTTATATTAATATAGCCAGTCCAGTTTTCTTAATAATTAGTGTTTGTATGGGATATCTTTTTCAATCTTTTTACTTTTAATCAATGTGTTCATATTTGAAGAGAATTTCTTGTGGACAGTATGTAGTTAGTAGGTCTTGGTTTTTCATCTAGCCTGATGACCTCTGCCTTTTGAGCATTTAGACCATTTACCCTCAATATAACTATTTATATGACTGAATTTGAATGAACTCTCTTGCTACTTTTATTTGTCCCAATTTGTCCTTTGTTTCCTTTTCCCATTTTTTTCTTGCCTTATTTGGGACTGAATATTTTTTTTTACTATTTCATTTTATCTCCACTGTTGGCATCTTAGATGTACCTGGTTTTATTTTTTTTTAATTTTAATTTTTTTTTTGTACCTTTAGTGGTTGCTCTGGTGGTTAAGCTATAGACCTTTCACTTACCACAATCTAACTTCTAACATTACACCACTTCACATATAGGTAAGAATTTTACAACAGAAGATACCTATTTCCTCCTTCCTGGCTTTTGAGCTATGGTCATCATAGTCTAACTACAGGAACAAGCTAGATGTAGACACTCTACTTTATAGCTCCAGCTAAGATTAGCTTTTGAATGAACTTTGTCAAAGTACCAGAAATGTGAGTAAAGCTGTCTTGGACCCTCCAAACCAGTCCATCCTTCAGCTAAATGCCACCAACTAACCTCAGCTGCACGGACAATAATAACCACCAGCTGAGCCTGCCCTTTTCAATGACCTACAAATTGGGAAGCACAATACAATGGTTGCTGTTTTAAGATGATCGGTTTTTAGGTGATTTGTTACAGAATGAGATAACCACAGTAGATGTGGTACATGGAAGTGGGGCTCTGTAATAACAATCTTTAAATGGTGACACCAGGTGGTGAGCAGGAACAGGAAGGGCCGCAAGAATACTGTTGATGAAAACTTGAATGACATCAGTGAAAAGGTTAACAGATGGAGAAATGACAAACCCCTCTTACACTGTGGTGGAAAATTTGCAACACTATTCCTTGCATAAAATATAAAAGAGAAAATGTGCCTAATAAAGTGATACATTTGGCTAAGGAGATCGCCAGGCAGAAGGTTGAAGGTGTTAGTCTCTTTTAGCCAAGTATGGTATGGAATTCAAAGAGAAAGATGAGCTAACAAAAGAACTGTTCCATTTTCAAGCAGAATTTAGAGGAGCCAGGACTTGCTGTTTTCATAAATGAAACATTTTTTCATCCCTGATTCTCTCCTGACAGAAACGTAAGAAATAGCTTCAGATTAAAGATCAAGTCTACGGCTCTGCCAGTAAAGCACAGTTTCAGGGTAAAAATTTCTGGAGTGTGGCTGTAAAATACTATGTTTAAACTACAAAATGATTTAAAGTTGTATCTAGTGCAGTTCTAAGAATATTAAGAGTGTGCCTCTTAGACTCTCTCTTCCAGATAAAAGGCCTCTAGAAATCTTGAGGGTGTGCCTTTATGGGTATTGTCTTATAATGCCTTGACTCACAGTCTGAAGTAGAAAAAGCCGATCTCAAAACAAATGTGGGTGTGGCTAACAGAGCGGATTGTAATTTGATACACAGGAAGCTCACAGAGCTTTTAAAGGAATTATGTCAGATTGGACTGAAAGGAGCAGAGAGAGAAAAAAAGGAAAGAGGCCTGTGGACTCTCAAATTTCTATGAGCAGGAAGTAAGGCTGGAAAGACTACCCAGCTGTAAACATGAACCATTTCTTATAGAAAAAGATGGATGACTCAGAATAGACAGGGTGAAGTCAGGAGCCATGGGTAATCATTTCCAGGGAGTAGAAATGACCCTAATAAAGAAAGGACAACATCAGAATTTCAAAATTACTGTGAACCAGTGAACATCATGTGCCTCTTGTTTCCTCGGTTGTGAATGGCAATGTTTACTTCAGTTACTCTATGCCTGCCTCTCCAGTACATGTTGGATAAGTAAGTTATCTCTTGACCTGAACACCTAAGGAGCTTCCTGCACATCTGGACCTGATTTAAATGACAAGCTCCTGGACCTTAAGCTTGAGGCTAAAGCTACAGTGGGATGAGAATTTGGGAATTCTTGGAGGTGGGGGTGAGAATATTTTGAATACAGAAGAAATGTAAATCAGTTGTGGCCAGAAGGTGAACTGTGGTAGATTAAAGACGGTCACGAATTCTCTGATACCTCTTCCACTGAGAGGCCATGCCTATGTCCCATCCCACTGAGACTGGGAGGGCTCTGGGACTGCTTTGATCAACATAGTCAGTAGAAGTGATGTGGTGCCAGTTTCCAGCATTAGGCCTTCAGACATTGGCACCTTCCCCTTCCTATCTCTTGGAAAATTCTCTCAGGGAGTCCCAAATCACAATATTAGAAGTCTGACTACCCTGAGACTATCATGCTAGAAAGGTCATGTAAACCTAGTCTTCTGTTTCTGCCCAGGCACCATATATATGTGTGTGTGTGTGTGTGTGTGTGTGTGTGTGTGTGTGTATATAAAGCTATCTCAGACCTTCCAGAGCAATCCATCCATGAAATGAATACCATCCAGTGATCTCAGTCAATGCAACATGGAACAGAAAAAACACCCAGCTGAGATCTGCCTAAATTCGCAATCCACAGAATCATGAGCTACAGATCAACTGCTGTTTGCAAACCATTAAGTGTTGTGGCAATTTATTATGTAATAACAGATCACTGGAACAATGAATTCTGTCATTTATTTTAGTTACTGGGGAGCTACAATGTCCTGGCGCTACCCTTTACAACCCAAATGGAAGCAGAAGCCTAAACCTAGATCTTATTCAGACATAATTTGTAAAGTTCACTATAAGGTAAAATTATTTCTTACAGATAAAAAAGCCAGCTTTCCCAGAGCTACTATAAAATAATTTCCCAAACATAATAAACTTTAATTAAGTTATTGCAATTAAAACCAACCATTTTCTTCTTACTAGATAAGCTACGGTGCATCCATAATCAAGCCAAAAGATGCGTGCTCAGCTTGTCCTTCAGTTCATTTAACAAATGCTTATTTAGATAATTTCTCATGATTGAAACAAGACTGGAATTACAAATGCAATATTAGGACCATTTGTAGTAGTCTAAAACAGTGATTTTAAAACAGAACATAAAGAAGTACTGGTGTATAAAGATAAATTATAAATACAGGCCAGGTCGTAGCTGTTACTAAGGTGATAACATATACGTATACACACACACACACACACACCCCCACACACACAGGTGTGTGTCCGTGCACACACTCATGTCTCTTTATAAATGGAGGAGTGCCTGGGGCCAGTATGTTTACTGCGGCATTATAACAGCTAAAAACTGAAATCAATTTCAATATACATTTATAGGGAAATAGCTAAGAAAGGAATAGAGAAATGAAAGGAGACTTTAATTTTTTATTCTACGTATTCTATACTTGACATATGAATTCAATTGTTACAAATGTTTTACAACAAGCATGTATTACTTGTGAAAATTCACAGCAAAAAGCACAGCATTCCAAGCTAATGTCTATGACCATATTCTACTGTCTTTAGAGCCTGAATGATCCCTTGGTTTAAGCACTGGAAAACAGCCAACATGATTTCTCAGCAAGAATCATAACCCATTAGCACATATTTCTTCAGGCTACTTATATTTGTAGGAGGTAGATAATCTATTTAAATATGCATTGCCTCCTCAGGCTCCCCAACTTACCCAAGAGGATGTCAATCCTATGCCCAACCTGGCTGGTTATTAAAGCAGCCGGCCCCATATCTAACCTCTAACTGGGAATAACTACACTCTAGGTACGCGCCAGGGAGTAAGATGCTAAACTTACTGCTACTCAGTTTTTACCAAAATTTAGTCCAGCCATTCATCACTCTAAAACCACGTGTCTGAAGACATATCACTAAAGAGCAAGATTCTTAGCTTTGTCCTTTTACTGCCTCCTCCCTATTCACCCAACAGAACTGTGTTTAGTAAACTGTCCTCAATGGTCAGCCACCAGACTGCGTGGAAGGGAGGCTGAAGAAACACATGTGGAGAAGAGCGTCTTCAGTTATTTACTCCAAGGATGCTGCCGAGTGTGTCGCACTATGACTAAAGGGGTGTATTTTTCACTGCATTGTGATTACTAGGTTTCTCCTAAAACAGTGATAAAATCCAACTCTGGGAACACTAGAAAACACAGCTCATCTTCTGACAGGTCTCTTTAGAGAGCGGAGAGCAAAATTTGTGACCCACCTCAAGCAAATAAAGGAGCTTTGATGAGATGCATTGCGTGTCCTACCCTTGGCCCACCTGGCCCATTTTTGTCAAAACCCCCCCATTATTTTTACAGTATTGAGATACAACTTACACACCATGAAATTTATCTGTTGTAAGTATACAGTTCACTGATGTTCTAGTCAATTTGCAGAGGTGTGCAATCATCACTAAAATCCAGTTTTAGAACAGTTCCAATTCCCTTCCCAATTCCCTTGAATCCATATGCTATCAATTCCCATTCCCACTCCCCAAACCTCCTCTGATTTGCTCTATCTAGACATTTCATACAAACAGAATCAAACGATTTTTAGTCTTTTAAATTTGGCTTGTTTCACTTATGATATTTTTGAGGTTCATCCATGTGTCAGCATATATCAGTATTTTCCTTTTTTAACTGCTGAAAAGTATTCCAATGTTTGGACATACCACATTTCATTTAACCATTTAAAAGCTCAGGGACATTTGGATTGTTTCTCATCGGTGTCTATCATGAATAAAACTACCATGAACAGTGGCATACAAGTCTATGTGGACATATGATTTCATTTCTCTTGAGTAGATTCTGAGAAGTGGAATTGCCGGGTTATTTTGGTGTGATGGTTAACTCTATGTGTCAACTTGGCTGGGCACAGTGCCCAGATATTTGGTTAAACATTATTCTCAGATAGTGTTTCTGGATGAGATTGACATTTAAATTGATGGACTCTGAGTAGAGCAGATTGCCCTCTGTAACGTGGGTGGGCCTCGTCTCACTAGTTGAAGACCTGCAAAGAACAGGAGGATAAATTCTCCACATAAGAGGGAATGGAGAATCATCTCCACCACATACTTAAGTTTTCTGTTGTTGATCCTTCACGGCTGTTGGAAGCGCCAAGTGTGATAACTATTACCCGTATTTATACATGTCAGATAACCTAACTCCTTTATATCCAAACCCCGACTATTTGTTTAATGCCCGACTCAAGCTTTATGAAATCCCTCACGGCTCTCGAACTCAAGTAAAATGACTTCTCCCTCCTCAAAGCCACATGGCTCTCCTTCTGGCCTCTCACTTAGCACAGAATCACATTTATGTACCTTATGCTGCTGTTTAATTTGACCAGTGTATGATCCTGTGTGTTGAGAAGTCTAGGCTTCAGGTGGCAGGACCAAGATCTCCAATCTTTGGAGAAGTCACAGTAGCAGACCCTACGCTGCTCATGTCAGCATTCCACAAGTACCCATAAGTAGCTGTTGACTGAGCAACACTACTATTCAGTGCTTTATGATGGTCAGAGGATCAGTTCATCTCTGGGAGAAAATACAAGCATTTTTCCACCGTAAGAATAATAAATGGGCTTATTGGTTTTAGGAAATGTTAACAGACTATCTGTAATTTAAGTAATTTATGGCTAAGTGTCATTATTTTCTATGACCGAGCAGTGTCACAGTTGGGCCAGCCAGGTGCAGAGCACCTGAGGACTTGGGCTCAGGGTGCTGTGAAGGAATTCAGTTTAATTGGAAAACACTTTGAACAGGATCTGTCATTAGAGACTAATAGGAAAGGCGAGAGTAACACGATTAGACCTGTAGTTAACCACGCGCACGTGGAACAATGAAGAATCTACAAAAGTAATCCAACTGTTTGATTCATTAATCCAAACAGACCTCTGTTGAAAGTCCCCTGTGTGACAGGCTGTTTCAAGCACTGGGGACTCAAGGTGAAGGAGAAACATCAGGCAGTCACGCTGGCTCTCCCAGGCAGATCCAAACAGAGTCCACCTGAAAACGCATCGCCCCACCTCCCTGGAAAACCATATCCCACACGGATAAGGTGCATGAAAAGCATTTTATCTCACTGCTTCAAGGCATGCAAATAGCTCACTTTGGCGTCAAACCCAGTAAGCTTAAATTATCCTAGAAGCTCCTTCAGAGAGACATTGTTTCATGACCCTACCAGGTCACCAGCAGCTGATGACACACCCTGAGGCTTCAGAGGAGCGTTTAACATTTTCTCCTAAAACTTAAGGGGAAAAGGCAAAAATAGAAAACCTTTTGCCAACCACAAAAATGTGTATTTTAAAAGATGTGGAATAAAAATGAGCTGCTATCTACTTTAAAAACCAGAGTGGAAGTAGAAAAGAAGTCCTTCCCTAGCTCAGCTACAGCGTCCTGACTGAGCTGATGGAGGAAAGCTGCAGCTTCAGCTGAGCCCTTCACGTCGGAGGCAAGTCAACATCGTCTCCTGATGACTTAAGCTAAAAGTAAGATGATGGCGTCAAAATGTACCCTTCTAGAATCAGAACCTATTTTTCAAGTGTGCTTTTAAAAGGAAGAATATAATCTTTACTAGATCAACAGGCTTTCCTTTAACCAGAGAGTCGGAACCCAGAATTAGTAGTTGTTAAAATTAGCCCAATTAATTTGACAGCAAATTTGGTGGCTGACTGCTAAGTTTGAATTTTCAGACGAAGATGTTAGTGCTCTGTTCTTGTCTGGAATCAAAGGGAGTTCCTCTGGGACTGCACGGCAAGGAGCCCTTAGCCTGTCTCACGGAGGGAGGAGCAATTTCTAATCTTTAAAAACAGGAGGTTCGCCTACATGATCACCAGAGACAAGACTTGGCTAGTGTGGCCGGCTTGAAGGCTTGAGGGCTCGAGGGCTCGAGGGCTCGAGGGCTCGAGGGCTCAAGGGCTCAAGGGCTCGAGGGCTCAAGGAGCCTGGGGATGTCTAACATCAAGAAAGGAATTACAGCCCAGAAAATCAGAGGGAATTACACAGGAAATGTGAACAGTAACCCGTTCATATCTCTGTGTCCCCTCCCACCGCCTGTGATGGATGAGTCCTGCCCCCATCCAGCTCTGTGAACACACAAGCCAAGAGCAGAAGGGGGCTGGGAAAAAGGCAGAAAGCCATTTTCTACACACACCCAACATAAGTTCAGAATGACATGATGAAACCACGCTGCTCCAGAAAACAGCCTTTAGTCTTTCTAATTGCCACGTATGCACTATATCATGGCCGTAGCCAACAAGGGCCCCGAGTGAAAATTCCAAAGCAATGTGAAGAACCGGGCGCGGGTGGGGAGCAGAGCAGAGCTGGCAGACTCTCCATGATCAGGGAAACGTGGTTCCTCTGAAGCTGACCAAACAAACGGGTCTCCGCCCCGGCTTATGTTTAAACATCGTGTTCCTAGCCGGTCTGTAGGGAAAACATTCTTTCCACAATAAATAATATGCAATCAAATCTGAAATTCTCACTCCATCCTTTATCAACTCAATGGAAAAGTCTCTTCAGTATTGTAAGCCGGAAGCGTAGAGAACTCAACTGACTGCAACCTTTTTTTTTTTTTTTTTTAAGAGTTGCTTTGTTGTAGTCAAGGCAAGTTCAGATATTTCTAGTTGTTAATTTGGAAAAGCAAATTTGACTGTGCAAATTCCAGACCCCTTCAGAGACCCCCTGGTTGGGAATCTCAAGAAAAACAAGCTACTCTGGCCACCAGTGCCTCTTGGAAAAGGGAGTTTCTATAAACCAGTTTCTATAAACAGGTGAGTTTGAGAGACATTCACTAGAAAACAACAGACAAAAACTACATGGTCCTCAGACAGTAAGGGGATGGTGGGCTGGCAAAATAAGATGAAGAAAAAAGGAGTATTTCCAACAGACTAAATTTACAATACAGAATGGAATGTCATAAATCACTTCGAAACAAGATGTAACTTCTTCCCTGGGCATAACCAGCATAGAGATGGTTTGCCAAAAAGAGTAGGTCAAGAAATAAATGAAAGTGAATACAAAGATGACAAAGCAAACCACCAATAAGAGCCAACAGGGTTAGCTTTTTAAAACCATCCAGAAGAGAGAACAACATAACCAAAGGTGCCATTTTTTTTCCAGCAATGTGTCTCCTCCAAAGCACATGTACCTTCTTCAAGAAGTAACCTACACCAGTAGTGATTTTGTAGTGAATGGCACGTCACCCAAACAGCAACAGAGACTTCAACTGGAGACTTCTCAGTTAACACACTAGTTAACAAACTAGTAGGCACACTAGATTCTCGTCTCTCTGGCATTGCCTCACGGACAGGCGGACCCACGGCTCTTCAACAAGCTGAGGGTGCTTGTTCTTCCCAAGGTTGTTAAGACACTTATACCAGGAACGACATGAGCAGAATGGGAGGGAGAAAAGGAAGAAACCAAATCCAACTAATGAGCCAGACTTCTGATTGGGCTTCTAAGCAAGGACCAGTTCCCCATCACTGCATGGACCAAACTCAGTGGTGCCAATGCCTCATCTGGAAATGAGGGCTTACTTGCAGTGCTTCTTAATCATTTTTAACCCACGTCTTGTTCTGATAAGCATAAAAACCTCATACCCTCTCTTAATGTTATTTGAGATTTCAAAATAATTTAAGTAGTGTAATTAAAAGGAAACCACAGCAAGAGAATTCCTGACTATTTTTCAAACCATGTCCTACTGCAACAGACTTTATTAATAAATACTTTTAGAAATAGACAGATATTAATACTTGTTTACTTTTATCCCGAAGACAAAAAGGTACGTCCAATACGTCTACAAACACTACACATTGATGACAATGAAATGATACAGATTTGGTGTTCAAGCAGGCAGGTAGCTAGATATGAGCGTAGAAAGAGAGTCACGGGGCCAAAGTGCAGAAAACCATACATTTTGTGAACAATTGGGGTCCTTGGCAGACCAAGAAAAACAGGAACCTCCAGACTGATAAGAAACCATACATTCTGGGCTGACAAAGAAAGGTGGGACAAGACAGGAATCTCCACCATCCAAATGTAACCTTTTGTTCATTATGACCTCATCCGACTTTCCAATCAAGACAAAATAAGGACCAAAAAAAAAAAAAAAAAAAATCCCTCCTCCCTCTAGGAAGGTGGAGCTGGGATGAAGATCAGGAAAGATGACCCCCAACCCCTCCCTGCCAATGAATACTCTGCCCATTCATTTTTACACCTGTATAATCAGCTTGCCCAAGAAACTTGGGGCAGCTACTCAGCTGGGTCTTTCTGCTCTTTCCTTGAGAGCAGACTATCTATCTATCCCTTAAGAAATCCTTGCTTTGCTTCCTTGACCTCCATGTCTCATTTCTGAATTCTTTCTGCGACGAGACAAGAACCTTCTCGCTGACAACACTGGGACCCTCCGCACATCCCCTTTCCTTGAGTTACTGTGGATGATCTGCTCAGTCCTTAAAGGCCAACCGGTACTTCAGTATTTGTTCAGTGACTCAGCAGTAAGGCCCTCTGTCCTAGTCTGAAGATAACAGAGCTCTTACACAGTACTCCCTCCAGCGTAATAAAGGACAGAAGAGGCAGGTTAAGTTCTCAGGACAGAGGCAACAGTAAAAGGGGCAAAGCGCAGACGGCTCCAACAACAGGTCTGATGATGGAGACGGTAAGGACATCACCTCACATTTACACATCCATACAGCACTTCACGATGCCTAAAGCATATGGGTCATCTCACCCCACAGCTCTATTAGGTACATATTGTTATCATTTGATTGCAAGAGCATGAAGCAGCCTTTTCAAGGTCACCCAGCTAGTCAAGCAGCAGAGCTGAGCAGAAACCCTTCCGACGACCGTCCCATTCCTTACAAGCTCTTTACTTTGCCATGAAATTTTGCAAATATCTTTATCCAAACTCTAAAATCAGAGTATACCTAACAAGCTGAATCTTTCTTTTCCCTCTCAATCCAGCAAACATCACTCCCTTTCTACCGATCCTCATACAAACGATGGGAGTTCCCACTGCGGGAGACTTTATGGCCTCGTACCAGACAGCCGAGGCTGCGGCGAAAGCTTCTTTCAAAAACAAACCTGCTTCCACCTAGGACTTGCATCCTATACCTGTCCCCCCCCAAATAAGGACATCATCACACAGGAATAGGCTTTGAAAATCCTGAACTACTGAGGAAATGTCTGGGGTTGTCTGTTCTTCATTTAGAATGAGTCAAATACAACACATGCTAGAAGGTGGGCAGCAGTCCCCCTCACGTTGTCGGGCTGCTGGCTTCGCACAGACACTCACCCCGGCGACCTGGTGGAGGGGCCAACTGTGCAAGGACAACAAACTAACAGAACAAAAAGTTATATTCTTGGCAATTGAAAGAACTCATTCCCAGTGTTTTATTTTTGAAGTCTTGTTAAAGAATGATAAGCTGCTGGCATTAGTAATTTCATGTAAATGTGAGATAGAAGGCAGGTGGAATTTTATTCCTATAAAATCAACTTTTCTTTTTTTACTTACCTTTGAAGCTTATTACGAAATTGTGAGACTAAATTATATGAAAAATGCTAAATGTCTCGCCTAGCACATAGTAACTACTCAATGAATGTCAGCTGCTGTCAGTAACATGACTGACCTATTAAAAACAAAACATATAATGGTCATCTTTAAATGAACCAGCAAAACAATACATTCTGTGGGTTATTTACTAACATCTATACCAAATGTAAACACCTGTTTGAGGCATACAAACATATGCATGTAAGTATTCAGAAAAAGATCTGGAAGATAAATGGCAAAACGATGACCTCTGGGATTGTTTCTTTAATTTCTTTTTTCTGCTATTTCACTGTTAGCATACAGAAATGCGGCAGATTTCTGTATATTAATTTGTGTCCTGCAACTTTACCAAATTCACTAATGAGCTCTGGTAGTTTTCTGGGCACCTCTTTAGGATTTTCTATGTACAGTATCATGTCATCTGTGAACAGTGACAGTTTTACTTCTTTTCTGATTTCAATTCCCTTTACTTTTTCCTTCTCTGATTGCTACGGCTAGGACTTCCAAAACTATGTTGAATAAAAGTGGCGAGAGTGGACATCCTTGTCTTGTTCCTGATGTTAGAGGAAATGCTTTTAGCTTTTCAGCCAAAATGATGACCTCTGGGAAGGTGGGACTGTGATGGCCAAAGGGAACTTTCACCTGATTTTTAAAGAGATACTTTCTAAAGAAAACAAGAGTATTTATGTATTCTGTCTATAAATAAAATTAATTTTTAAAAAAGCAAAATAGAAACTATATTTACACAAAGTACTATCTTACTAAGTTTCTTCGATTCTTTAGTTGTTTTCAGTATTAAATGAAAAAGTATTTTTGTTTGGAGTTAGTGTCCAAATGAGGTCTAACCTGCCTTTTCTTTATTTGGTAATGCCATTCAAGCTTTATGTTACACATTGCTTTCAACAGTCTTCCCAATGATACTCCTGACTGCTATCCTGAAAATACCTGCTTGCACAAAAAACAAAAAAAAAAAACAAAAAAACTTCTTTACAATTTTCTAACGTTTTAAAACCACTCAATGTATTTAATCAAGGTGCAAGGAGGCTTTCAAAGTCCAGGAAGCCATAAATCAAGAGTTTTACATAAAAAGAGTACCTTTTCCCCTTGAATTTTCTATGTGTTTACATTTCATAAACCACATACAGAAAGTAGAGTCGTTGACTCTTTTTAAGGCCAAAGGATTGCCTAATTTAAAATCATCATAACAATTTCAGATGTCTTGAGGGAGGCTCTAATTAAAAACCTCTCCTCCTAGGCTCTTCCTAACTTCTAATTCTTGCCTGTGCCATATTGATGCTGGTTTGAAAATTCTAACTTTCCTTCTAGTTCACAACCATAACTTTGACTTTTTCATCCAATTCTTTTTCCTTCAGATCACCTAGATTTGAGCCTATAAATTGTGGGCAAACCAGGTCACAAAAGCTCTTATTAACTCCCTCCGAGCAGCAAACAGTGGGCCCCCTGTGGTTGAGGCGAGGAGGCAAGCCACATGTACCACGGGCCCAAGAAGCAAGGCCCCTGCAATTTACAAATCCAGTTTATAAATTAAAGACCTCGAGGGCTGCAAAAAGAGACTGATGTTTCGACAGATGGGAGACAGAGAAAGCAGCCTCTTCCTTGATCAGGGGGACACCAGGCTGAACAGGAAGTCTCCACCGCAAAGCGCTATGGAGTCAGTGACCATGCGAGGCCCTGCAATCTTTTAGATATATATCTCTGACTCAAGAAAGCCCTTGTCTGTAAATTAATGGGGAACAGCATTTGATCAAAAGGTATCTTCCTATAATTTCAAATAAAAAATTCTAATTTGTAGAAGGCATAGGGCAACTCCAACAACAACAATGCTAATACACAGCTTCATTTCTAGAAAATGAAAGGCACATGTATCAACAATTTTTTTCTCTCCCAGGTGCTCAGCTGTGGACTCATTAATATGAAGCTGCTGTATCTGCAAAAACCACAACAGTCGCTCCTCCAGCGGCTAACTCCCTGGATGCTCGAGGTCTTAACCCAGCATGGTGGCAAGGAACGTGAACTCTGTGACCAAGCCCCAGCCCCCCCACCTGCTAGTGGGCCTCGGTTTCTGGGCTAATATTAATTTAAACCATCCTATAGGATGGGTGCAAGGACTACATAAACTGCTATCTTAGAGCACTAGGCAGTCCCTGACGCAGAGTGAAGGGCTGTAAAAGTCTTGGCTATTATTATTATCCTTAACGTCAGAAACGTCCATATAGCTCTGGGAGCAGAAGGTCAAGCACAGATTACTACAACCCAGAATAGCTGTCTTGAGACTGAGTTCTATTTTAAGAACACATTCAAGGTCACCGGCCTCATTCCCTCCCGTGCATTCTAATTACCAATGACTCCCTGTGTGCCTCCACGTACCTGGTTACACACCTCACTCTGGGCTACAGATGCCTTCAGAACAGAGAATCTATTCACCTCACTCTGTAGCCTCAACATCTAGCCCAGTGTCCTGCATACAGCAGATGCTCTTTGAAAATGCAGCTGGAACACAACACGGATTAGCCATTCCTCTGTCTGCCTCAGTCAAGTTCACTTCCTGAGGATGGAGGCTCCTGAACGTTGGTCTCTGTATCCCTAGAAGGGCCTACCATCCAGTGTCACTTAACCAAAGCCTATCACCTACATTTTCTTATTTAAGTTTTGAATTTATTTTGCATTCCATTTTGACATTCAGAGCATGTCTTTATTTACTGAAACAAAATGCATTTCTGAAATGAAACAATTCTCTCTTCTTTTCTCCCTAGAAGCTCTTGATAGAGCAGAAAATAAGACTTTTCAATGACTTTTTAGGTTCAAAGTGATGACTACAGAGAAGAGAAGCCACGATCTTTTTCCATGCTGCTCTGGATGGAGCCTTTGTCGGAAGCATCCTCCAGAATCCAGCCCGAACAAAGACCTTCTTCAAAAGGGCCACCCTTTGACGGCTGTATAGACCTCATTCGGTCAGCACTGTTTCCTAGCCCTTTCACAATTGTGACATGTTCATTATTGGAAACTCTCTCTGCCCACCCTGCTTGTGACCAGGCCCAGCTCAGCTCAGGACAAAAAGTCAGTTTAGGCAGCCTCCTATTGCTGAGCTTGTGAAACATGAATTCAGTGCTAGCAGCCTTTTTTTTTTTTAAGCACCAAGGAGCTTATCAATGCACGATCTGCAGCATGGCCTCCAGGCTGATGCCTGGCCGAAGGCCACACCGTGGGCCTATCTCCCAGGACCCTTCATCTCGAGACATGTGCACATCCCAGGGCAAAAGGCAGCAACCTTCACAGAGTCTAGATATACATCTTTCTCAGTTTTTTTTTTTTCAGGGAAAAATGGTGATTTCAGATTCCTCTGACTCATTCTATGACCAGATGACTTCCAGGTGTTGTAACTGGGCCACCACACCACCACACGTGTCACTTACTAACATCAGGTCACAGCACGAGTACACGAGTCACAGATGATGTCTCCTTCTCATTCTCCTTACTCAAGGCAGGAAGGTAAGTGATTTATTCCTCTTGACTTTACAAGATGAAATTAAGCTGACTTCTTTGCTTCAATGAAATTAAAAATAAAAACGCTGTCAAATGGAAACTTCCTTGCTATCCCTGGTGTGCCAGTCAGCCCTGCAGTTTTAAAGTTAGAAAGGCTCTGAGAGAGTCATCTTCCTCATTTAACAGATGGAGCCTGAGGCCCAGGAAAGTTGAGAGGTTTGCCATGGTCACAGAGAAAAACAGAGAAGCAAAGTAAGAATAAAGGTCTTCCCGCCTCCTCGGTCCATTTGCTTCCCACATACCACACTAAAGGGAGCCTCTTGCCAAGAACTTCGCCCTGACCCACAATCCTGGAGAGACTGTTCTCAGCTTCACCTCACTACTCTCTGGTAGTCCAGCTACATAATTATCTGTTTAAAAAAAATAGGAAAAAGACCAGTCTTCCATTTCAAAGTAACTTAGCAACATTATATTTTCTTAAAGATATTACCCCTTGCAATTGCTATGGGTTTCTTCCTTCCACACTGTTCCCAAGACAAGGCTAAGTGCCCTCCAAGAGCCTGCTTCCCTAAATAGTCCTCAAGCAGATTCTGAAACAATGGGGAAGCCCCATATACAAGTAACAATATATCCTTATTACAGTGAGGGAATGGAGATGATGCCGCCTGAAGAAGGTTACATGACTAGGAGCATCCAAGGTAGGGATAAAAGCCCATCAGAGACTCAAAGCAAAAGGACAGCCTCTGACATCGAACAAACAATGAGAATGTAAAGATTATGCCCTGGGCTACCTGGTAATTGACACGGACATCTCAGAAAACAAGTTTACTGGTAAATAGCTGGCAATGTTTATCACCATAAAATCCATTAATTCAATAATCCCAAACCTATTCTGAATCTTATATTTTGCTATAGCAAACATCAAATACAAAATTTGATATCTTAATTTCAAATTTGACATCTTAATTTCAAATTTGACTTTTCTATTTCTTCTTTCTTCCTGAACTACTGAGCAGGGAAATGGCCTGAAGGTGGGCAACGATGAAAAGAAAAAGTGACTTTTTAAGATACAATACAGAGAGCAATCAAGAAAATAATGTGAACTAATGTAATATGGCACAATAGCATATTTTTAATGACTTTAAGGTTCACTTTGATAGAGTTGGAAAACAATGGCAATTTATTTAAAGTTGTGACAATCAGGGTTTTCATAATTTTTATGCTTATAAAAATGATCGAAAAATATTTTACAAATTATTTAAAATTGCAATTTAATAACAGTCTGAGATAAAATCTCAGATATTTATGAAAACTGAGAAGCAGATAAATAAAATCTTATTAAATTTCTCATCTCCTACTTAGGGAAAACAAAAAATACCATCTCACTCTTGACTGTTAATTATAGATACTATGTAGATTTAAGATTTCAAAAATACTTAAAAATAATCCATAGCAGATTTCAAAGCAGGCAAAATCCAAAAACAAATTAAACAAAGACAAAATTTAAACGAAATAGCAAAAAGTCCAAAACACAATGGAAAATAAAAAGACTTTGTGACAGAAAAGAGATCAATGAAATAAAACTAATTACAGATCAATTTTGACAACAAATATAAATGAGTTAAAATATCTGTTAAAAGATAAAGGTTCCTCTCATTAGGCTGAAAAATGAAATTCAACTATGCTCCACTTATAGAAAATATATCTAAAATAAATGACAAATAAAGGGTAAATATAGTAAGAAGTACACAGATATATAGGGAAATATAAACTAAGGTAGCAATATTAATGTCAACTAAAACACAAAACACAAGACATACATTAGGAAAAAAGTCATATTATTCTGATAAAATATATTTCTCAATTGAGATATTGACAGTAGATAATACATTAACACACAGACCATAATAAAAAACTGACAAAAATAGAAAGAAAAATTAATGGAAGAAATAACTGATTTATATCTTTAAGCCTTTGATAGATCAGGCAAAAGATTATAGAAAGGTTGCACAACGTAATAAATAAATATTTTGGTATCTTACAAAAAAGGCAACTTCTTTGAAAAGTTCTGTGGAACTTTACCAAAACTGATCATAAATGCAGTTTCTAGAGGGGCAGCCATGTATGTGCTCAGATAAATCTAGGAGGCCCACTCCTAAAACAAAGAATAGACTCTATGGGACACTAGAGTATCTTCCACATATTCTTTCTAGTTAAAAAAAAAAAAGAAAAGAACAATAAAGCAAAACGAAGAGCGGATTATATGTAATTACTTCATTTTGGCGGGATTCTTCTTAGCACTAAAGATACAACCTGATATCAATTTAAGAAATTTAAAAAGTGTATCAATGAATTCTAAGGATGCTAGGGTCCCATTCCAATACTCAAATCATATGCTAAGTATGCTGAGAATTCATCAACTCTCTTTCTTTGTTTAAGGATATTTAATTCATGTGTTATTATTTATATTGGGTATACCGATTTATCTAAATGTAATTTTCGGGTCAACTCAGTTTCAGCCTCACACAGAGGTCTTCTAATATTTGACAGAACTTAATCTTTTGTTAGTAAAGTAACTTCCAAATTTTGTGGAATTTTTTTAAAAACAACATTCTGGAGGTATAAATATGTTATATTCTAAGTGTACATTTCAGTGAATTTTATAAACATATATATATCTCCATGTAATCACTACCACAGTTGGGATACAGAACTCACTGATCATACCAAAAAGCTCCCTCGTGCCCATCCAGGCCCAATCACATCACTCTCAGCTGCAGACAATGATCTGCCTGCTTATTTCTGAGATTCATCCATGTAGTTGTGTGTATCAGTACTTTATCCCCTTTAATTGCTGAGTAGCGTTAACACTATATGGACCTACCACGGTGCATTCACCCACTCACTAGCTGATGGACATCCAAGTTGCTTTCAGCTTGAGGCTATCATGAATAAAGCTGCAATGAACATTCATGTACAAGTGGGTGCATGAACATATATTTTCATTTCTCTTGGGTAGATTTTTAGGAGTAAAATTGTTGGATCTTATGATAATATGTTTAACCTTGTAACACACTGCCAAACTTTTTTTTTTAATCGAGCAATATATGAAAGTTCCATTCTTAACACCTGTTCTTTTTGAATTTTTAATTTTAGCTGTTTTGATGAATATACAATAGTATCTCATTATTTTGGTTTGCATTTTTCTGATGTCTAATTATGTTGAATCCCTTTTCCTGTGTTTTCTTGTGCCTAGATTTTTAACTGGGTCGCCTTATTATTAATGAGCTGTAAGAGTTCTTTATATATTCTGGCCACAAGTCGTTTGTCAGGTATATGTATTGTGAATATGTTCTCTGTTTAAAGACTGCCTTTTCATTTTCTTAACGATGTCTTTTGAAGAATAGAAGTTTTAAATTTTGATGGGAGTCCCATTTGTCACTTTTTCTTTTATGGTTCATGCTTTTTGGGTCTCAAGAAATCTTTGCCTATCTCAAGTTCACGAATATTTTCTCCTGCAATTTTTTCTTAAAGTTTTAAGAGTTTTAGCCTTTTATATTTGGATCCATGATTCTATTCAAGTTATTTTTGTATACAGAAGTAAGGGTTGAGGTTAATTTTTTTACATTTGAATATCGAGGTGTTCCAGTACCATCTGTTAAAAAGACCATCCTTTCCCCACTGAATTACCTTGGCACCAATGTCAGAAATCAACTGACCATGTATATACGTATGGATTCTATTTCTGGATTCTCTATTCTGTTCAACTGATATGTATGTTTACCTTAGGCCAACAGTGTCTTAATCACTGTAGCTTTAAAGATGAATCTTGCTGTAGAGGAAGTCTTGAAATTAAGTACTAAAAAGCCTTCCAATATTATTATTGTCATTTTTTTCACTTTTCTAGGACACTTGTATATTGATACAAATTTTAAATTTCAGTTTCTAGGTTTTCATTGCTAGTATATACACACACAATGGATTCTCTATATCTACCTTGTATCCTGCAATCTTGCCAAATAAATGACAAATCCTAGTGGTTTTGGGGAGATTTCTTAGCATTTTCTCCACACATCACAACGTAGTCTGCAAATAAACACCTTTTATTTCTACCTTGCTAATCTGTACGCCGTTTGTTGCTTTCATTGCTTGTTACACTGGCCGGGGCCTCCATTACAGTACTAGACAGACAGAGGGAGGAGACAGGCATATTTCCTATCTTAGGAGGAAAGCATTCCATCCTTTGACATTAAATGTGATTTCAGCTAGAGGTTAGGTGTAGATGTCTTTCACCACGTTATGAAAATCCTCTTCTATTTTTAGTTTTCTGAGACATTTTACCATGGGTGAATGCTGAATTTACTCCAATGCTTTTTCCTGTAACTACTGACAGGATCATGTTGCTTTTTTTTCCCTTTTCCTGCTAAAGTGACAACTTACACTAGTGAATTTTCCAACGTTAAATCAAACTTGAATCCCTATAATAAACCCATTTTTTATATCCTGCTGAATTTGACTTACCAGTGGTTTGTTAACAAATGTTTCACCTATGTTCATGAGGGATATTTGTTCGTAGTTTTCTCTTCTTATAAAGTCTTCACCTAGTTTTGGTATTAGCATAATGCTGGTCTCCTAAAATGAGCTGAGAAGTGTTCCTTCTTCCTCTATTTTCTGAGTTACTTCTTCTTTAAATGTTTGACAGAATTCACCATTTAAAACAGGGATTATGGGTTTAGAGGTTTTTGGGGGTTTTGGTTTTGGTTTTGTTTGGTTAGTTTGTGTGGAGAGGTTTTTAACTAGGAAATTAACTTCTTTAATAAATATGGTGCTAGTCTAATTTTTATCCTTCTTTCTGAATATTTCAGTAATTCTTGTTTTCCAAGAACTTTATCCATCTCATTAGTTTCAAACTTATTTCCAAAAGACGTTTGTAATATTCCTTCTGCACGCCTTTAATTTCTATAGAATCTGTAGTGATGCCTCCTCTTTCAATCCTGATATTATAATTCAGTAACATGCACCTTTTTCTTTATTTTTCTTGATTAGACTAGCTAGAGGTTTAATTATTTTTTTCCAAAGAGCCTGCTTTTGGTTTCCTTGATTATCTCTGTTGTTCATCTGTTTACTATTTCAGCAATTTTTGTTCTTCTGTTTATTATTTCCATCCTTCTACTTACTTTGGTTTTAATTTGCTCTTCTTTTTCTAGCTTCTTAAGGTGGACATTTAGACCAATTATTTTACACCTTTCTTCTTTTCTAATATATGCATTTAAAGTTAAATATTTGTCTAAGCAATGCTTTAGATATATCCCAGAAATTCTGATGTGTTTTTATTGTGATTCATTCCAAAACATCTTTTCATCACCCCCTTTTTTTCTGACCAATGTGTTAGAAATATGTGATGTAATTACAAATAGTGAGGATTTTCACACTATCTTTCTGATATTGATTTCTAACTTAGTTATGCTGTGGCCACAGAATATTCTCTGCAAAATTTCCATCATTTTAAACTTAATGAGACTTGTTTTACACATTAGCACATGGTGGCTATCTGCGAATGTTCCAAGCGTGCTTGAAAAGAATGCATATTCTGCTATTGTTGAGTAGAATGTCCTATAAATGTCAATGAAGTCACGTTGGCTTACAGTGTTATTAAGTACATCTATGTCCTTCCTGATAGTCTTTCTACTAATTCCATCAATTCTGGCATGGGTATTAGAATCTCCAACTGTAACTGAAGATCTGTTGATTTCTTCTTTCAGTTCTATCAGTTTCTGCTTCATGTATTTTGACAATGTAGTATTGGTTTCATTTAAATTTAAGGTTATTATTTCTTCTGGATGAACTGACCCATTTATCATTGTGAAGTGTACCTCTTTACCCTTATTAATACCACTTGTAATGAAGCCCACTTTGATATTAATACAGCCACTGCAGTTTTCTCATACTTAGATCTTACACTGTACATCATTTCCACCCTTTTATTTCTAACCTATTTGGAAGGCTATCTTGGCTTTTTATTCAATCTGACAATCTTTGCCTTTTGATTGGGGGAGATCATTTACATTTAACGTGATTACTGATACAGCTAAACTCAGTCCTATCACGTCATTATAGGTTTTCTTTTATTTGGCCCATTTGTTCTTTGTTCCTTCCGTTCTTTTTTTTTTTTCTTTCGGATTAATCTTTAGGATTTCATTTCACATTCACCACTGGTTTCTTACTAGTTAAAACTCTTTTCTTGAAAACCATTTTAGTGGATGCTCTCTTTAGCTTAAGACAACCTACCTTCAAAAAATATTATTACACCACTTCAGGTATGAGACCCTTTACCACAGTGTGTTTTCTTTCCCCCAGCCCATCCTTTGAACCATTGATGTCATATATTTTACTTTCCTACATATGCCATAAATCTCACTAGATAGACACTGTCATTATTTTTTACTTTAACCAGCCAGTTTCTTTAGAAACTACAACTGAAGGGGGAAATGTTATGTTTATCCACACGTGAACCATTTGCAGCTTTCTTTATTCCTTCACATGGTCCAAATTTCCAACTGGTATCATCTTCCTTTTGCCTAAAGAACTTCCTTTAATATTTCCTGCAATGCAGGTCTGCTGGTCATGAGTTGTTTCAGTTTTTGCCTTTAGAGTTCTTATTTCTCCTTTATTTTCTTCCCTCCTTTACTTTCTAAAGATATTTTTATTGGCTATAGAATACTAGGTTGACAATTTTTTTAGCACTTGAAAATTGCTATTAAATTGCATTCTGGTTTGCAGTTTCTGATGGCAAGTCTGCTGCCATTCTTGATTTTATTCCCTTGTATATAATACTTTTGTATTCCCCCTGCCTGTTTTTCAGATTTTCTCTTTATCACTCATTTTCAGCAATTTTCTTGATGTATTGGGGGGGGGGGATATTTGTGTGTATTTTGCCAAGGTCTGTTGAATTTCTGGACCCTTGGGTTTGTATTTTCTTCAAATTTGGGGAAATTTTAGCCATTATTTTTTTTCTCTTTCACCTTCCCCCTAAAATCTGAGATTACAATTACACTTATGTTATACCCGGGGTTATGATCCTATGAGACACCAAGTTGCTGCTCATCTTTTTAAATCTTTTTTCTCTCTGTGCTTTTGGTTAAATTCTAAGTTTTCAAGTTCACTGAACTTTCCTCCTAAAAGAGCTAATCTGCTCTTAATCCCATCATGTAAAATTTTTATTTCAATTACTCCATTTCTCTGGGTGCTCCAATATTTTCTTTCTTCTATCTTCTCTTTCATTCCTCATTATGCTCATGTATATGAACCATACCTACAATAATTGTTGTAATGTCTTTATCTGTTCACTCTAATATCTCTGTCATTTCAGGGTCTATTTCTATTGGCTCCTGGTTATGGGATTTTTTTTTTCTCCTGCTGCTTTGTTTACCTGGTGATACCTGATTGGATGCAATCCGTGGTTTATTTCATCTGGCTGAGCGCTGGATTTTCTTGTCTTTGTTTAAAGAGTGTTGGGTTTCTGGCAGACAGTTGTGACTTGTGGATTAACATGATTCTTTTGCGGCTTAGTTTTAAGCTCTTTTAGGGCTTGTGTAGAGGAACCTTTACTCGAGGGCTCAATCTTACAGGGATCTGGTAATTTTTCATTTCTCACTGGCAAGGTGTCCTTGCCAGTTTCGGGGGGGTTTTACCCTATGCATACACAGTTTGGTGTTCAGTCAAATTTTCAAGAGCACCCCTACGGAGATTTCGGAAATTCTTGCTCTGTCCAACACCCACCTCTCTAGCAAGGTGAGATTTTGAATGCATAGGGCTATTCTAACCTGCCTCCTTGCTACTTCCTTCCCAGAGCCATAGCAAGAGTCAGGTCCTTCACTTTTACATTTGGTTACTGAACTTTGAAGGTTGAAAGGAGAACTGCTGTCCCTCTAAAAAAAAACCCGCTGAGCAGGCCTCACCAGGAGAGGAGGTGGCAAGATAAAAGGTGCTTATTTTCAATATTTTTTTTCTTTAGGAATTGAATACCAAAAAAATTTACAAAAATTGAAAACAAAAAAGTATTCATCTGATTATTCTTATTCTTAAAAATATTTGTGCTTTATTATTTGTGTTGGTACCTAACAAGCCCTACAATGAAGCCCCCACTAAACCATCAAATAGCTTATTCATTGATTGAGAAAAAAAAGTGAGCAGATGATTTGAGGGCAGTTGAAGAGAGGTAAGTAGGTGGCAGGAAGAAAATGATTCCTCCCAGGCTAGGCTGTTACGAACCAAATTTGAGTATATAGTTATCTGACGTTGTAATAACATTCATAATTATGATCTATATCTAGAAAATTATGCAGGTTCACGACTGAAAACTAAAAAATGCCAAATATATAAGGATGAAAACATATGCCATCTGTAAATCTATCAGTAAGAGGATAGTACTTGTGAAAATAAGGCATGTGTCCCCACAAATATTGCTAAGCATATACACACGTACATATATGCATACATTTATATACATGCATACATCTGTCTTAATTTAAATTGAAATAATAGTACACATCCCACTTTTGAACCTCCTTTTCATTCTGTTACAAACATAGCTGAGAGTCACTAGCTTGTCCAAAAATGTGATTCTTTGCCAGGAACTGGACTAGGGTAAGGTACCCCACCCATCGCCCCTGGGCCCTGGCCCTGTTCTTAACAAACATACCAGGAGCACAGCAAAATTCTTGCCGCTCAGAGTGGGCTGCATGTAGAAGCATTTGCATGATCTGGGAACTTGTTAGAAATGCAGAATCTTGGGCCCTACCACGAACTTAATCAAAATCTGCATTTTAACAAGATTTCTGAGTGAGTTAATCAAAATCTGCATTTTAACAAGATTTCCGAGTGAGTTGTACCTACGTCACAGTCTGAAAGGCGGTCAGTCCTCAGCCTAATCATTTTCCCCGTTACTGATCTGCTGTATTACTTTCAGTTACTTTGCTATGACAACATCACACAGAACTCCCCTGCACATCTTCCCGTTCATGAGTAATTATTGTATTAGGAGGGACATATTCAAGTGGGGATCCTAGGTCATTATATTCGCTTTTAAATTTGTAACTTCTTTATAGCCAGTTTATAATGCCTCAATTTCTGGTGTACAGCACAATTTTTCAGTCATACAGGAATATACATATATTCATTTTCATATTCTTTTTCACCGTGAGCTACTACAAGATAATCTGTAACTTCTAACTAGCTGTGGTCTGAGAAACCAGTTAACCAGGTTTCTTAGAATTCAGTCAGAGAATTCAAAGCTCAATAGAACAAATGGTCATAGAGTTGAGCCCGAATCCCAGCTCTGACAAAACAAGTTGTGTAACTGCGCAATGATGTAAACTGTCCGAGACGTATTAGTTTCCTCATTTGTTAAGTGGGGTTTTTAATAGTATATACCTCACAGGATTGCCGTGCAGATTAAATTAGCCAAAATACATAAAGGACTTAGAACACAGTAAGTTATGTCTGTGTTTACTACTGTTACTGAGAGGAAAAATGAGTAAACAAAGATTCTCTAAGTGAACCTAATATTCCATCTTAAGGTCTGAACTTTCAAACATCATCTATATGAAGGTTAAACACATCTTTCATCTCACCTCATGTCTAAGCAGCTGAGTCTGACAGATAAGTGCACTGCATTTGAGAAATTGCTTTTTCCCTTTCTTTAGTACTTCATTATCGGCTTTAAGAGGAGTGCAGATAAACTGGTCTTCTGCTAAGGCCAGGCACAAAACTTAATCTAATTGTCTAGGGCAAGAGATGACGAGCCGTGACACCTGTGCACTGATCCTGGCACCTTTCCAATCCAGGAGATGCTGCCGCTTCTCTCCTCCTGGGAGGGTCCCTGGCTCAAGTCAAGACAGGACATCAGTGCAGGAAATAATCCCAACTGTACGTTTTTGGGTCAGAGCAGCAGTTTTGTTTGGGTGAAGTCCAAACAGTAATCAAGAAGGCATCAAATCTCGAAGAGGGAGAGAGATGTGCTGGGAGAGGGGGCAGCAAAGTCAGGAGCCTGGAGGAGACAGAGAAACAAGGAGAGACTCTAGGTGAGAACGTGTTAGAGGGTTCAGGCCTTCCTTTGAGTCAGAACAGTGTATTCATCCGAACACTGACTCCACGTGGGGTGCCGAGCACGTGTGGGACTGGGGCGGGTGCTCAGGGAGCCGGGTCAGGTGGGAGGCAACTTCGGGATGTGGCATCCTGTTACTAGGCGCTAGCTACCAGAGCAGTCCAGTAGAGAGGACTTCCGTACCACAGAGGCCCTGAAAAGTCACTCTTCCCCGTATCACTCCTTCCAAGTTCCACCGTCCCGCCGTGATAAGAAATCTACATTTGCGTTGGTAGCCTTATTCAGGTCTAACTAAAAGCACTTGTAATTTAAAGTTCTCTATTACTTAAATCACATTTTTGTCTTTCCAAGAGAAAGATGAGGGAATGGCTGTACCACCCTCAGTGAAACACTGGAACACAGTGTCTATTTCTCGAAGAGTTTCTGGTCTAAGGGACAGGACAAGGTCAATTTCCCACTCCAGCAAACTCTGACCAAAGGCTATTTCCAAATATCATGCTCTTTACTTCTGACATTCAGCACACTCTATTTAATAACTAAATCTATGTAGGGAGAGGAGGGTATAGCTCAGTGCTAGAGCACGTGCTTAGCATGCACGAGGTCCTCGGTTCAATCCCCAGTACCTCCACTAAAAAAAAAATTAAAAATAAATAAACAAATAGAATCCATTCAGGGATTTGTGCATATACATATAATTTATTTTGGACCTAAAATCAATCAAAATCCATTTTAAATAAAAAATGAGAGAAGGAAAAATGCCTCAAAGTGAATTCCTTGGCTGAGCACTTGTGCACCTGACTAGCTTGACGGTAGCTCCTTTCATACCTCATATAGTGGGAACTCCCCTAAGAGGGGCTTCGTGCTTTAGGGGTAAAAGCTTCCAAAGCAAATCCAGGAGAATGAGCCCGAGGAGGATGCTGAGAATGACTTCTCTGAAGATTCTAAGACCCGATAAAAGCACAGAGTTGGGAAGCCCTTAATAACCACTCTCCCCTCCTCCAGAGCACTTTTTCCTCCGCAACATCCCCGGAGGTCGGTCACCCTCAACTTGACACTGCCTGTGACAAAGGACCCACTGTCCTCGGTAGCAGCCGGGTCTATTTATATGCAGATGTCATTGTTACCGATTTATTCACTAAAGTGCTCACTGATCAGTTCTCTCTCCCAGTCACTTCTCCCCAGCAATCCCAGCCATGTCTTTCTGCAGCTCTAGGTCTCCAGCCCCTCTTACACTTGAAAGCAATTCAAGTTACAGAAATGTGGAATAACAAAGCTGCAAAACTTCTAGGGCCACCTCTCCCTCTACATGCACTAGAGAGCCTTGGAAACTTACGTCTCTGGAAATCCGACTCCTCTGGTACCTGGCTAAAGGCTGAACTGGTTGGAATGAGGGGGGAGGGGGCGTAGGAGGGATTTAGCTGATTCCAAACAAACTTGGAGAATGTAAGAAATAGCAAGCGAGCAGCTGTGCCTAGGGCAAAATGAGCAGGACTGGGAGCCAGGAGGAAACGCCAGGGCAGAGCACATGGGGCCCGGCAGAACAGGGTAAGACACAGAATTTTATCCTGCGTGTGATGGGTAGCCACTGAAGGGTTCTGGACAGGGGAATAGCAGGAACTGTTTAACACTGAAACAACCACAACAACAACAAGACTTTTGCTCCCATATGTAGAACTGACCGGAAAGGCACAAGGAGATTAGGATGGCCAAGTAGAAGACTACGCCTATCAGCTGAGTAACTGATGATGGTGATAAGTTAAATTATATCAGAGTAGTTGGCCGGGGGGGGGGGCACAGCAGAGGGGATCTGGGATGTATTTTGAAAGGAAGACATCTAAGTCTCTAAGCCTTAGTGATAGGCTGGATGTGGGTTAAGAAGGAAAGAGAAAAAATCAAACGTGACTTCTCGTTTTAGACCTGAGCAACTGAGTGGACCACTTACTGAGATGAAGGAGGAGGAGGAGGCAGAACAGGCTTGGGGAAGAGAGTTCCAGAGTTTCAGCGCAGACACGTTAGGTATGCAAGGTTCATTAGACCTCCGAATAGAGATGCTGAATAGGCAGGCACAGGTGGGAGCCTAGAGCTCAAGGGAGAAATTACAGTGAAGAAATAAACCTGGGAGGACAGATGGCATTTAAAGTGAGGGATCACGTGACATCACAAAGAGAATGATGTAGAAGGCAGACAAGAGCCAAGCTGTAAAGAATGCCAACTTTCAGAGACCATGAAGGAGAGGTGGGAGCAAAGGAGATTTTGTATCTGACATGTATTTTATGCTTTCAAGTTTACGAGGGACTGGAAATTTAGAGCCGCAGGAAGACAGAGCTAGAACCGAACGGGCAAAGTTACAGAGAGAAATATTTTCACCCAGTGTAACAAACGCTACAATGAATCAGTTGGCAACATTCTTAGTCTTCCTCAAAAAGCAACTGGAATTATTTTATATCTACAAACTACAAAACCCATAGCCAGCCATCATAATCTTCTTCAAAAACCACTTTCAAAGTCACGGGCAACTCTATTTCTGACTCCTGGCCTGCAGACTGACTCTGGATCGCCACATATCACATGCCAGCTGCTCAATTACCCCATCCTCGGCCTCTGGCATGTGTCCTAGCTTCCGAATCCAAGTTTTCACCCCCACGAACAACTTCGAGTTGCCCAACTCTGACCAGGAGGCATGCTGAGATCATGTTCCCCAGAGCTGCCAAAAGTTCTTGGCGGGTGATCAATGAAGCACACAATGAGTGAGTGTTCAGCAATTAATCAGGTGACAGAGAACAAGTGACAAGTTCGGGGAACAGGAGAAGGAGCCAGAGCAAGGCTGGAACGGGGGGCAGGAGGCTGTACGCCAGGCTTGTCACCCCCAGGGGAATCTGCTCTAGGTCACCTGGTGTGATTAGACATCCTTTTACACTGGAGAGTTGAAGTCACCTGAAATTTACCATGTGTCCATGGATTCTGGGTGCACCGGCGGCTGGCAACATTCTAAACTGAACTGTAGATACCACACACCACGGGTACTGGCTGTTTCTGCCCCTACCCTCAGGGCCGGCCTGGAGACACCTGCCCTGATCCTAGCCTCACCTATGATGGAAATTCCAAACTGTCTCGTAGGTGTTTGTGAAGATTAAATGAGATCATGGTAAATAAAATACTTGGTGCACAGACACTGCTCAGTACCTATTAGCTTTTCTCATTTATACTTTCAATGACCATAAAACAACAACCAGTCAGCTGAACAGTAAAGCATGTCTCCAAAAACAACACTTTTTGAGAAAATTGAAGTGTGTCAACTTCTGGTGTACAGCACAATGTTTCAGTCACACACACACACATACATACACACGTCCTCATCTTCTTTTTCATTACAGGTCACTACAAGATATTGAGTGTAGTTCCCTGTGCTGTACAGAAGAAATCTGTTGTTTATTTATTTTATATATAGTACTTAATATTTGCAAATCTCGAACTCCCAATTTATCCCTTCCCACCCCCTTCCTCCCGGTAACCATGATTGTTTACTACGTCTGTGAGTCCATTTCTCTTTCATAGATTAGTTCATTAGTGTCTTCTTTTTTCTTTTTCTTTTTAGATTCCACATATTAGTGACATCATATGGTATTTTTCTTTCTCTTTCTGGCTTACTTCACTTAGTATGACAATCTCCAGGTCTATCCATGTTGCTGCAATGGCATTATTTTATTTTTTATGGCTGAGTAGTATTCCTTTGTATAAATATACCACAGTTGCTTTATCTAGTCATCTGTGGATGGATATTTAGGTTTATTTCATGTCTTGGCTATTGTAAATAGTGCTGCCATGAACACTGGGGTGTATGTATCTTTTCAAATTACAGTTTCCTCTGGATGTATGCCCAGGAATGGGATTGCTGGGTAATATGGCAAGTCTGTTTTTAGTTTTTTGAGAATCTCCATACTGTTTTCCATAATGGCTGCACCAAACCATATTTCTACCAGCAGTGTAGGAGGGCTCCCTTTTCTCTACACCCTGTCCAGCATTTATCGTTTGTGGACTTTTGAATGATGGCCATTCTGACTGGTGTGAGGTGATACCTCACTGTAGCTTTGATTTGCATTTCTCTGATAATTAGTGATATTGAGCATTTTTCATACACCTATTGGCCATTTGTATGTCTTCATTGGAGAAGTGTCTGTTTAGGTCTTCTGCCCATTTTTGGATTGGGTTGTTTGATTTTTTGCTATTAAGTTGTAATGAGCTATTTGTATATTCTGGAAATTAAGCCCTGTCAGTTGCATCATTTGCAAATATTTTCTCCCATTCTGTAGGTTATCTTTTTGTTTTGCTTATAGTTTCCTTTGCTGTGCAAAAGCTTTTAAGTTTAATAGGTTCCATTTGTTTATTTTTGCTTTTATTTCTATTGCCTGATAATTGCTACCTTTATTGATCTGTTTTGTCTTACTGCCCTGGGTAGCACCTCCAATAAAAGGCTGATGAGAGTGATGAGCGTGCACATCCTGACATTGTTCCTGATCACAGAGGAACAAACATCACAATGTTTTCCATATTTGATCATTAAGCAGAAACAACACTTTTAATGATCTTCAAGCATAGAAAAATACTAAAAGGCTTTTTTGTTTGTTTGTTTTTTATGTATAAACTATTATATGATCAGTGGAATTTGAACTTGTCCTGAAAAACATGCTCCTCCCTTTTTCTAAACTTTCCTGCCAAGGTTAGAACAATTGTACTGCATAACTCAGGAGTAAAGATATAAATTCTTTTAACACGAGATTGATAACACCCAATCTGAATAAATACTATCAAGCAAAACAGAACTCTCCACGCCTACCAATTATTCTGCAAGAGTCATGGAGGCCTGAGTCTGTTGTTTTAAATGTCTCTAATCCTTTAAGTCTAATATAGTTCTATTTCCCTTTATTAAAGTTCAGTTTAACAAAAATCACTGAAGTTGGCAACAGTAACAGGAAACCATTTCTAAGACCAGCATGGCTATTTTACTTTTATTAATGAAAAGTTATGCAATAGTTTCAGCAAATGACACAGTTCCCTTCTTACAGTCTTTTAATATTTATAGAAATTTAAGAGTTATACTGCCAGAGTTCATTTTGGAAACAGAATTTCAATTATCTGACAGCCATCAATCATCGTAGCTGCACTACAGAAATGGCTGTGTAAGCCATGCTCCTCCTTACTCATGCTCTTGAACGACAGGTCGGCTGTGTCTAGCACTTGACCTAGAAGCTCAAGTCGGTGTGACTGAACACAGCTCCGCTAAAAGGGTCTCAACTCCAAACCACGGAGGCATATCACTGGCCTCTTTGCCTCTAACAGTACATTAAAGAAAAAGAAAAAAGATTAAAAAAAGAAAAAAAATAAAATCAGTCCACTGGGAACTGTTTAAAGGGCCTGTTTGTGTTAATAGAAAGAGCCGTAAGCCACCCAAGAACACGTGCATACCTTAAAGGAATCAAAGAGCAAGTCTGCAACCAAGTACAAGAAGATGTTCACGGACACCACGCCCATGTCCAGAAGATGAAACCCCACGCCGCCTATGAACTGAAGAAGGGAGCCTACAGTCACATATTTCCCTGTATCTCTATTTCATGGAATCTGAATTTTTCTAAAGGTAATTAATAATTTTGATTTTGCAAACTATTACTGAGAAAAGCTACTTCTAAACTATAATTTTCAAATAAATACACCTTGAGTCTTTAGGCCATTTGAGTTTATTTTGGCCTACGGTGGGAGGGAATGTCCTAACTTCATTCTTCTACACGTAGCTGTCCAGTTTTCCCAACACCCAACACTTACTGAAGAGGCTGTCTTTTCTCCATTGTCTATCCTTGCCTCCTAGAAAACACAGGCAAAACATTCTCTGACGTAAATCTTAGCAATGTTCTCCTGTGGCAGTCCAACAAGACAATAGAAATAAAAGCAAAAATAAACAATTGAGACCTAATTAAACTTACAAGCGTTAGCACAGCAAAGGAAACCATAAGCAAAACAAAACAACCACCTATGGAATGGGAGAAAATATTTGCAAATGATGCAACTGACAAGGGCTTAATTTTCAGAATATACAAATAGCTCATTATAACTTAATAACAAAAAATAAATAAATAAATAAACATCCTAATCAAAAAGTGAGAAGATCTAAACAGTTATTTCTCCAATGAAGACATACACATGGCCAATAGGCACATGAAAAAATGCTCAATAACTCTATTAGAGAAATGCAAATCAAAACTGAGTATCACCTCACACCAGTCAGAATGGCTATCATCCACAAATGATAAATGCTGGAGAGGGTATGGAGAAAAGGGAACCCTCCTACACTGTTGGTGGGAATGTAGGTTGGTGCAACCATATGGAAAACAGTGTGGAGATTCCTCAAAAAACTAAAAATAGACTTACCATATGACCCAGCAATCCCACTCCTGGGCATATACCCAGAGGAAACTAATTTGAAAGGATACATACACCCCAATGATCATGGCAGCACTATTTACAAAATTTAAGACATGGAAGCAACCTAAATGTCCACCAACAGATGACTAGATAAAGCAACTGTGGTATATTTATACAAAGGAATACTACTCAGCCATAAAAAAGAATAAAATACTGCCACTGAAGCAATGTGGATAGACCTGGAGATTGTCATACTAAGTGAATTAAGCCAGATAGAAAGAAAAATAACATAGATCACTTATATGTGAATCTAAAAAGATGAGACAAATGAACTTATTTACAAAACAGAAACAGAAACAGAAAACAAACTTGTGGTTTCCAGGGGTTAATGGGGGATGGAGGGATAAGTTGGGAGTTTGGGATTTGCAGATACTAACTATTATACAGAAAAGAGATAAACAGCAAGGTCCTACTGTACAGCACTGTACAGTACCTTAAACTGCATTCAATACCTTGTAATAGCCTATAATGGAAAAGAACATGACAAGGAATATATATATATATATATATTCAGTTATATACATGTAACTGAATATGCTGTGCACCAGAAATTAACAAAACATTGTAAACCAACCATACTGCAATAAAATTAATAAATACACTTTGATTTGGGGGGGGCAGTTAAAGAAAAATTTTCATTTTGGAGTAATTTTAGATTTACAGAAGAGTTGCAAAGATACTACAGAGTTCCTGTATTTCCTTCACCCACCTCTCCCTAATGTTAGCATCTTACACAACCGCGGTACATTTGTCAAACTAAGAAACCAATGCTGGTACACTACTGTTACCTGAGCTACAGACTGCTTGGATTTCACTAACATCTCTTTTTCAGTTCTAAGATCCAATCTAGGGCACCATGTTGCATTTAATCATTTTTTGGGGGCTTTAAGTTTTGAAATACGCCAAATTCATATGTTTATTTACAATATTCTCATTATAATTATTATAGAAAATAAACCTATAGCTCCCTAGGAAATACGACTTACTGGATATCAGAGAAATGATACATTATGATTCATGTAAACATATTTCTACTAATGTTTTAATGAGGAGAAAAAGAGGTAAATCACTATAGTAAGATATGCCCCACACCCACTTTGTCAGGAATCTATGGAATCAAATCATTTAATTTTCAGAAATATCTCTTCAAAAAATGCTTGTCACTTACCTATCCCCCAAGGCTCCAGCAGAGTCATACGATAAATCCTTTTAATTAGTCCTGTAACAGAACATGAAGTATTATCATAATCATATTCAGATAATCCATTTTTATCAAATATACATAAAACTGCATTCCTTTCATTCCCAAATTTCATTTTTAATTACTCTATGATATTTTTATTAAGACAACAAAAGAACCAGTTTAAGGAAGAATAATTCCATAAATGTATTACGTCTTTAGTTTAAAAATGAAGGCATGAAAAATTTAATAGAAGTTTAAAGATGAATAGAAAATGTTCTAGAAAAAAAAGAAATTCCATAATGAACAAAACTAGGGAGAATGCTTCACATTCTTTTCCATGTGCACAATGCTGTAGAAATTACTAAATAGTCACAAACAAGTGAATCATATTGAGGGCACAGCCTGTGTGAGGGGGAAACAGTAATCCAGAGTTTGGGGTTAGCGGATTTTTGGAAAGACATGAGTCTGGTAAAGTGTCCATATGTGTCAGTTTGCCTGAGACAGTCCCAACTTAAGTCTGTTATCCAAAGGTCCCACCCAGTTTATTATTTGTCCTGGATTTTCCATTTTTTAGTTTAGTTTTGTTTTTTTTTTAATGATAGCATTTTAAGTCAGAGCATTTACTTCCAGGCTCTGCTATGTTCTCGTTGAGCAGTGTGGGATACATGTGCAGTGAACCCAGCTGTCAATTCAACATGTGGTTAAATACGAAAAGACCCTGAGCAGTAACATCTCTGGATGGCCTGTAACTGACACCTCATTCTCAAAGACAGCACACAAACCACTGGCAGAAAAAGGAAGTGCACTGGGACAGGAGGAGCCTAGGGACAGCTGCATCCTTCAGTCTTGGGTGGAGGTGGAAGAAACAGTCAGTGCTGCTGCCCCTATGACTACCTTAAAGATACCAATTTAAGAAATGCAGAAGGAGATGTTTTATATTTTATTCTATAAAGCATGACTTTTCATTTAGATCAAATTACTGGTCTTTAATTTTGCTCAAGATACAAAGTATCTTGCTTACATAGCCAAAGTTAAGTGACAGCTGTTATTCTGTTGGCTCTATTAGCAGAAGAAATTTTTCACACTTAAATGATGCCAGCTTTTATCACGGTCAGGAGATACATCAAATAGAAATCAGTTACCTCCAATAAAGGTTTGACTGTTTTCATCCAATTCACAGATCAAAGTAAAGCTTTTAGAAGTTCATTCTATAGAACATGAAACATCTGACATTGCTGTGATTTAAACTCAGTTGGGAAGTTCAACAACAAAGATAAAATTACAGTCAGTTTTCATTTTTCACAGTAATTAAGTTCCATAAAGTCACCACAAACACTGAATTAGCAAATATCAAACTATTGCTCACAGGGGAAATACACAGTTAGGTTCCTGTGAGCCTCTGGCTACATTTTCATCAAGTGATCAAACATAACTTTGTGTTATGCATGTTTCTGTATAAAGACACTTTATTTAATATACATTATTGAGTCACTGACATTGAAGTCACAGTCAACAGCACTCACTCATGCCTGAATAAAACTTATTTGAAACACGTATTTTCTCTGTAAATTACATCACATCACAGCCTTCTTACACTTAGGAACAACACATAGCATTTCAACACGATGCCTGGGAGCCACTATAAACAGTGAAATCACCAACATGAAGCACAAAAATGCAACAACAAAGAAAAGTGGCGCCATGAAAAGGACACTTATTTATAGTTTGAGAGCTGAAAGAAGAAAGCCTTGCTTTACACACTCAGCTGGGAACAAGCATGTTGGGCAATCCAGATTTTTTCTTACTCGGCAAATGTCCCTGAATGACTACAAAAGTGCCAAGTGGGGATTACATATAAATTTTTGTGAATAGGGAGAATTCACAAAATGGAATCTGTAAATAATGAAGATAGAGTGCATTTGTTTTTACAGTGATAACACATATAAATACAGATATATCAGAGAAGTTTGGAATCAGACATTCTTGTCTCACTGGACAGAGTTCTTAACATGCCAAAGAGCTCTTAACAGCAGTCCTATTCCCAGATTTCATCCAAATTCTCAAGGTAATGAAAATGGCAACCTGGTTTGAACATCACTCAGGTGATGTCTACAATATATCCCCAACATCCATCCCTGGCCTGTCACATCCACCAAGAACCACGAATTCCACCAGAATCTTGAACAAATCCAACTAACTGTTAAAGTCTACAGTGTTTTTGTCACCCTCCAAATTGTCCCCCAGTCCTAAGTTCCTCAGATTGGGTTTTATGACCAATTCCTCTCACTGAAAATGGTCCTTAACATTCAATCACTCGACAAACATTGACTAATGGTTATCTTAGGCACTATATGAAGAAACAGATGAAAAGCATAATCTTTATCCTTAAAGAAATTATAGGCTAGAGGGGGACAAACGCCAAATAAAGCTCCAGAATTGAGCTGGATGTTTAAGTGCTAAATGAGTGCAACTTACACACCGCCATGGCTGTAAAGAAAAGGAGCACCTAATCCCCAGGGACAGAAAAGGGACCAGGGCAGCGGGGAGCTGGCAGAGGCATCCCTGAGCCGTTTGGGAAGCTGAGCAGTGGAGGGGGAACGAGAAGTCTTCCAGGCAAAGAGAAAATATGCAAAGCCTCCAAAGCCCAAGAGAACTCAGGAGGGAGGCACGTCGGCACTGAAGCCGGGGAGAGAGGAGCGAGAGACCAACACCAGGCAGGCAGGCAGGCACCCGACTCCGCAGTCCTTGGCCTGTGTGGGAGCAGGTCTGGATTGTATCTGGAAGGTGTAGGAGGCCAAAGAATTTTCAGCACAGGAATAATGTGATTATAGACTTGCATATTTTTTTTTAAATCACTCTGCAACAGTATGAAGTATAAATAAGAGAAAGTGTGAGACTGGAGACAGGACAAGCACTTTTAGAGATCATTACAGCAACATGGGTGAAAAGAAATGGCTCGAACTAAAGCAGAGACAACAGGGATGGAAAAGAAAGGATGCACTTGAGGAACGTTTAGAGTAAGGACTGCATATGGAGGTAAGGGAAAATAAGGAATCATGGTGAGTTCCAGACCTCTTACTTGAGGAAAAGGACCCTGCCATTCATTAATTTAAAAAAAAAAGGAATACAAGAGGAACAGGAAGTGTGGGTTTGAGAGGGAATTTCGAGTTTTGAAACTCAGAAAGAAAGCAGTAATTAGCAGAATCAATATTATGAGATGTCCCTGGAGAGTTTAAGGAAGCTCAGCTCTGCAGGTCCCAGCTCAGACTTACTGAATTAGAAACTGTGGGGATGGAGCCCAGGGGTCTATATTTTAATCACCCAAGTGATTCTGGTGCTAAACCCGGAGAACCACTGGTCTTGCCGAACATTACCAGCAATACTTGCAAAGGATGAGGCAATCAGATGGGCACAGATGATGACTGAAGGGGAGGTTTATTATCCAGAGGGGCAGAATCCAGATTACAGGAGATTTAAAGAATACACTGGAGGAAAAGAAATGAAACAGCACATGGAGACTCTTCTTTCACTAAGCTTGAAGAGAGAAAAGACAGATGAAAAATAAAGATGAGAAAAAAATGACTCACAGAATGAAGTCCTCCACGCAGCAGAAAAGATGCGAGCCCAGGCAGAGGAGCTGGCCTGGGAGGGGTGGCAGGCACTAGTGGCTGCCCTCCCAGTCCACTCTCCTGCTGGATAACAGGATCCTACTTTTGTTTTCCCCTGGGAGGAGGGCTGGAGGGCCACGAATCTGGAGTAGCCAAAGTCAATCACACGACTTCTATACCCCTTGCCACTGACTGGTTTAGAAATGGGATACATGATGTAAATTTGGCTAGTGAAGGCAAGGCTTCTGGGTAGGTTTTTTTCACTCTCAAAAAAAGACATAAAAGATGCTATGGCCTCAATGTTTGTGTTCCCCTAAAACCCGTATGTTAAAGCCCTAATCACAGTGTGAAGGTGTATGGAGGTGAGGTCTTTGGAGGCAATCGGGCTTAGTCAAGGTTATGAGCATGGAGCCCCATAATGGATTAGTGTCCTTATAAAATAAGAAAGCTACTAGAGCTCGCTCTCTCTCTCCACTGTGAGGAAACAGGAAAAGGGCATCATCTGAAAGCTCAGAAGAATCAAATCTTCAGGCATCTTGAGATTGGACTTCCCAGACTTTAGAACTGTGAGAAATAAAACATTTGCTATGCAAGTCGCCCAGTACATAATATTTTGTTATCAGTCCAAACTAAGACAAGAGGCACCTTTTCTTATAGTCTCGGGTACTTTGCTATGAGGATAAAAATCCTGGAGCTAAAATTGCCTGCCGTCTTGAGACAAGGGACAAGGTTGAGGACAAAAGCTAACTCATCCATGATGGCAGAACAGAACGGCAGAAAGATCCCAAGAGCCTCACGACGCCAGTTCGACGCTGCATGAATCAACTAGAAAACCATCTTGCTTCCAGATTTCTAATTATATGAGATCATTACATTTACTTATTATTTAAGCTATTTACAACTGCATCTTCTGTTATTTGCCAGCCAAAAGCGTTCTGATACAGACAGACACATTTTCACTGAGATGGGTGGGGATGAAATGAACTCTGCCTACTGGAGACATGGGAAATTTGAGGGAGTTTTAGCCTGAAGTTTCACTTATTAAACAAAATGAAGCTTATATAGACCTACTTTATAAGGGGACTGGCCTTAACAGCTCTTTCCTGCTTTGAAAAAAAATCTAGTATTTCTCATAACAAAAGCTAGTAATGAAGATAATGATTGATAATTATGATGATGTAAGCTAAGCTCATAGTCATTAAAGTATTTTTAAAAGGTAGATACTTTATCTGGGTATTGTTTACGTTCAGCATTCCATTTGACTTCAAGACTGAAACCACGCCAATGTCTCCTACTTTCTGTTTATAACAATTTCCATGTCAGTTTCACTTTTTCATACTTACATAGTGTACAACACGACACAACACAGCTTAGAGAGGCATCCGTAACTTTAAAGAACAAACACTCTGAAAACCAAACAATTTATAAAAAGATTTCTGTTTTTATTTCCATATACTTTCTAAGTATGTTCCAGAAAAGAAAACAAAATTTCAACTCTATCTGTGGAATGATACCTTTGATTCCTATCAGAGGGTGAAAAATCCACATGGCAGCCACAGAGATAAACACCAGAGAAAGCATTACTTGAGCACAAATAACAAAAAGCACTAGGATTGTGGGCCTGTCCAAGCAGTCCCCAAATGGTGAAAAAAATTTTTTAAAAGTTCAATTGTCAGATTTTGAAACCCAAAATCTTTTTCCTATAGAAACAATGTTACTAGGAGTCATTCCACTACTACGCCAGTCCCTAAGTCTTATAAAACCATATGCATAGGACTATTGTGTGAATAATACTTTTTCCTTTGGAAAATACACCATTTTCTCCCTCACCCACTACCAGATCCCAGGGGACCAAGCCTTGTCATGGACTCTGCCCACCTCCCCAGCCTCATCCCTCACTAATCTCCACTCTCCCACTCTATGCGCCCATTACACCGCCCCTTGTCAACTTGTGGGGCTGTCTCCTCTCTAAATCCTTGCTTCTGGCCCTCTTCCTGGTCACCCTCACTCCGCATTCAGGTCTCAGCTGAAATTTCACTTCCGCAGGAAGGCTGTCCCTTGGCCCCACACTGAGCCGTGTGTCCCTGCTACACTGTATTGTATTCCTTTGCCAGTCTCCTTCATGGTGGGGATACATCTTATCTGTTATTATTTTAAGCCCAGAGATCAGAAGAGTGGCTGGCATTTTGAAGATGTTTAAAACATGTTTGTTTGTATGAAATGAACTTTCATAAAAGAAGGTGCTTCAAGGCCTTTAAAAAACTTAATCTATGGAATATGTAACCTGATCTATGTTCATTAGTAAGGAATAAAGGAGTTTTCCAAAGAAGACGTCTCCGGTTCTGAATTTACACTTACAGATTGTGCTCCTGTCCAAGGAAGGAAGCTCACCTACCCAATTTCTTCTCCATTGCTGGTTTATAAAGTAACTTAAATGGAACAATAAAATTCTGGTGGGGGGAGGGCATAGCTCAGTGGCAGAGCGTGTGCTTAGTTAGCATGCATGAGGTCCTGGGTTCAATCCCCAGTAGCTCCATTAAAAAAAAAAAAACTAGCAAACAGGAATAAGTATATTTTCTAATAATACCTTCATCTCTTTCTTGCAGATAATGTCATTTATCCTCATGGCTTTTACTTTCTGTAACTGACGAAGGGCTGATCCCCAAATTTGTATCTCTAGGCCTGCTTTTCTCTTGAGTATAAGGATCCAAATTTCCAGCTGTCTGTAATTTTCAACCTGAATGTGCCACAAGGACTTCACTCCATCTCCCAGGTTCCCCCCAACCTTCCTTCTCCTGTGTTTCCCACTGCAGATAACGACATCACCATCTGGTCCCTGGAATTTTACACTCAAGTTTCCTGACCCTTCCTACTCAAAGACTGGTCCGTGGACAAACCGTGCTGCCCACCACCTGGAATCTTGTTAGAAACCCAGAATCTCTGGCCCGACCCCAGGCCTGCTGGCTCAGGCTCTACCTTTTAACAAAACCCCCAGGCAATTCCTATGCCCATTAAAGTTTGAGAAACACTGACCTGTAATTCCTTTTTCTCCCTAGCCCTCACACATCAACTCTGTCACTAACTCTATACACAGGAAAACAGCCCCAGTATACTCCTTCCCATCCATTTCTGGAATCACTGTCCTGGCTCAGCCACCTCCTGCTTGGAGCCCTGTGATGGTCTCTCAGTTGAACCTCTCATTTGCGGTTCTCGTCCAGAATGTCAGAAGCGACCTTCAGCCGTACAGCTATGAATTTTGAGGTAGACCATATGGTTGGCTGGCTGGAGCTGCACACACGATAAAGCGTGTCTCCTCTATGCTGTAATGGAAAATCTAGGGATGATCACAGAAGTCACAGGGGAAAGGATGCAAAACTAAAAGCAAAAAAGATCGAGAACCACCCTTCTCAAGTCTTCTCGCTACCTTCTCCATCCTGACCTCAGTTTTCTTTTCCAAATACACATCTGATCCCTCTCTAAGGTCTTTCAGTGGCTTCTGAACGTACCATATTCCTCCACACCTCCGCCTTTTGGTTCATGCATCTTTCTTTTTTTTTCCTGTTGGCAAAAATCTTGCTCATCTTCTGAGGTTCCGTTCAAGAGTCACCTCACTGGGGAAGAGGTGTCTTATCTCCCCAGGCTCCTTGGTAAAGAGCTGCTTCTCCAGGCCCGCCTCCCCCAGCATCCTGTTCATTAGGCGAGCATGGCCGTCCACCCTCCCTGCCAGACCAGGACTTCCCTAAAGGCGTTCTGTATCTCAATCACTGGCAGACAGAAGATACGCAAAAAAATTTTCAGTCAATTGCCATTTCACACGTGACATCATCAAAACTACAGAATTTGTCATTGATCACTTGAGTGCGTTTATAAACCACAAAATACAAGGTACCACATACGTGCCTATGAGATGGATCATTTAGAAATTCTTTTTAAAAAATATAAACATCTCTCAAACCATATACATCCAGTCATAGTAAAAGTTCAAATATGTCTGAAGACCAAATTGACATTCACATAAATCAGCTATCCTCGGGAGCGAACCCTCCAGGGAGGCCCAGCTGTTTCCTGAGAGACACACCAGATCACTGGACACAAGAGAGTTTAGCCTTTTATGAGGACACCAGGGTGTCCAGGCTGCCAGTTGATTTTTTTAATTATACATTGTATCATAAAGATTAAAGAGTTATCTTTATATAATAAAGAAAAGTCATTTAACCTACAATTTAAAATCTTCAAATTTTCATTTTTTGCATATTACTTTTCAAATGCAGTTGACATCACACTAAATATACCAGTTTTTACGCAGCTGCACACTTTTGCCATAAATTACACTTATAATTACACTTACAGGGATCATGCTGTCCCATCATCTTGACATACTGTAGTCCATGAAAACACTCACCCAATTCCAATCATTTAGCTCAACATTTATTGTCAAGGACTATGCAGGGCTGTGAGGCACAACGACCACCCCTGATCTCAGGAGCCCCTGGACCCACTCACCCAGGACTTGGCCGCCCTGGCGCGTAGTCTGAGCGCAAGTCAGAAGGCGGCCTCCCAGCAGCGCTGACTTGGGTGGGATGCCTGCTCCCACCTGACGGCTGCTCTCGGAGGGAGAGCACTCAGGAGGAAGAGGCAAAGGATGCAGCATGGACACGGCACGAGTCAGAGATCACACGTCCTGTGGGTGGAAGGCAGCGGCTGGGAGGAGGTGGAGCACAAGACACAGACAAGAGCAAATGGCCCCAATTCCTCAAAAATTCGCCAGAACTGGGAGTGATTTTAATTTCCAGTACTTCTGAGCAAATAGAAGGGGTAATTCAAGTTTGACTGTAAATGCATTTCTTTGATTACCCATTTTTAGTACTAACTGCATTACTTATTATCTGCTAAAATTCTCTGTCCTCTTATGCATTAAATCTTGGCATTTCTTTCCCCATTAAGTTGGAGAGAACTGTTCAGGTATTATAGATATTAACCCTCAGTCACACTGGAGAGGAGCACTTCCCTCGTCTGTTCTGCTATTTTTCCATTGTAACGGATGATCTTTGGTGAGTTTTTCGTTGCTCCAATTCTGAGTTATCAATCTTTCACAAATCTGATGAATATTACACTCTATTTTCCACTCCTCTTTCTAAAATGTGATTTTAAACATACTTAGCTCTTGCTATCAGCTAGACCCGATGGAGGCACGATGTGCATAAACATTCACAGAGAGACATTAAACCTCCCTCTCCCAACCCTTCTCCCACCCCTTTGCTAAGACACAGCCAGGCAATCCCTTTCATCCCAACTCCTCACTCACTCTCATCCCGATTCCCTCATGGGACAAGGCCAGGAAGGGAGCGGCTGGAGCAGGTGTTCTGTGCACTGTCCTCAGAGATGGCCCCGAAACACCCACACCTTCTAGAAAAAAATTAAGAACTAGTATTTTAAGGTACATCTTAGGGACCTAATTTTAAAGTATTGCTTGCAATATTCACTGCTCTACTTTGTAAGTCCCCCAAACTAGAAATCAAATATCTGCATTTTCTTTAAGGGCCTGCCAATGCCACAGCCTTGGACTTCTTGTTATGGAAGGCAATTTTCCAACTGAGAAAAGGGCTCAGTCTGCAGCAGTTTGCAGCTGGACATGTCTGACTCCCCTGGGAGTTTGGAAGCTGGGGGGCAGGGGCACCTTTCAGATGCCACGATGAGGAAGCACACATGGCTACCAGTGGGGGACCAGGGATCCCGAGTGTTCCACAACGTCTAGGGTCATCGTACACAAAAACGGCCCATCTCCCCCCCAGAAGCCAGCAGCTACTCCGTCACTGCAGCTAGGAGCCTTACGGCCCCAAATGACCTGCTTCCCAAGTCTGGTGCAGACGAATCTCCGGACTTCCACTGTCCTATCTGCCTGCCCTCGTGCTTGTGTTACAGCGGAAGGGCCGGCCCACGGGGAGGCTGTGCGGGGCCTGGCTGGATGGGGCATCCCGCCAGCTCCTCCTGTGGGGTCTCTCATGTCACTGGCCGCCCTGGCCTGCACGTGCTCACGTCACAGCTCCACAGGTTCCTGGCTCTGGCTAGTCTCTTCTAGCTCTGATCCACCAACACTGTTTCCTGTAAGATCTTAGGAAACACCTGATAAACAAACCACACTTAGAGACTGATCTTATGATGGCACAATGCGTTCTTCTTCTCAGGGAGGTTTGTATTTAAAGTCTGAACCAAAGGTACCATTTCTGAGTAGCCAAAACCTGGAAGCAACATAAATGTCCATCAACATTGGATAAAGAAGTGATGGTATATTTATACAATGGAATACTGCTCAGCCATAAAACAGAATGAATTTTTGCTGTTTGCAGCAACATGGATGGACCTAGAGGTTATCATACTAAATGAAGTAAGTCAGTGAAAGACATATTTGTATGAGATCACTTATATGTAGAATCTAAAAATAAGTGATACAAATGAACTTATTTACAAAACAGAGAGTGATTCACAGACATAGAAAACAAATTTATGGTTACCAAAGGGGAAAGGGGGAGGAATGAGTTAGAAGTTTGGGATTGGACAATACAAACTACTCTATATAAAACAGATAAACAACAAGGTCCTACTGTACAGCACAGGGAACTATACTCAATATCTTATAATAACCTATAATGACAAAGAATATGAAAAAGAATATATATATGTATAACTGAATCACTCTGCTGTACACCAGAAACTAACACAACATTGTAAATCAACTATACCTCAATCGAAATAAATAAATAAAACAAAAGGTGGGCAAAACTCTAAAAAAAAAAAAAAAGATACCACCTCTTGCCATCTCCTCTGTTACCAGCCTGGTCAACCTTTTCACATAGGTCACCACGGTAGCTTCTTAGCTAGTCTTCCTGCTTCAACCTTCCAACTTCTAGTCTGTTCTCAACAAAAAGCTGACCTAAGTGAGAGCCTGTCATTTCTTAGCCCCAAACTCTCTGATAGCTCCCTAAGAAAACAGATCATCAGAATAAAAGCTCCAACACCCTGCGAGGTTATAAACCATCTGAGGGGAGGAAAGCTGGAGGGGAGTGAATCGGGGAGAAAGAACAAGAGCCACTTTGGTGATGTTAAATGTGTGATGAGACGTTCAAGTGGGGCTAACAGAGGTGCATTATCCTTAGATCCTCCGACGAGAGCTTCAGGCTTGATAAGCGGTTCTCAACTGGGGGTGATTTTGCCCCCAGGAGACACTGGGCAATGTGTGGAGACATTTCTGGCTATCACACCGGGGACAGAGGGGGTGCTCCTGGTATCTAGTGGGTGGAGGTCAGAGATGCTGCTCGCCATCCCACCACTCACAGGACGGCCAGGCTAAACCTTCAGGACTCCTCACTCAGAAGTCAGGCAGAACCAACCTGGGAGATGGAAGAACTGACATGGAAGACTGAAAGGATCAGTCAGGATGGGAAAAGGAGAGCCAGGAGAGGGTGGTGTGACACAGGCCAAGAGGAGGGGGTCCCTGAATGGAAGCCGTGGTCAACTGTGGTCAACTGCGTGGAGGATGGCGAAGATGTCAAGTACCGCCGGTGGGTAAGAGGCTGGAAACAATGGAGGAGGCATGCTGCGCGGAGTGAGATAAAAGAGACACGTGGGAAGGCGGCTGAGCAATTCTGAGGCTGCTGAGTATATCATTAAAGCAAAACCAACTGGCAGGTAGTCGGGCTCATCCAGCCCTGAGCTTTTGCCAGACAGGAGAGATCAAAGAGGTGCAGAGGAAGGGAGAGAATCTGCAGGAGAGTCATTTGAACCAGGGCAGGAGGAGGATGGATAAGGAAGGAACTGATGACAGGAGGGAACTAATAAATACAGAAAAATGGGGGAGGGAGTTAATGAATTAAAATCTGAGGTGTCATAAACATTTTCCCACATTAATAAATATAATTTTCTATCATGCTTTTAATTGCTTCATAATAGTATGGCCCATTTCTTGAGATTACTAAAGTAAATGTGATTTTACTTTGATAAGAAAGAGCTATTCACTACTTGAATACTGCTAAGCATCTTACTTACTCTTCCAGACCAAGATCAAATGGCATTTGTGGAAAAGACCACGTTAACATGAAAGACCTGGGTTAACATATTAGCTCTTTCATTTACTAATGCTGCGACATTTGGACAATTTATCTAACTTCTCTGAACCTAAATCTCTTAATCTAATTAACAGATTGTGGGAAGCAGAATAATGATGCCTCCCCCAAGGAGATCCGCATCCTAATCGCTGAGATCTGTGAATGCGGTCGGTTACATGACAAAGAGGAACTAAAACTGCAAGTGGAATTAAGGTTGCTAATCAGCTGATAAGGAGAGTATCCTGGATTATTGAGATGGGTCCTCAAAGGAAGAAGAGGGATGCAGAGGAGTCAGAACCAGAGAAACATCATGTAAGACTCAACCTGCAATTGCTGACTTTAAAAATGGAAGGAGGCCACGAGCTGAGAAGGTGTGAGCAGCCTCTCGTAGACGGAAAAGACAAGAAAACTTACCTCCCCAAAGCCTCCAGAAAGGAACTCAGCCCTTCCAACACTCAGGAAGACGCATTTTGGACTCTGACTTCCAGAACTGTGAAATAATAAACATGTGCTGTTTCAAGCCATGAAGTGTTTGTTCATTTGTTACAGCAGCAACAGGAAACTAATACACAAGTAAAGCAAAACATCTTCATAAACTGTTGGGCAGATTAACCAAGAAAACTCACATATGGTACTAGTACAGAATGCATTTAAGTGGCTGCTATTGGTATTATCAGCGCTAATACCATCAATAGAGCTAAAACCAACAGTTGTCAACACAAAGAACTCAGTTCCTGAGCTTACTCAACTCTGTGACCTAAGATACCTCGGTTACCCTCTGTAGGACTCCGTGTTCTCACTTATAACACAATATGAGGGAGCCAAGGAGACATGACTTCTAAAATTTCTTCCAGCTCTAAAATTTTATGATTCTAAAATCTAATTCCTTAATGACACATTCTACTTATTGCTAATTAACCGAATCAGAAAATCCTATTAAATAAAAAATAGCAAGCCAAGCAGTTTTCATTTTACACTTCAACATTTTCAATATTTTACATTGCTGAGTTATAGCCTTATAAAGTGGAGTCGTGGCAGAAAACCCACAGGCCTGCAAGCAAGGAAAAATATCTAAGTTATCCTGCTACTGTGTAAAAGCCTTTCAGTCAGACCACAACATTATTCGTATCTTCTCAAAATAGCTCAAAGCATATTCCCACATGTTACCTCATTTATTCTTTTTTTAACAGCTTTATTGAGATATAACTCACCTATCATACAATTCACCCTTTTGAAGTTCATAGTGCATTGATTTTAGTATATTCACAGAGTTAGGCAACCATCACCACAAGCACTTTTAGACTATTTTCATCATCCTGAAAAGAAACTCCCTCCCCATCAGCAGTCACTCCCTGTCTCCCCACCTCCAACTCACCCAACCCACAAACCTACTTTCTGGCCTATTCTGGACATTTCAGATAAATGGAATCAGACAATACATAATGCTTTGAGATTTATCCATGTTGCAGCATATGTCAGTACTTTATTCCTTTTTTCTTGCTGAATAATATTCCATTCTGTGGATGTGCTACATTTTGTTTTTCCACTCATCAACTGATGGACCTCTGGGTTGTTTCTACTTTTTAACTATGAGGAATAATGCTGCTGTGAGCATTCACGCACCAGTGTCTGTGTGAACGTATGTTTTCATTTCTTTTGGGTATAAACCGAGGAATGGAATTCCTGGGTAACAAACGGTCACTCCATGTTTTAGCCATTTAAAGAGCTGCTGGGCTGTTTTCCAAAGTGGCTGCCCCCTCGTACATCTCCACCAGCAATGCACAAAGGTTCCGATTTCTCCACACCTATCACCTTATCAACACCTGTCATGACCTGTCTTTGATCACAGCCGAGCACTGGCTCTGAGTGCCTTCTCTGGTGGTTATGGTTTGCACACCCCATGGCTGATGATGCTGAGCACCTTTCCATGTGCTTATTAGCCACTTGTGAGTCTTCTCTGGAGAAGTGTCTATTCAGATCCTTTGCCCATTTTTCAGTTGGGTTATTTGTCCTTTTTATTACTGAGTTATAAGAGTTCTATATAAATTCTGGAGACAAATACACCATCGGATACACAATTTTGGTGGATTTTCTCCCACTCTGGGTATCTCCTCTCATCTGAGTGCAGCTACTTGCACCAGACAGACAGATTCTGTGTTGCCATCCCCTTTACAGACAGAATTTTCATGTCATGTCTTTAAACAGACTTGACAACTGGTAGACTCAAAAGTAAGTTTACATCTGTGTCCCTGTTTTTCTTAATTGAAAGAGGCCACATATTGATAACAACATTGGGACTGAACACCCAGGAAGTTTCCCTCAGTTCAACCCTGACGCTGTCCTGTATCTATAACCAGACAATATTATTCCCAAGTGACATCAAAGGAGGTTCATTCATTCACTCGAAAAACAGTCATTGAGTGTTAAGTAGCAGGCCTGTGTTTGACTCCTAGCTCAGGACGCATTAGTGAGCACGACCAAATTCTTGTCCTCATCAGTGGTTTTTTTGGGGGGCAGGGAGGGGGTTAAGTTTGTTTGTTTGTTTTAATGGAGGTGCTGGGGATTGAACCCAGGAACTCCTGCGTGCTAAGCATGCAGTCTACCACTGAGCTTTACCCTTCTCTTTCATCAGTCTTATAATTTGGCAGAATTATGCAAAATCCCTGACCCTGAATCAATTTCTTAATAGCAAATAATCCAAAGAGAGTAATTTTTTATCTTAATGCTTAAAGATCCACTGTCAATTCAGAAGAATCATTACAGACTTTAATGTAAGTGATATCTTTTTAAAAAAATTAATCCAAAGTGTCAAACTTATTTTGTGGCCTAGGATGACCTTGTTTTGAGTGCTAGCCTTAACAGGCCATCACTTGCTTCTTATAAATCCTTTTTATAATGCAGCAGTGCTTACTTTAATGACATTTGTCAAAATGAAACTTGACTAGAGGAGGGAAATATTCCTATTTTTATCAGAAATATCTAAAGCTTCATGGCCAGTTCCTATGCCATGCTGAATACAAATGTTATAATAGCTCCATTAAACATAAAAATGAAAATAAAGAATTAAAAACTCACCAACTTAAAAAGGTAGTTCTAACCTTGTCTGTCTAACTACTACATATTAAATAAATAAACAACAAAGTTCTACTGCATGGCACAGGGAACTATATGCCATATCTTGTAATAACCTATAATGAAAAAGAATATAAAAAGGTATATATATATACATATATATATGAATATATAATTGAAACACTATGCTGTACCAGAAACTAACAGAACATTGTAAACAGACTCTACTTCAATGGGAAAAAAAAAATTACTAATGCAGAGCAGAGGGACCCGTGTTGTTTCCCTTAAAGAGTTCCCAAAGATGTTCTAATCTAAACCATAACGCATCTACATTCTTTTGTTATAAAAAACATTTAACATTTTTAAAGTAGGGTCAATATAAGAAATTTGTTGAGTGGGACAGACAGAACTCGTGGCTTATAATTAGAATGACATCCATATTTACTGTGCAAGTGCAATAAATTAAGTAACAGCCAGCAAGTAAAACTAACACAAGGGAAGCTACACCACGCCCACCTCATGGTTCTGAGCGCCCCCAGCACGCCACTTTGTAACCGGACTGCCCTTTGGCTGGAGGTGCCTAAGGATTAAGAAGGTACAGCTAAGCTGGGACAGCGTGACCCGAGAGGACCCCAGGGAGGGCCCACTGCTGAAGGCAGCATCATGGTGCAAGGCAGGGCTTTCCACACTGTGAGCTGGGAGGCTGGGCGTTTTCTGCAGCTGTCTCGGGGCTGCTTTAAAGGGTCAGAGAATAGTTAGTGGGCAGGGTACTGCACTTCACCTGTCTCACGTGCTAGTGTCCTAGGGAGGAACCAACCTGACTCCATACTGGATCTAATCCTTTGGCCCCAACCCTGCGCTCTGTTGCCTGTGCTCAGTCGTGCTGGTTCTGCACCTTCTGTAAGAGAACATGGCCTAGAGCTTGAAATAGACAGGACAGCCCATTCTCCAGGCTCTGATCTTTAAGGGGATAACACTTTCCTATTCACAGAGAGAGAAAAAGTTGAAGAATAGAAGATAAGACTTGTCTCCTTGGAGGTTTACAGGGACAGTATGACCTGGCCCACATGGGCAGGACAAAGGAGTGACTGAACAAAGATCAACAAGACCAAAGGATTCTGACACCAAGAAGTTTGCACCAACCAACCACACCCCATCCCCTTTTTAGTATAAAAGGAGCCTGAATTCTGACTGGGGGAAGATGGTTCTCTAGGACATTAGTCCCCCATCTTCTGGGTCTGCTGGCTTTCCCAATAGTTGTTCTCCTCGCCCCAACAGCTCATCTCCCGATTTATTGGCCTATTGTGGCAGGAGCAGAACAAGTTTGGACTGGGTAACACTATGCCTCCATGGACGTTTTCTGAAAACTGCAAATCAGATTGCAACACAAATATCTGAAAACCTAAAACTAGAGGAAGTCTTGGCCAGGCAGACAACAATGCGCATCAGATCTGAAAGACAAGGTAAGGACAAAAGGGGAGAATGAATAATGAAGCTGGTGGGGCGCAGAGTCAAAAACAGGAAAGGGTGTAGCAGAAGCCAAGGGTCAGGGTCAGGGTCGGGTCTTTATCCACAAAAAGAATGCCTATTGTGGAGTGGGTGTGTCTGTCTGCTCACCGTAGCTGGTGAGCACCTTCACCCAGAGGAACTCAGCTGCCAAAATCTTAAACTCCAAAAAGCTGCCTGCAGGCCGCAGTCTCACCCTTCTAGCTCCCCAGATTCCTTGCCTCCCACAGCCAATCAAATCCCCACAAGGCAGCCAACTTGAACCATCAGAAAGTAAGACAGCCTCTCCTCTGATGGATGGGTGTCTTTTCCATGACACCTGAATAAAATCCTAAATCCTCCCTGTGGCCCGGATGTACCGCGGGCCCCCGCCTTCATCACCTCTCCCCTCCTCACTGGCCAGGGCTCTGACTGGGATGCTTCCTGACCCACATGCACTGCCGTCCTGACTACACTCAAGTCTGCTCAGAGGTCACTTCCCGGTTCCCATGACCACTCTCTAACCCTTTACCCTTCCTCATTTTCCTCTTTACCATTTTCTTACCGTCTGCAATTATGTATCTGTTTGCTGCCTACCTCCCCGCTAGGGCAGGGGCTTTGTTCTGATCACTGTTTTGACCAAAGTAGCCACACCACCGAGAACAGTGTCTGGAAGATAAATGTTCAATGTTTATTCAGTGAGTGAATGAATAAGTCATACTTGATCTTAAGTATGTTTAGGCCTCCAGCTTTTCCTCAAACCCCCCTTTTTTTATCCTGATCTATCAACTACACCCTGAGCTTTCCTTCTTGCCCACTGTAACCTGGGATCTGATCACCCAGCTTTGCCCTCACCTTGCCTGCACTCTCAACTTTCTTGCCGGCCTGTCCATCTCCTGAACCAACCTAAGGATCTACTTCTTCACTCCCACACCCCAACCATCCAGAGATCACTGTGACAAAAGTTCCCACCCATGCCACCTGCGGACCTGCAAACACACAGTCTCCCATCAGGAGTCCACCAGTCTTTTTTAGGTTTCCAATCCGGTCCCCCTCTCCCAGCCCACAGAAAGAATTCCAAGCTTCCAGCACTTTCTTCAAGCTTCCTGCTCTCCCCTCCACTCAGCAAATGACCTCACCTCCACAGAAACAAAAGAGAGGTCACTAGCTCAGGCTCCCTCAGTTTCCTCCATCCCACCGATCAACAACCACACGCCCACTCTGATCTCCTTCCTGGCCGGCGGGAGGAAGGATGTCCCTCTTCCTGCCCGAAGCTAACCTCCAGCCAGAGCCCTGGAACTCAAGCCATCCAGCCCACCTCCTTAGGGATCTGATGTCATCCTTTCTCCTCCCCCACCCCGCATCTTTAATCTCCCTCTCTCATTGGGCTTTCCCCCCACTGCACAGAAATGCTTAAATCTCTCCCATCATAAAACAAATGAACCAACAGGACGATACACTCCCCCAGACGTCATGTCTCTCCCTTGCCACCGTCCTGTTTGGCCCTTTCTCTTCACAGCCAAGTGTCTTGTAAGACAGCCTGGACTCAGTATTTTCACAGCTCCTCTTCCCTGCTCCCAAGCCACGCCTCAGCCCTCTGAGAGCTGGATGCTGCCTGCAAACACAAAACTGCTCTCTCCAAAAAACAGGTGACTTCTGAGCTGAAGATTCATTCTGGATGTATTAGACCTGTCAGTTAAATACGGCCATCCTCCGTCTTAAAGGGCTCGTTCCTGGCTTCAGGTACATTATTCTTTCTTGGCATTCAACTTTTTTGGACACTTCTTCGCTGTCTGCTTTGCTATCTAAGAAAAGCCTCTGTATGTGGTGTCGCAGTTAAAAGCCTGGGCTCTGGCTCGGTCAGCTCGGGCTGCCGTAACCAAGCACTACGGCCGGGTGGCTTCGAGAACACAACCCTCCCTTCTTATGGTTCTGGAGGCCGAAGTCCAGCTTGGCTGGGTTCTGGTGAGACCTCTCTTGCTGGGCTGCAGACAGCCCCCTCCTCACATGGCAGAGAGAGATCTCTGGTGTCTCTTCCCTTTCTTCTAAGTTCTACAGGACCAGGATGCACCCTGACAGCCTCATGTAACCGTAATCACCCCCTCACAAGCCCCATCTCCAGTACAGTCAGTTGGGGTTAAGACTTCAACATGAATTTGGGGGGAACCCAATTCAGTCCATAGCAGCCAACAGTAATTACATTTCACGTCAAGGTCGTAAAACTGGATGTTTGGTAACAGTAACTGTGCAAGTACAAGGCCTCTAAAGCAACAAAGAGAACGATTATCATGTGAAAATATCAGGACACGAAATTTTATATAAATATGTAAAACATATGCATATGAAATAAAAAGGAATATACCATACTCACAATAGGAGTGATGTCCAAGTAAAAAAAGTTTATTTCTAAACTTTTTGCCAAACAATTTGAAAAATAACTTTTCATAGGAAGAAAATATAGATGAAAAGCTTCCACTGAGAAAAAAATCACTAAGAACAATTTCAAATTAACTTTCCATGTTTGTTTCCTGTTTACACCACTGCCATTTGTATTAACTAACATATAGGCCAGTCTGCTGTAAGAAAACCAAAAGAACAGTGGCTCAAACAAAAGAGGGGTTTATTTCTCTTGCATACAATAGTTCAGGGGCAGACAAATAGTCCAGGAAGGTCCAGAGACTGAGGCTCCTTCTGTCGTGTCCCACTGCTCCCTGGGGATGCTGTCCTGGTCTGTATGGAAGAAGCTGCTCACCAACACCTTGTTCACGGGGGTGAGGAAAAAAGAACATGACTGACAAGCAGATCTGATTGCAGATAAGGTTTAGAAACTGCACAGATCACGTCCACGCCCATTTACTGGCCAAAACTTAAAGATATGTGGCCTCAACTGCCTACAAGAAACTTAAGAAATAAAGTTTCTACGCAGGGGCTTTGGGCTGAACTAAGTATCAGAGGTGGGAGCGCATCCTTCCCCCAACTCCGGAGCAGGCATCTCCCGAAGTCCCATCCAGCTACTGGATTCCGCTCACAGCCTGCGATCTCTGGGCGACACACGGTCTCTTCTGCGAGTATTGGCACAGCTCCATCCCAGTCCAGTGACCTACAAACTAACAGACCAGTAACCACCTCTCTACCACCTTCCCACCCAAATACAGTGGAAGGAAAACAAGATGAATCCATTTAAATCTTCCATTCTGAAAAGAGAAGAATGGCAAATACATATTCTTACCAATGATGAAATGAGGCTGGACAAGAACGGCAAAGAATCCCCATGCTACCAGCCAGGGAAGCCAGAGCCTTGGTTACACTCAGTCCTGTTGTCTGGGGACGTGGGGGGAAATCTCCCTTGTCACTTTGTCTGCTGGAGCCTGGCTTTGCCTCTAGAAGATTTTCCCCCCATTATCCGTTCTGGCCACGCATGAAGTGGATAGGGGAAGTCTGTGCTCCAAAGAGGCAGCAAAGACCTGGTGCAAACTGGGGGGTCCAGGGTTGCATTTGGTGTCAGTGTCAAACCCACCACGGGCTTTTGCAAGCCAAACTTGTGGGATCTTTGACCATATAATCCTCTCAAAAGTTCAACAGGTCTGTTTGCCTTCAGTCAAGACCACGTGACAGTAACCACAACTAAAGACTTGGTCTGGTTGTAGATATGAAGCTGTCATTCCTCCTCTGATGTGCGGTCTTCTGTGGCAGATCCATCTTTCTCTCCCTCGATCTAAGGTTAGCTACGTTGAGGTCATCTGACTCACGAAAGGAAGGTTATACCACCATGTCCCACTGTCAGCCGGGCAGGCCATGTGACCTGAGATGGTTCTTCCGCTGGTTCTTCCTGCCTGACTGGTTGCAGGCTCAACCATTTGATTCACTTTGGCCAATAAAACGTGAACAAAAGTAACACAGGTCACTTCCAAGCACCTGATTCTGCCGTCTCTTCTTCCTCTGCCACAGAACAGCAGTGTCCCCCAAAGGCCTGTCCCTCTGGCTTGGAGCAACAGAGGACGTGGAACAGAGCCACGAGCGTGCCATGAGTAAGAACTAAACCCTCACCGTGCAGGAGACCGAGACTTTGAAAGTGGGGCTTTACCTAGGTGAGCTGACAGGTTCGGGCGGGACGGTAAATCCTTAATTTGTTCCTTGCCTGGACTGGCTTCTACTGTCTGGCCAAGAAAATCTAACAGGAGGCTCCTGAGAATGAATCTTACCTCCCGCTGTTTGGGATACAGAAGCAGCTTTTTCTAACCCTGCAATACTCCGTATTATTGTCCTTTCAGTCTGTTCAGAGCATAGGCCACAGGCAGAAAGAACCTCCTTTAGCAAAACTAGACTCTCTCCCAAGTCTAGCTGCAAACCAGCTCATCATCCCCTCATTTGACCCTTGGCCTGCAGATCCTTGCTGAAGCAGAAGGGAGTGGTCCCCTCACTTCAGTAGTCTTTCTAATCGCTCCCCTTGATTTACCAACTCGACAGACACACTGTCTTCCAAGTTATCAGAGGTGACAGTTTCACCAAGTGTGTTGCCACAACATAATAAGGGTCACCTTGTTTAGTGATCACAGTCGTTGGTTCTGCTCCACAGTGTCACTCAGGGAGCTAGGCTGATGGGGGGGAGGCCCTGCTACGTGCATCCCAGGACTTCCACCTCAGGGTTCAAGGTAGTTGTTACCATTATAGTTGCTGGGACTTTCCAGCTGGTAGGAAGGGGGTGGGGGTGGGGTAGGGAGATGAACAGGACAAGCACCTTATCTTAAAGTAGATCAACCCAAAGTTGTACGTATCACTTCTGCTCACATCTAATTGCCCCAAACATCTAATCACACAGCCACACCTACAGGCAGGGAAAGTGGAAAATACATCTTTTTGTCAGGAGCCATGTACCCAGCTAGACCAGAGGAGCTCGGATGCTGAAAAGGGAAGAAGGAGCACGACACTGCGCAGGACGCAGCAGTCTGCGCTGTACCCCACACACCCCGTTCTATATAGTTATCAAAGAGCTTTCAAAAAGCACAACTCAGACTGTGGCACCCTCTGTGAAAACCTCCACGGGCTTCCTACTTCAGTTAGCATAAAATCCCAAGTCCTTACAACGGCCTGCAATCCCCACGCAATCTGAACCCCCAGGACCTCTCTCAGGGCATCTTCTAATACTCTTTCCATAAAATAAACACCACATGGATTGAACATCTAACTATGAAAGGTAAAACTGGGAAGCTAATGAAAGAAAAAGCAGCATAATGCATTTGTGACCCTGAGTGATGAAAGATCACAAGGGTATAAACAACATGGGGGAATTTTGATGGAACTGACTCCCTCAAAATTAAGGACTTGTAACTCAACAAAGGACACTACAGACAAAATTAACAGATAGGCAAAAGGCTGGAAGTATGTGCTTGCAACATCTAAAAAACAAAAAAACCCACAAAGGAGTTAATATCCAGTGTATGCCAAGAACTCTTGGAAAATAACAATAAAAAGACAGGAAATGCAACTGAAAATTTGGTAAGAGAAAGAAGCAGACAATTCACTAAAAGTAAAATTAGAGGGGTCAGATAAAATACAGGATGCCCCATTAAGTCTGAATTAAAGGTAAACAATGAAAAGAATTTTAGTGTGCGTCCAACTATTGTATAGTATATACTTACGTTAAAAAAAAAATTGTTGTTTATTCGAAATTCAAATTTAACAGTGTCTCGTATTGTATTTTTATTTGCTAAATCTGGCAACTGTAGGTGAAATCCACATGGCTAACAAGAGAATGAGGAAAAGCTGAGCCTCACTGGTAATCAAAGAAATGCAAATTAAAACTATGTGATACCACTTTATACATTGTGTTAGCAAAGTCTAGAAAAAAAGGCTTTTACTAAAGCGCATATAACCGTTTTTTTTTCCATTTTACTATGAAAGATCACCTAGCATAAGATTCTTTTTTTGATCATATCACTAGGCAATAAAAGCCCAACTATTCACCGCATGTGCAGAGAGAAGAAACACATTTCAAATCCATTACTTCATACTGTAGATTGCGCAGGAGTAATACCAATAACCATACTCAGGCAGCAACGACTTCTTCCTAGAAAGTTTAAGTACTTATTCAGTATAAATTTTGAAAAATTAAATGTTGAGGATGAATATGTCTGAGTACCATGTGGTAGTTAAACAACAGTGCTCCCATAAAGAAAATCATAATATTAATTTTGATACTAGGTGAAGATTAACCTCTTAAGGTTAACTATCACATCAGGTCAGAAATTTGGACCATAAGCAAAAACAAGAATCAGGCTTCACATTCTCAAAGAGCTTTCACAGAAAAATGCTTTATCTAAATCACAAACACGGCTTTAGCCTGGGTAATCCCTATCTGGAAGGCAGACACAAGAAGGAAACAGGGGCTGCATAAACACAGACACAACACGCACAGCACCCGTTCTTTTTTAAATATCATGGGCTTATTTCATGTCAATATCCTATGTAGGGTGTTTTAAATAAAATGTCAATACAATAAGTAAGGTATACCAACAACTCACTTTGCCTTCTCTAACTTCTAAGATAAATGATGCCCTCCGAATTTAACATCTCCACAGGAAAACATTTTGAAAACTCATCTATTACTGTGATCAATTTAGAAAAATATCTACTTTCTATCGTAGTTCTGGTTAACAGTCATAAACAGCTATTTCATTCTGAAGAATAAAAATATTCTAAAATAAATATTAAACCAAAATACTTTAAATGATACAATAATAGTCGTGGTATTCACAGAAACTACAATGATTCAGCCTACCTTACATAAAAGACACACAACATAATTATGAAACCTTCTAACGTGTTGATAAGAACTGCTAGCAAACTTGCAAATGGTAATCACTTCTAGACATGTTTCTAACAGCAGCAAAAACAAAAACCTTTTAGATCTAGAATTCAGCATCCAGCAAGCCTAATTTTGGCAGGCATACGATACAACACACTGCCACGAGAGAGACCGATAAACATAAAAGTGACACGGCTTTCGCCGTAATACTTAAAGCATTAAAAGTATTTCCATAAATGACAATGACCTTTTTTAACTACATATAAAAATAATCCTTGAAACGGCCTGGGTCTCAAATGTCACGGACCCCTGAGACTTGCAAACAGGACACAAATAATATTCTCTGTGCTCATTTCTTATTTTTAAGTTTCAGAAGAAAAGTAAAATCAAAAGTGTTGTATCAGCACAACTGCTAAAGGTTTGACATAAATGTGGAAAATTCAAAGTACTTATTTTCCAAGTTCAAGAAAAGGAAAAGATGATTCTTTGGTGCTTGTCCCAAGCTGAGGACAAGTAAACACAGAACCGGTTTTAAAAATGCCCCAATCAATCCTTAAACTCCACTCAGTTTTTCCCCTGAAGGACACAGCTGAGAAAGGCAGCCGACCAGCAACTGCCCCTGTCAGAGCCCTGGCTCCTCAAAGCCGGCCAGTCCCTAAACTCCAAGTTTAAAGTCAACCAATCCTTAAATTATCTCACACTTCAATAAAAATCAATCCTAAAACCCTATGCTTCTTCAAAACCCGATGTAAGTACATCTCTGCCTGCTTTGAGAACTATATTCTGCAAGCACAGTTCTCCTTTGCTTAGCAAGTATGAAATTCAGCTTTGTCTCAGCTGCACGCCAGTGGCGGTCTCGCCCTTCCATCACACAATAAATATTATGGTTACTTGGGTATTAGCATTTTTCTTCATGGAGGTAAGAAAAATATTTTTGTTATGGTAATTCAGTTTTATGGAAAGTTGGGAATCTTCACCTTTTAAGTCTAATTATAATCCTTCTTGCCGGATCGACAGCTGCACTAACAAAGGTGTACTTTTTCCTTCTCTAAGTCGCAGACCCACAATTTCATACCATTAGTGGTCCAAATCCAGCCGATGGATATCATATGAAATATTAAAATCTCCAATTACTAAAACTAGTAGCAACAACTGAGTATCATCAAATAATCTTCAAACAAAATGGTAACTGATCAAATATTTAAGTAGATACTCTTTTTGATCTGATAGAAATGATAGTGTGGCTTGGTTTTTTAAAACCTAAATGCTAAATCCTATCTTTGAGCCTGGTTTACTTGGGTAAACTGACCATCTCCTCTTACATTTTTCAGTCTAGAAGATGAAGTGACTGTCACCAGCTCCCAGCACCTCACAAAGAGGGATGCATGTACTCACTTAGAGTAAGATGAACCCCAAATGTTTCAGAAAGGAAAATAAAACCTAACCATTATGTTATCATTTTGTTTGTTGTTGAAGTCAAGTCAGTTTGAGGTTTAGGTCAGCATGGGGAAAAAGTAAGAGCAACTGTCTCAAATTTGACATAAAAGATGGCTGAAGAGAATAATATAGATTCTAATTAGAAAATTAGAATGAGAGGGGAGGGTATAGCTCAACGTGGTGGAGCACATGCTTAGCATGTGTGAGGTTCTGGGTTCAATCCCCAGTACCTCCTCTAAAAAAAAAGTAACTAAATAAATAAACATAATTACCTCCCTCCCCGCCCCACCCCCCAAAAAAGGAAAAGAAAATTAGAGTGAATGGGAGTCCTACCCCAAATACAAATCCCTCCATCAGACTGGCAAAGTGAACCGTGCGAGAGGGTTGCCTTCCCCAAGTATACTCTAATACTGAGAGCCACGTCCTTGGCCTGCTTTTGGGCTTCGTGTTTTCAAAAAATAAATTCTAAATAGCAAGGGGTGCTACCTTATGGTCTGTCAACTCGGTGAAGTCTCCACTCAAGTCCAATCAGAGAAGGAGTACAAACATGAATTACCCGTGGATTCAACTGACCACACGAACATTTGCCTACGTGCTGAAGGAAGCCAGAAAGTCACCCCAAAATACGCCATTCTGACATACTGATTATTTTGAATTAAAGGCATTTAAGAAATATCAGGTGCACGAAGGACACGGTGAGTCTCCTCTGTCCTTCCTGAAAGCAAGAGATAAAACTCCCACATGAAAGGTGCTTTCCCTGGACCAGGAGGAAGGAAGACATTCTTATCAGCAGAGACGGGAACTGGGGGCTGAGAAATCTGCACAAACAAATCTTATTACACTACCCTTTCCCTTCCTCTTCCCTCTTCCCCGCTTACTACCCCTCTGTCTTGTCAATTCTTCACAAATGTATTGTTTCTTTGTCTAAAATGTACAACAGCTTCCTGCTCTGGTCACTTCTTCAGGCCTGGATTCTCCCGTGAAGGCTCCCAGGTGTATGTAAAAGTTTAATAAAATCTGCATGTTTTTCTCCTGTTAGTCTGTCTTATGTCAGTTTCACTCTTAGGCCCAGCCAGAGACTCAAAGAGGGCAGAGGAGGATCCCCCTCACCTACAGTGTCAGGAGACTGACCGACTTAGCTTAGGCATAGATTTGGCAAATGTATCCAGAAAGTACCAAATTTATTTCTTAGAGTATGTGGAAAGGCAGCTGAAACTACAGTCAAAACTACATTATAAACTGTGTGACCAATCCAGTATCTTTGAACTAGTTTCCACATCTACAAAATAGGAATAATAACCCTATTGCAAAGGACTGTCACAAAGATTAAATGAGATAACAATAACTAGCAGCTTTAAAAAATATCCTAAACATCAAAACCTCTGAGTCCTAGATTCACTCTTGCCACTAACTTGCTATAATACATATGGCAAGTCATTTGATCTCTGTTTCTGTATCTGTCAAATAGGGAGCGTGATGCCTGCTCGACATATTTCATGGGGTGTTTATGACAATCACATATGAAAACTAATGTGAAAAGGATTTTTTTTAAATGTACCAAAACCATATAACTGTGAGACAGTTCATTCCATATGCACAAAAATGAAGAAGATTCATACTAGCAAACCTGTTACAAGCCAGGATGCCCAATTATTGATTATTATATTATAAATATCTATTATAAAAATAATATTAATGCCACAATAAACTAATTTTACTAAAAAAATCTGAAAACTAAAAACATACTCAAAACACTAGACAGATTGGCAACCACACAGAAATTCCAGGCTATGAGCTACAAGAACTTTTTTCCATACAATAAATGAACCAAATGAACGCAGCTCTCCACAGTTCAACACAGTCTTTTGTTCAGGTCAGGTGTTTGCCATTTACAACTACCACTTCCATTTCTAAAGCACAGGGAGAGGTAGAAGAGGAAAGTTACAGCCTGCAGGCTTTCTCAGCATCAGCAGGGCTGACATTTTGAACTAGATAAGCTCCTTGATGTTGGGCTGCTCCGTGCACTGCGGGATATTCAGGAGCATCCCTGACCTCCACCAACTAGATGACAGGAACAATGTCTCCCACACACAGTTGTGACAACCAAAAATGTCCCCAGGGTGAGTTGGAGGAAGGGACAAAGTCATCCCCAGTTGAGGTCCACTGAGCTACAGTCACAGTACTGAGTTCCAGTACTTACCTCATGTTTCTCTCTCTGTAGATTGACGGCTTAGAGTGCAGCTTGAAACTAGCAGTTTTGCAGTAGGAGAACTGGCTTTAAGAACGCTGTCTGTAGGGCAGGAACATCTTAAGAAGAGTTATAGGTATGGCAGGGAGTTATGGTTAAATGATCTCTTCCATCAACACGCTGTGTTTGCTTACCCTTCTCTAAGAATTCCCTTCTTGGGAATTCCTCTAAGATGACAACTTGGTTAATCTCTCACTAAAGCTAGTCTCTACCCAGACTTCCTAATTATTATTAATTGGTGTTTAACTGAAAAAAAAAAAATCAAGCCTCAAAACTTTAATTTCTAAGTAATCAAATATGAAATGAATCAAAATTAAATGCTATTTATCTATTTAAATTATTAAAATTAAATATATTCAAACATTTATAATATTAAGTAAAAGTACACAAACTAGTATTCAGCTATTACTGCAAATATATCATATTAATATGCTGAAAGAAATATGCAAAAATAAAAAAAAAACACAAGTGGGATTTTAAGAATATATAATGCCCACTACACACCATCAGTAGGCTAGACACATTGTTTTCTGCAATTTCCATATATTTACATCAGTACTCTTAACATAACATAGTAGTATTTAAATCTGCTTATGTAAATGTAAAAGAAATTTGGATAAGTTACCTAGGATGCTATATTTCATCTGATCAGTGTTTGAGTGGTTTCTGCTGCCTTCAAATAGAAGGGCTTGAGGGGGTGGGTATAGCTCAGTGGGAGCTCAAGCTCAGCATGCACGAGGTCCTGGGTTCAATCCCCAGTACCGCCACTAAATAATATCTAAATAAATAAATAAATAAAATTTTATAAAGTAGCTCCTTTAAAAGAAAAAGGCTTAAAAAAAAAGAAAAAAAAAAAGTAGAAGGGCTTACCTTCTCTCTGCTGGGTGCTACCTGATACAATTAAATAACCATCAACCTGCTCTCCCAGAACCTGAACTTTGAAAGTGATAAAATAATATTTGAATTTAAAAAGGCAATGACAAAGCCTAAGACATCAACAGGCCATTTAAGACAAAGTTCTGCTTCCTACCACATGTAATGTTCTTTAAGCTAACCGCCATTGTGATTTAAAAAAAAAAAAACTAATCACTTCTATTGCATTAAATTTAGGGATGTCACAACAGCAGATCTAAAATTTTGTGACCTGCAAAATGAGACAGCACATCTCCACATCTGTACTTGTGGAGGGTTCCTGTTTATATAGAGTTCTGGTTATTCAGGTCAACTCTCCCACTGAAAGCTCAAAAAGCTAAACAAAAGATAATTTTATATATTGTAAGAAAAAAACTGAAATCAATCATAAAATCTACACTGGTGTAAATGTATATAATCTTTTAATGGCTCGAATCTGAAATAGTTCTATTAAGAAGAAACAAACTCATGAGAAATGTGTGGAGGTTACTGTATGCCCTAAAAGAGATCGACAGAAATAAAAATCCTTATTTTTGTCTGTATTGTTCAAGTTTCTCATTTCCACCTCATTCCACATATAAGAGATGCGATCTACAATTCCACCTATGGCAAATAGCACCAGATCCTCTTTCCATGACAAAAAACCTTGCTCAATGTTAAAGGGACGATCAGCAGAGAAACTCAAACTTACTCCAATGTGTGGAACTTTGGCAGGACACACTTAAACCGGTGGAAACCTGCCTAAATGCTTCACACAACCCCTCCGTCACCCTCTAGTACGCAAGCTGCAACATTTCAAGCCAACTCCCTTATTTCACTAGCGTGCCTTGTCAACACTGATGTAACAGAACTGGGAAAACTCATCACTCCCCCGTGATATTCAAATATCGAATTTTATTTCATTTGGTAAGAATTATACAGTTGCCAAACAAAACGAATGCAAATATAGTAACCGACGCACTCTGAGTAATTCTTTTGTTGAAAAGGACACTTCAGGAGCCTCAAATCCACCCTAGGATTGTTCATTCTCTGTCTCCTTTGACCCATTCTTGCCCTACTCCTTGAGCGTCTGGGGCAAGGGGGTGGCCAGAAGGCCAGACTGAAGTCATCAGCCTGCAGTGATGCGTTTAGCCTGCTCTAGTTTTATTCCCGCAGGTCCTTCCCTGTATTCTGCTCCTCCAGAAAGGCAGCTATGTTTTATTCATCTCTGAAGGCCCCAAACCTAACCCAGTGTCCTGCAAAGTCATCCCTCGCCTCCCCTCCATGGCAGGCTCTGGATTAGGGACTAGAGACAAAGAAGGGCCAGGGCCGCAGACCTCACCCTCTGGAGACTCCCGGAAGTGGGGTACTGACTCTTGGCTACATGAACAGAGTCAAGTACTGAAAGGCCAGGTAGCAGAGCCCCGGGCTTGCCAGTCGAGGCTTAGATGAGGACCAAAAGCAGGCTTTCTCTTCAGAAGCAGAAATGTGTGTCTTCATGTCTTCAGCCCTGACCATTCCCGAGTTTCATATTCATTCATCCAACTGCCTACTCAATGTGTCGACTTAGGGGTAGCTACTGGGACCAACCGCCCAGACTCTGAAGCCAGACTGCTTGGGTTTGAATCCCAGCTCACTCCATCGCTCTCAAGCTGGATGACCGTAGGCACGTCACTTTTTTTTTCCCTTTTTTTGGGAGGGAGGTAATTAGGTTTATTTATTTATTTATTTTAATGGAGGTACTGGATGGAGATTGAACCCAGGCCCTTGTGCATCCTAAGCAGGCACTCTACCACTGAGCCATCTCCTCCCCACTAGGCAGGTGACTTTTAACCTCTCTATGCCTCTCCTTTCGCATGTAAAATGGGGATCCCAATGGTTCCTAGCACAGAGAACTGTTTTAAGGGTTAAATGAATTCATATATGTAAAAATGCTTAAAACCCCACAGAGTGCACAGCTCACGCGGCCGCGGCTCACTCACTGTCTTTACCGGCACCAGTGCTGCTGCTGCTGTGCCCATGCAGCATAGAAAACTTGTCTAAAACAGAAGTCACGGTTTTCTTCCCAAACCCCTTTCTCCCTTTTCCATAAACAGCACCACTATTCATCCAGTTGTTCCAGCGTAAAACCGAAGAAGTCACTGCTCCGTCCTTTTCCTCACACGCCAACTAGTAAGCCCACATCAGCAGTTCTGGCTTCAAAAGTTACCATCTTCTCTCCAACTACCTCCCCCACCCAAGACCCCAGCACCTCTCCCCCAGGGGACAGCCTCCCATCTCCCCACTCACTACTTCCCCTCCACGGCCCTCCAGCTAACTCTCCATCCAACAAAACTGAAAGCACATGCTACTCCCTGGATGCCAACCTTCCAGAGGTTTTTCCTACCACACTTAGAGCAGCATCTTCAAGCCACCATGGCCTACAAGGGCCCCCAGAGTCTGTCTGGCCCTGTCACATCATCCACCACCACCTTCTCCCTTCCTGCCGTGTCCTAAACACTCTCACCTGGCTGTGCCTTGGCCCCCTCAGGCTTGCTCCCACCTCAGAGCACTGTTCTGTTGGTGCCCCAGCTGTGAGGCAGGACTGTACAACTGTCGGGTTGCCCAAATTCAAATACTGTCCCTTTTATGTTTTAGCTGTGCAATCTTGAGCAAATTCTTAACCTATCTGTGTGTCCATTTCCTCATCTATAAAAATAGAGATATCAGTACATATCCCAGAAGGTTGTAAAAAATTCATTTAGTGTTTAGAAGGCTGCCTCTTTTAGTAAGCTCTATGTAAGTGTTTACTGAGATGATCATTCCTGCCTGAAATGTTCTTCCATCAGGCTCTTCCTCTCCCTTCAGTCAATTACTGTCACCTCCTTTGAAAAGTACCCCCTGACCGCATCGGAAACCACCTGCCCTGCTCTCCCACTGTTGTTCTTGCCTTCCTTCGCTTCACTGTACACATCACTCTGAAACAGTATCATGTCCCCATTCTCTGTTGCCTGATTCCCCTCTGGAACATAAGCTCCACTAGGGTGGAGACTGCATCTTATCTGCTGCTCTATTTCTAGTTCTGACTCAGAACCTGACTCTGAAAGCACACATCTCTTATCCAGGCTAGGGGACCAGTGTAAATTTCTTAGTAACAATACCATACTTAGCCACCCTTTCATTTTCACATTCATGATCTCATTTGATCCTTGAAAAGCCAACAGCTGACATACCATCGTCTCCCGTTTTAGAGAGGAAAAAGAAAGTTCCAAGTCTGGGTGACTTATCTTTGGACACAAAGATAGTCACTGCCAGCGCAAAAATGCGAACCCCTGCTTTCCGATTCTACGGATCCTTAGACTAAGATGGAAGGGTGTTACGCCCTTGAGCCGAATTTACAGAAATGTGATCTCTCAATCTCCTGAATAAATACACCCTGGGGGCGTGCCCAATAGTCTTCCCTTCAGAGTTCCCGACAAATCCTTGTCCCGGAATTTGAGAAGTATTCAAGCATAGCACTAACTCATCAATAATGTACCAGCCCCTGGCAAGCCAAGAAAGTCAGTCAGCCAGCTATGATGACGCGATATTACAACCGACACAGCAACAACCCCTAAAATTCAGTGTCGGTGTTGAGTACGTCCTCGTTCCAGGACGCTCAAATTTTCTCTGCGGAAACCAGACAAGGGGACCTCGTAACTGACAAGAACATTGTGATAATGGTACCAGTGATTTCTTGATCCTTGTTCCACCAAGTTCAGTGACAACAGTTCAGATCGGCCATCGGGTTCAAAGCATGGTCCATGATCAGATGAGGGGAGGGAGGTGAGAAGGCAAAACTGGGGAAAAGACCCCTACCTACAAGACCTTCGTCTGCCGGCCGCGGGCCACCGCGTTCTCAGCATAACCGCCTGTCTCCACAGGGTCACATGCTTGTGTTACCTCACGTTGTCCCGCAACGCCCCCGGCCCCGTGGGATGACCAGTAGGGAGCCCAGAGGCTGTATATCCTCCATTTTACACAACAAGGAAACTGAGGCAGCAAGCCGCTATCTAGTCAACGTGTCCTCAGCGACCTGGTCACTCTCGGGATTCCAGAGGAAGCCCGCATGTGGAGCTTCTGAAGGAAGCCAACAACCCTGACCCAGCCTGTCAAATTCCATCCAGTCCCCGCATTAGGGAAGACGGAAAAGGGGCTCTCCCAACCGTACCGCCCCTTCCCGGCCTCCTCGCCGGCCCGGGGGACGAGCTGCGGGCCCTGCCCGCGGGCGCGGCCTCGCGCTCGCGCTCCCGTCCCCTCGCCGCGGAGGGCGCGCTCCCGCCCTGGGCGGGCACCTGTCCCGTCCCCGCGTTAGGCGGCCTCCCGGGTCGCCCCGGGATCCGAACCGACAGCCACCACCAGCTCCAGGAGTGCAAGCGCCGGCGAGCTCGCGGGCCCGGGGAGCTGCAGGAGTCCTCGGACACTTACAGTTTTCCTACAGCGAGCGCGTCACAGCGAGGTGACGTCACGGGGCCCCACGCGGGGAGGTCAGGCCGCGGGGCGACGGCCGCGCGCCCCACGGCTCCGCCCCCAGAGCGCCGGCGGGAGGGACTCCTCTTTCCTCAGGACCCCGCCCCCTCGCCGCGGGGCCCGGGCGCAGGCGCACACGGCCTACGTGGACGCCGCCGGGCGGGCGCCACAGGCCGGACGCCGGGGGCGGGGCTGCTTGAGAGAGCGGCGCTCTAGGCGTGTGGCTGGGGCGGGGGGTCCGCAGGAGCTGGCAGAGACCCCCGGGAACACAGCAAACCAGCTGTCGCCCAGGGGATTGGAGCGGGACGCCAGGGTCGTGAGAGAGATTTTCCACACACATTGCCTTCTTTCCCTCACGTGTCCGTTAAAAGTTCTCCACGTGCGGAAATAACCACTCGCTCTCCATCAGGTGCGGCGGCCGGTCGGCCGGGAGGGCTTAGCTCTCCCACCGGCCCTTGCTCCTAACCCGCCCCCCCCAGCTCCGCCCTCACGGGACCGGCCCCGCCCGTTCTCGAGTATGCCACCTCAGGCTCCGCCCCCCGGACCGGCCCGACGTGGCCCCGCCCCCCTCGGGGCCGCCCTTCCGGCTCCCACTCGGTGCTGGGCGGGCACCCGGCGACCCCGCCCGGCTGCGGCGCCTACCCGGCGTTTTCCTGGAGGTTTTCGCCTGTCCCACTCCTACTGGACTTTCCGCTTTGGCTCAGTGAGGCTACTTAAAGGCCACTCTGTGAAGTTTAACAAACGCTGATCTGTGAAAACAGATACAAACGCTTCTTCACTCGTGTAGACTTTCCACCGCCTCCCGCTCACGTGACGACACCTTCCTGTGCCCAACGGATCTGCGCCTTTTCATGCTTGTTCTGTGTTCCCACAAGTGACAGTTCTGGTTAAAAGATGGCTCAGTAGAAGGAAAAGGGAAGGAAGGCTCGAAGAGCCCACAGCAGAATGTTAAACAGGTTTTTTTCTGGCTTGTAGGAGTCTTAAATCACTCTTACAGCCAGAAAACAAAACAAACGTTACGGTAAGAAGTGGCTCACACACATGTCTTGGGGAAGAAGAAAGAACGGGAAAAATAGGCCTTGGAAATAGACCCTAAGGAGGAAGTATTGAAGAGAGGAAGGCTCACTTTTGAAAACTTATTTGGAATTAAGACAAATAGTTAGATAAAGCATGAAATCTTGCCAGGCAGCTCCAGAGTAAATAAAACAATGAAACAATGGTTTGTTTACACTCTTCTTGAAAATACTGTAGTATTTTCATAGGAAAGAGTGATGACGAATGTTAACCTTTAACTCTTGATATCTGGGCTGGTTAAAAATAAACGTATTATTCAGGAAAAATTATCTTAAGTTGAAAAACATTTCTGATTTGGATATCATTTGTACATTTTAATATATCATACAAGGTTTTAATGGTCATTATCAAATGTAAGAAATTTGTAAAGTCTGTAACAATTTTAACAAAAATAATGTTTGTGTTCTGTGGAGCAGGGTTATAAAAAATTAGTGCTTTTTTAAAGATCTACATATTGAAAAAGAGCACTATTTATATTTTTCCTTGCAAAGCAACAATTTTAAGAAACCTTTAAATTGCTATTTCTTTATGTACATGCTGATAAAATATTTTATGTATGTCATCCCCAAAATTGGAATTCTTTTTAATGAGATTCTAGATACACCTATGGGAGTGTCCCACGTGTGAATGTTTTGTTATTTTATGGAATGGAAATGGTTAAGAAGGATACCACCAAAGGCATTAAAAGTTTTTTTAATACCAAATACTTTTGCCTCTGTGAGGTGGTATGTGACAGGATACATTCTTTTCTTCTCATATTGTTATTTAGTATTTTTTTCTCATGACACCCTAGGATTTTCAAACAAAACAAAACCCAGACCCTCCTGTATTGCTACATACAGGAAAGAAGTAATGCAGCCAACAGAAGACTGACAAGCAGGAAGGGTACCCGAAACCAGGAGAGGAACCTCAGGGAATATCAAGTAGGAATTTGGTGGGAAATAATCAGATTCAGTCAAGTTTCTGTAACAGACTGGAATCTGATCTAGAGAAGGAGCCAGAAGGTAGGGTCAAACGTGTGTTGATATTAGAGAAAGGAACTGTAAGGGAAACTGCTTTTTTAAAGAAACCAAAACCAAAACAAACAAAAAAACAAAAAGACACAAGAAATGCCCAGACATTCAAGGGTTAGCACTGGAAGGACTAAGGACCTTCAGTCTGGTCCCTCTTGGTTTCAGTTTCCCCTTTCACGTTGGTCCCTGCTGCCCCTAGCAAGCTGGCTTCCAGGGTCCTTCAGCTCATAACTCTTCCCTTTGTCCTATCAGCAAATAGGAGAAAATAAAAGAGATTGAAATATAAGGGCTAATATTGGTTGAGTGTTTATATGCACCAGACACTGCATTAATTCATTTAATCCTCGTCTCCCGTTTGCACAGGAGGCAGGCAGAGTGCAGGAGTCTGTGTCCTGTGTCTCACAGCCTCTGAGCAGCAGAGTCAAGATTTGCGCCAGTATTCCAGAATCTGCAGCCACAACCACTGCTCTGGATTGAGTTTCATGTAACCGTGCAAGAACCAGGGACTTGGGAAGTGCTGGCTCTGCAAACTCTGGCTCCTGTAAACTGACAACAATGTAGGGGTGCCTTCTTCACTGTTTCTGTCTCCGCACGGATACTTGTATTTCAATTTTAAGCTGCTCATCTCGACCCACTGAATTGACTTTGTGACCCACTGATGGATTCTCACGCTGAGAAACACTAATCAAAATCCAAAATCCAAAGTATCAAAATGTATCACATGTAATTTTTCCCAAAACATAGACTTTGAGAACCTACCGTTTCTGTAATTCGTGCGTATTCTGAGTTGCTATGTTAATCTATTTCTTACTAGGGACCGCAATCCAAAAAGTTTGGGAAACACTATTATAACCACCCCTTGCCTGACTTCTATGTGGATTTCATTGTTCAGAATCAAGATCAAGAGAAACCAAATTCCCCTACAGCCCCCTTGCATCCGTCTCAGCTCCAGGATCTGGTCTGAGCTCTCTCTTCCCAGGTAATCAGTACAATAATCTGGCCACTTCTACATCCAGAAAGGACTCTGGTCTCCAGCACAACCCGAGTGTCGTAATAATTTAGCAAAAGAATAAACATCCATAAAACAAGAGTTACACTAAACAAAAGAGAGGTTGTTCTGAGAAAGGAGTAGAGATGGAGAATTTGGTGGAAGGAAGACCCAGGACAGAGATTGGAGAGCTGCAAAGGGATATCTGTTTAAAAACCCCACGATCTAACACATCAGCTGTCACACCATTTGCAAAGTACCATTTCATATTTCATTTATCACATCTCTTTCTCCATCCCTGTACGTAGCTCAGTCTCTCCATCACTGCTCTTTACTTGGCAGAAACCCCCTCTGAGAAGACTTCCCTAAGCTGCCTTTGCTCTGGGCCTTGGAAATGATTTTAATTTCCTCCCCTGCTGGATGATTAGATAAAGAAATTGTGAGATATACATACACACACGCGCGTGCATGCCACACACACACACACATACAAACAATGGAATACTATGCAGCCATTAAAAGAAATCCAAATGTCGTATGATATCACTTATATGTAGAATCTTTAAAAAAGACACAAATGAACTTATTTACAAAATAGAAATAGACTCACAGACATAGAAAACAAACCAAAGGAGAAAGATGGGGAGGGATAAATTAGGAGTTTGGGATTAGCAGGTACAAAGTACTATATACAGAATAAACAACAAGGTCCTACTGTAGAGCACAGGGAACTATATTCAATAGCTTGTAATAATCTATAATGCAAAAGAATAATGAAGAGAACATATATATATGTATATATATACACACATATGTATGTATAACTCAATGTCTATGCTGTACACCAGAAACTAACACAGCATTGTAAATCAACTATATTTCAATTAAAAAAAAATTCCTCCCCTGCTGGACTGTAAGCTCTGTGAGACTAAGGACAATGTTGATCTTGTCTGACCTCAGATCTTCACTTGTAATTGAGTACCCCACCCTGAACAGATACTCACTAAATATGTGTGTTGGAATAAATGGATGCATGAACTCAAATCCAAAGACTGGCTGGGTTTCTTTCTCAAGATACTAGTTGCTTTCTGAAAAAGGGGCACTGTGTTAATAGAAATAATACTGAGAATAGAAATCCTATAGGGTGAAAAACAAACACTGTGACTGCTGGTGCAGTGTAACTCAGCAAAACCCTGAGCAGGGCCAGCTCTGTTATTCACTGGGTACTTCTGTGCCCGGTTATTTGGAGAAGTCCGGTGACTTCTCTAAACCTCAGAGGGCGTTAGGCTTACTAAACGTTATTCAGAGTGAATGTCCTAACAGGGTGTCCCCCTTGGGGAACTCTGGGAAATCAGGGAAGGCCACCTGAAGCTTTATTTGCATGTAGTTCCCTAAAAGAAACTGACAGGCACCAGGGAACAGCAATTAATCCTCTTAGACAAAGGATGTGGGACAAAGGCTTCTCCTGACAGCAAGAGGCTGGGATGGGAGAGTGAGGAGGGAAAGGGAAGGCGAGTAAACTCGTGGTGTTGCTCCGAGGAACCAACTTGATGACTGAGCACAGGACCAGGGGGCAAGCTTCTGAGTAAAAAGCGGAGAGAAGCCAGCTGCCTTTGTGGGTGTGCTGGGACTGGAGGGCAGGGGAGGAGGTGGCAGGAGAAAGAAGAGGGTGTCAAAAAGATTTAGAATTCCCCAAGTAAGAAACCTCACCTAGAATGGCACAGCGGTCAGGCAGAATGTTCCAGAAACAGGTCTCGAGGGGCTTTGTGTATTCTTCCTCCCTGGGATTTGTCTTCCCCCTTATCTCTTGGAAAAACCCTACTCTTTCTTCAAGCTCCAGTCCTATCATTAATTACCTCTGCTAGTAAGAGCCAACCTCTATTGACCACTTCCACCCTAATCACTGATGAACACTCTATGTGAAACTTTTACTGAGTCTTTACAACAGATCTGTGGGGTAGCTACCGTTTTTACGGTGTTTTATGGGTCGGAGAAGAGGTTGGGCTGAGTGACCTGCCCTATGTCACACAGCTTAAAGTTGTCTGACTCCCAATTTCAGCCTTAAGTACGTCGCTGGAGGGCCCTGCTTTGCTCAGGTGGTCAGATTACCTCTTACCTCTGCTCCTTGATCGAAACTTCCGTAGCCCATGATATTTAAGTATCTCTGAAATCAGAATGCCTCTTAAAATTGGAAGGATAGCACAGTTTAATTATTTTTTTCTTAGATTTACCAAAATAATACACAAATTTTTTTATAAAAAAATAATGGTGTATCTTCTAATTGATAGCATTTTGATTTAACAACACACAGGATATTGTATTATCATTGCTTTGCTTTTTTCTCCCAGCTAAGCTGTGAATTATTTGAACACAGAGACTGATTCACTCACCTTTGTGATCTTAGCACCTAACATTGTTTCTGGTAGATAAAAGATGTTGGACAAGTTTCCTGAATTCAGCTGAAGAAGGAATTTCATCTCCTGGACAGGTGACAGCTCATCACTGTTGTCACCAAAACTCTTGATTATCCCCAAGGCCCTGATATTCTGGGAAAACAAAGTTACAACTTCTCTGAGTTTTCTCCCAGTTAAGTTCTATCTGGCTTTAAAGGTATGTGATGGTTCCCCTTGGCAATTAATTCAGGATGTCTCTTCTCTACTTGACAAATTATCATTTATTATTCACCCTTTATGCTGGGTACACGCAATGTGTAATCAATTAAAGCAATATAATAAGGCCAAATTAGAGTTAAATTTTAAAATCTGATTTTGTAAAATTTTTTGTACATTTTAAAATCTGATTTTATGAACTCTTTTGTAAAAGATCAGTTGTATCTAGACTTTAAACTAGAGGTGGTACTCAGTTCACTGAGATGTTTGATTTGGTCCACATTGTGTTTTTAAATTTTTGAGTTGAATATCAGAAGATGGCATTTAACAAGCAAGCATTTTGGCTTCTTCCAAAAAAATCAGAGGCTCTGATGATGTTGGTCCCTGCCCCCGCAGTCACCCCATTCATCGCTGGATTGAAGCTGCCCAGTTCAGAAACACAGATGGTCCCCATTTTCCCATACCCCCACGTGGGGGCTACTTAACCTGTCCACTTGGCCCCTGAAGGCACTTGAGTTTGTGATGAATCTTGAAAGTGAAGGACTTGATAAGTCTCTAGCTTAAGATCAGAAAACCTGCAAAATAAACAGCTTTGCCCAGCAATCTGTTATTTGTTCTAAGTGAATTAATGATTTTCAGTAGCTACATTTTGCCTTTCAAGAAGATAGATTTTTCACAGTTTTTATGTCTGTCTTCTAGAGAATAAACTTTTTGTGCATGAGAGGATTTCCACTAAGATACGGCTTTTTGTAAATGTGCTGCTGAAGCAAGCACTAAGATATGGCTTTTTGGTCTTTAAACAAAAGAAAAAGATGCTTCAGAAACACTGAAGTGCCAAATAGAAGATGGGTGCACAGTACGGCTGGCTCACGTGGCTGTGGTGCTAATTGCATTCACAGGACACACTGTCCCAGTGGAGAGTCAGAGAAGTTTCTTTCCCTTGGCCTCTGGTCTCTTGTAACAACTGGGAAAAGGAAAGTTAATTATCTTGTTAATTATCACGTTCATCTTTTGTCCTATACCACAAATGGTAGCCTCAGTCACCTTAGAATTATACGCAAAAGTCAGCTCCAAGGCTGTATACGATGTGGGTATTTAATTAGTCTATTATTATGGTCAGATTCTCTAGTCATATGGGGTCGGTACAGCTATTGACATCAGTCGAGGTAAGGTCTGGTGGTAAGTGATGGAAAAACCCCCGAGGTAACAGGCTTAAGCAAGTTTGAAGTTTATTTCTCAGTGCATAAAAATGCCTGGACACAGGTGGTCCAGGGCCAGTCCGCCTACAGCGCTGGCAGGGATTCGGGCTCTGCCCCAGGTGTTGCTCAGACCTACACCCCCAGCATCACCTCAGACCCAGGATGATAGCCCAGCTCCAGGAACCCCGCAGCTGGCAGGAAGAGAAGGGCCTGAGTGTACTCTGCTCACCCTCCTCAAATCCCGCTTTCCCCAAGAAGCTTTTCTCACCTAATTAAGAGACTGGACTGGTAACTTCTCAATTCACCTAAAATCTACTTTAATCATTTAAATACTTTAAAGTGTATTCATGGAATGTAAAGCTTCCACATCTCTGTCATCCTCATGGTTCCTAAATCCAGAACAGTGATCCTCAACCCTGACCACACATGACAGTTGCCTGACAAACATTCAAATGTAAAGCCATTCTCAGGTGACACCGCAGGTCCAGGGTCTGTACTTGGAGAACAGCTGCAGAGGCAAAAGAGGGACTGATAGTTGGGGGTGGGGGTGGTAGGAGGGGAGGGGTGGGGGAGGAGGGGATTCCCACCAATGGTAGGTGCTGTCAGGGGCTCACCTGTGCACAGGGGCTCACCTGTGCGCAGGGCCCCACAGAGGATGTGTGCCCGGGGAAGCCGGACATTAGGAAGCACAGCTTACAGAGTCCTGGGGTCAAACCTGATTCAGGGGCATGAGGCTTTGCATCTGTGAGTAGATGAGGCCCAGGGCAAGGATGACCAGGAACGGCAGCCATGGGGCCCTGAAGACCAGAGGCTCCTCCCCATTGTTTTGTGGTTTATGTACAAGCCGAGGCAGGGACTAGGAACCAGGAAAGAGAATAGATAGATAGATAGATAGATAGATAGATAGATAGATAGATAGATAGATAGATAGACAGACAGACAGACAGACAGACAGACAGACAGACAGATAGATATGTAGATAGATAGATACATACATACATAGCATTTTCTGCCTCTCTAGGTTGGAAGCTAAGTCAGACTGGTTTTAATTTAGAAAAATTAAAGAAATCTGATAGTTCTTGTAACTTACGTATCATTGAGCTAAATTACGGATATGAAAAAAGTGATATATGTGCAGAAAAATACCTTATATTTGAATAACGCTTTATTGTTACTATACAGGTTCTTATGCTCTACTTATGATCCCATCGTAACTACGAAGCTACACTTTCGAGTGAAATACGAAGCAGAGAGGCAGAGGAATGCCGGCAGAAATTTGGGGTGTTATGTAAAGAGCCCCAGACAGAAATGGTGCTGCCCTCACACAGGGAGAGGGTTATGTTTTCTGACTCTTACAGTCGAGAAAAATGTCAAATATTTTCCTATCTAGACATTTGCTTTGCTACCAGCATCTTCTTATTTATAGAAGCAAAAATATTTTTTTTTCACTTTAAAATGTTCATTCCTGCCACATCAACTAAGCGAGCTCTACTACATTTTTACTCACACACACACAGACATACACGCACATACACACGCACACACACACACGCACGCACACGCACACACACACGCAGGAAAAGAGATGCCCATTTTATACTAAGTTGCTTTGAATTTTTTTTTTATATATTACTTTTAAAGCCTCTTTTTTGATTAAAAATATTATATTATCCTTGTCAAGTAAAATAGACTAGCTTCTTAATATGGGCTTGGTGATCAATTCACTAGTAGCTAAAGCATTAAAACTACAGTCATCTCATTCCTAGATTTCCTTCTCTTTAAAAAAAATTGGGCCATTTTAAAAAGCACACAACCTATAATGGAAAAGATTTTAAAAAATAATATATATATGTATATCTGAATCACGTTGCTATATACTGAAACTAACAGAACTTTGTAAATCAGCTATACTTCCAAAAAAAAAAAACAAAACCTGCAGAGCCTGGTACACCATTGGTCCTCATTCCATGAATGAGTCCTGACAGTTATTCAAAGTCACTTTTTCTGAGGAACAGAAACTGAAGAAAATAAGGCCTAGTGGCCATTTAGGTGCTGCTCATTTATTTTTGTTTCTTTTTTTAGAAGTTAGATGCATAGAATAAAATTCATAAATAATAAGTGTACAATTCAATGAGTTTTAACCAGTATATACAGCCATGTGCCCACCACACAGTTACGGTATGTATTATAGAACAGACCCACCACCCAGAAGGCCCCTCTGTACCACGTGGCGGTCAGTCTCCCCACCCCCTCCCCACCCTCTCCCCAATCTGCCCCTGGTACCAGTGATTCTTCCACCTTTAGAGAAATTAGGTTCATACAGATAGAACAGCATAGTCCCCTGTGTCAGGCATTCTTACTTAACACAATGTCTTTGAGATTCATCCATACTGTTGTTATCAGTAGGTCAAACCTTTTTTATTCCTGAGCAGTATACATTTTTACAGATATATCACAATTTACTTGTCCACTCACATGTCCATAGACCTTTGAATTGTTTCCAGTTTCTGTCCATTACAGATTAAACAGCTATAAACTTTGGAGCATAACTCATGTTTTTATTTGCCTTGGATAAATACCTTGTAAGGGGTCTGGATTTCATGACTAGTATATCCTAAACTTTCTAAGAAATTGCCCAATTGCTGTGCAAAGTGGCTGCACAATTCTACACTCTCATCAGTAATGTGCGAGAGTTCCAGTTCCTTCCCGTTCTCAACAACATTTGATGTTGTCCATCTAGTGTTTGATCTAAGGAAGCTTGAACCAACCCAAGGTCACAAAGATTTTCTCTTTTGACTTCTTCTGGAAGTTTTACAGTTGTAGCTTTTATATTTAGAACTCTGATCCATTTTGAGTTAAATGTTTGTATAGTGTGAGGCAACAGCTGAGGTCCTTTTTTCCACAGAGGTAGCCAACTGTTCCAGCATCATTTGTGAAGACAATCTCCCCCCCCCACCGAGTTACCATGGCAACTTTGACATTATCTCCAACATCATCCTTTATTCACAAAGTTCCATCTGAGCGCTTTCTAACCAATCTTTTCTCAGTCAAGACCATCCTTCCACTATAGTCAGGTTTAGGCTTAAAAAATAAACTAACAAGATTTTTTAAGAACTCATAAATCCCCTGTAGTGGATTCTGTGACACATCCCTCAGATGCCTCTTCTGGATGGAGACACTCATTCCAGCAGCTGGATGTGTGGGTTGGTGATGGCTCACAGCTGTGTCTCTCTCCAGGAATTGCTCTCACCTGCAGACAGCTCATATCCAGTGACTTTTCAGTATGGGAAATGTGGCCTGTCAACTGGTGGGACAACTGAAGATGGGACAACTCTGAGTGGCCCCTTCAGCTCCAGAGCTCCCCGTGGGATCAGCTGCAGGCTCTGATGCATCTGCATGGCTTCCCAACATCCCCTCTCCACAACTCTCCTTCTATTCACTCTCTTATAGGTCCTCTTCCCAAAATTATTCCCCATGTGATTGCTGCATGCAAATCTCAGGGTTTCAGTGCCTATCTCTTAGGGGATTCTACCTCTGGTAATCTTAAAGCTGATTATGTCATTTCTCTGCTTAGAATTCCTTTGCCTGCAGACTAAAGTATTAACTCCTTAATTTGGCATATAAAGGCTTTCATAGGCTGGCTTCAATCTGCCTCTCCATCCTCAGTCACCACTGATTTTGTCCCTCAGACAACTCCCTATGTCCATATCCCCAAATTCCCCGTACCCACTTCTTTGGGCATGGTCTTCCCCCTACCATGGATAAATTTCCCACCTTCTGCTTTATCCTTCTGTTCTGCCCTGGACTGGATGCCACCTCCTCCGGGAAGTCTTCTCAGTATTTCCCCACAACCCTTTAAATGAGAATTAACTGTCTAATCTTGAAACTTATTTGTTTACCTATCTGATCCTCCTACAAAATTGTGAGTTCCTCTAGGCAAAGACCGAATTCTGGGCTCTTGTGTTGTCTTCAGTGGATTATAGATTTTCAATAAATGTTTGGTGAATGAATGAATAATAAATACCAAGACAAGCTGGCACTGTAGGAAAAGTTTTAAACTTTTGGAAATTTTTGCTATATTTGGTTCCTGGTATCTTCTGTTTAGAATATCATGTAGCTTCTTTAGCAAAGCCTGTAATTTTTTAAAAATCTTTTTTGAGTTCTGGACTATCATGTTGACCAGGAAGCAATCTAGGCAAACAACTCAAGGTGAAATGAAATCCAAAACTCAGATCTGTAAAGTTAGTTATGTTTTCTAAAAAGGACTGAGGAGTCCTGGGGCTGGAAATGCCAATGATTTCAGAAAAGAGAGAGAGAATGAGAGAGACAGAGAGAGAGCTGATTAAAAATTGGATTGGCTGGTGAGAGACTGGAAAATTTCTTCCCAGTCACAAGAGGCTTATTTTTTATCTTTCTTTTTCACGCTGTAAAGTGGCAAAGTTAATTCTCAACCACTGTAAATGTATTAATTAAGGATTATTGAGCATTTAAATTCTATTCATGAGAATGGAAACTTTTAAATAATTAAACAATGATCTTTTACAAATTTGTGTTATCATAGAACATTACAATTTAACATCAATAGTGTAGGTTCTGGAGACTTGGATGACTTTTAAAATAAGGCTGTACTTACTGATATATTTGACTTTATGAATTATGATACTGGAGTTCCCTTGAGAGATGATGTTCTCTTTTCTTCGAAGATGAAGTCCTCAGCAGGATGAGATCTTGGATGAGATCTTATCTTGCAGGAAACCATGAATTCACTGTGGAGAAGGATGATTGGGATTTCGCTCTGGTAGGACATGAAGTACCTTTTGAATTCTTTACTATATCTCTCAGTGATTTATCTTATGCATGAAAATAACCTTTAGCATTTTTTTTTAAAACAGATGAATCTATCTTTATAGACATTGAATGGTTGTTCTGCAAGAAAACCTAAGAGAAAGAAAATGATTTCTTTTTGGTAAGGTAACAGGGTGAAAACAAGCTAAAGACCAAAAAAAAAAAAAAAAAAAAGTGTGTTTTGACTGAAAATCCAGATATTTAAAGTTTATGTCAAAATTCTTATTTTAAACAGTAAGGCAGTCATTGAAAAAGTTGAAATTGTCTTCTTTACAAGTAAACGTTGAGATTGTAAGTTCTATTTATGAAAATGTAGTCTGAAAATAAAAGTCGAAACAGTTGAAAATTAAAGAATGTTTCTCTCCCCAAATTTGCCTTGCCTTTTAACGTTTAGTTTGGATCCCTCTGCTCCTTTCTCTCAGTTAATAAGCTACTCCAACTCACAGATGATATTAAAACTGTAACTGCGTAGAAAAGAAACATTGCAAGTTAGGTTGCTTCAAGCAACACTAAATTACACTGCTTCAAATGGAGGGAGTTTTAAAATTGAATCTTTTTTTTATTAACAAAATAAAAGCCTTAGCTTTTTACATATGGACAGAGAAAATATGTGTGTAGACCCACATTATCCTGTCGTCACCTTGATGGACAGAGATTATTATTAACAAGAGTGTAATACAGCCATAGAGAGAGTCTGGATTTCTGTCTCTGTTAAGATTTAGGTCCTGCCAGTAGGTAGCAGCTGTTTTAAATTTAAGAGGACAGGAGTGAGTTAGCAACATTTTGTACAAAATAAATGAGCCCTCAGCGCACGCCAATTGCTGGTAAATTCAGAAAATGATAAACATTCTTCCTTGAGCAAGAAAGCTGGATCGGAAACACACCTGCAAAGATTTATTTTCAAAACAGAAAAGATGTTGCTGTGCGACTAACGCATTTGCTGAAGTTTCTCCATTTTTCTGTTTTCATCGTTCCCCCCCTATTTTTCCTTCAGGATCGTCTCCTGATTTCAATCACTCTCATAAAATCTGAGAAATCTTGATTAAAACAAAACTCAAAACTTCATAACTCAGAAGCATCCATTCAATTTTAAAACCTAGGTAAATTTTTCCTAACATTTGCTGAACATAATTTTCTTCTTTTGGTCTATGCTTTTTTTTTTTTTTTCTGTGAAAATAGCATTACTGTTTCAAAAATAATGAACTAAGAAAAATCAAACAAACAAACAAAAAAACATTAAAACAGTAAAAAAAAAACTGTAGAGAAAACTGAACAGTTCTTAAGCCATATGACAACACCATATTAAAAATAGATAAGTGTGTCTTATGCTTTATCCTATGGTTGGCGTTCCAGAAAGTTGGTGAAAAACATTGAACAAACCTCTTCTTTAAAGTCAACTGTGTGAAATTTTAAATGGCCAACTTTCTAGTATTTTTAAATATCACATAATTGATGTAAATGAGAAAATTTGTGTTTCCTAATAAAACTAATTCAAAGAAAAACAAATTCCCCCAAGTTGCCGTTTAAATTTCCTGCAACAGATCCTCATGTCTGTCACTTACCACCCTATAAACTCAATGCGTTTCTTATTTCCTTGTCTTTAAATCAAAATTCAGGAAAACCTCTGAAAAGAAGAATCTACCTTCAGAGGCGAAGTGAAAACTGAGATTAAAAATAGAGGCTAGTAATGGAGACCATATTTAATATAATCAGACTATAGTTTATGCCCTAATTTGCTTCTAAAATCAGATGACAGTCATCAGAATAGCTCTTTCTATTTGCAGTTTTCAAAACTGTAGGATTTTTCACCATCAGGAGTATGATAACCGCCCCCCCCCCCGCACCCCCCCCCACCTCCCCTGGAAACCACATAAGCTGAGATAAATAAATTAAATTGAACTTTCAGGCTACATAATAAATTAAAATACAGTATTTGCTCAAATAAATCCAGACCAAGCTTGATAAAATTACCATGTTTCAGCAAAAAGGATATATACCAATCATTCCTTATCATGAAAATTAGAGTTATAAATTTTAGGGTAGTAGGGAAGGTGAAAAAAAACAAATCGTTGGAGAATAATTTCTATTACCATAGTTTACATTACTGCTTCCAAACATGAGCTGAGGATGGGAGAAAAAGATCCTTTGTGATCATGATCATAAATGCCCAATCATTAGCCCCCAAATCACATAAAATGAGAACCTGGAATTAAAACAACAACAAAAACAAATAAGGGAAAAGCCCTCAAGGGGCCACTTCAGCTCTGTGCTTGTTTCATTGTAATAGGTTTTTCCTTCCTGTTGCTTTGGGATTGCAACAGAAAGCTTGTGCTATAATTTTATTTCTATGTAAAATTTGGAGCTGCATGTGGTCTCTCCCTTATATTGCAGAATCCTTGGTGGTAGAGGATACATTTTTACTTTCCTGCCTGCCAGTATTTGCCTGTGCACTGAGAAGGTCCTTAAAATGCAATTTAAAAAACATACGAATAAACTATAATACATCTTGTCCTTAAACTTAATCTCAACGACATAGTAACAGCTGCTTTGAAGGGAAGGATTCAAGCAAAGCTAAAGCATGGAAACAGTTGCCAAATCCCTTAGCTAGTGCCTTGAAGGGCCCACGTGATGACCTTTGATGTCTCGTTCAAGTCTTAAATCTGTGGGAGTAAAGCCTTCGAAGCCCTGAAGCCCCAAACCATGGAAATCCAATTTTGACTTAAATAAAAAGCATTTTGTTGAAAATGGTTTCATACATTAAGAATCTTTGATGCATATCTTCTACTAATTTGTCTTTAATCCTCTGGTAAAAGAAGTAATTTTGATACAATCTACATCACAAAACAGTGCAATAACTCAAAAGTATACAAAATAATGGTTGCTATTAACTAAATGTTAGAGAATTTTCAAAACTCGATGAAGAAACATTTAAGGAGACAGGATAATCAGCAATTTTTAAAATTTCAGAGTTCTGCAATGCCTACATATGCTCAGAAAAATTGGCTTGAATTAATATTAAATGTATCCCTTGTTATGTATTGTAATTTCTTACAAATATTTTTAAATGTGGGAAATTAGAATTTACATTACAGAATAAATGCTAATCTTCAAAAAGTAGACTAACTTTAGATACGTTAAGTGTGTTTAGTCACTCAACAAACATCAGTCACATGCTCTTGCAAGACACAGAGCTATTGACTATATAGTAAGGTACTGATGTGTTGATTTTCGAGGATCTCTCAGTTCAGTGGAGGTGTTATGTTCTGTAACAAAACAGCTCTGATACATTTGTTTCTCACTGACATTCCATGAGGACTGAGGGTTGGTGTTGGGAGATACTCTTCCATGAGTCTTTTGTGTCCCTACATGTCTTGCTGGGTGTGCTAAGCCTTCAAAACCCTGATCATTTTTTTCCTAGTCATTTCTCAGGGTTGAGTTTGCAGTGAGCAACCTTGAGGGAAGAGATAATACTTACCTCTGGGGCAAAGAGCAGGCTTGCACACTGCTTGCTGTGAAATGCTGGGATTTCACGTTCAGTGTCCCGCTCCTGTAAATGCAACCTCCGTTGTGTTCAGGCATCCATCTGGGCCCTTCCACATCACCAGTGTGGGAAGGAAGACTCAGGGAAGCAACACAAACACACTGACACTCTGGCTGCTGTCTTTTGTCTCTGACCCAGGAGTTGTGTCAGCATCCAGGAAATGGGAAAGTTAACATCTTAGCCTGAAAGTAAAGCGAGACATGACCCTCTTCACAGTTCTTGACAGTGGGCTGCTGCTCTGCTCCAAGCGATGGGTTGACTGCAGGTCTGCTTCACAAGCATTCTTGTTCTAGGATCTGGATTGAAGAAGGAGCCCCGACCTGGACATGTTCATGCCAGAGAGCAGAAGCTCTAGAGGGCAAGTGCAGCCACATGGTCTAGAGGGCAAGTGAAGCTGCGCACAGCCGCACAGATGTAAAGCTTCTGTCCGGATGGGTTTATGTCATATATTCATTGGCCAAAGCAAGTCATATGGCCAATCCAAAGGGAGATAGGATGCATGCTTCATCTCTAAGAAGGTATTACAAAGTATACCCAACAAGCATACCTCTTTTACCACAGAGAGAGTAGGTAATGACCAATAATACAATCCACCACACCAGTGAGAACCAGTTAAATATAAATGGAAAATAAAACCCTTCTTTTTTTGAACAGATACATGCACCCCAATGTTCATAGCAGCACTATTTACAATAGCCAAGACATGAAAACAACCTAAATGTCCATTGAGAGATGACTGGATAAAGAAGCTGTGGTAGATTTATACAATGGAATACTACTCAGCCATAAAAAGAATAAAATAATGCCATTTGCAGCAGCATGGATGACCCTAGAGATTGTCGTTCTAAGTGAAGTAAGCCAGAAAGAGAAAGAAAAATACCATGTATCACTCATATGTGTAATCTAAAAAAAAGAAAAAAAAGAGGACACTACTGAACTCATCTACAAAACAGAAACAGACTCACAGACATAGTGAACGATCTTATGAGTGTGGGAAAGGATAAATTTGGGAGTTTGAGATTTGCAAATGTTAGCTACTATATATAAAAATAGATAAAAAACACATTTCTTCTGTATAGCACAGGGAACTATATTCAACATCTTGTAATAATGAAAGGAATGAAAAAGAATATGAAAATGAATATATTTATGTGTATATATATGTGTATATATGTATGTGTGTGTGTGTGTATATGCATGACTAGGAACATTGTGCTGTACACCAGAAATTGACACATTGTAAATGACTATACTTCAGTTTAAAAAAACCCTTCTTTTCATGACAGTAAAAAAAACTCTAAAAAGAATAAATTTAACAAAGAATTACAATATCTACATGAAAACTTTTTTCCTTGAAGGACATAAAACCTCAATAATTGAAAACTTATGCTACTAGACAGAAATATAGTATGACTTTAAAATTCTTTCCCCATTTTAATACATTTTAATGCAAACTGAACCAGAATCTGAAGTTTTGGGTGTTCTTTAAGGTGAAAATGAATTATTTGTATGGACCAGGAGACTCATCCAAGAAAAGCTAAGTAATAAAGAAAGTTGCAGGAAAATGTGCAATATAACACTATTTTTATAAAATAAAAACACTACGCATTTGTATGTTCAAATAAATATAAATATGTATTTGTAGGAACGTGAAGGAAAGAGTGGACAGATAACTTGATTATCTCAGAAGGATGAGTTTGTAAGAGGAGAATTACACCTTTTTCTTTTGATATCTCTATAGTGTTTGACAATGGAGTTTAGTCCAACAGCAAATAAGAAATCAGAGGCTCATAAAACTATGTTAAATCTTATCTAAGTCTCCATTAAATGGTGGTGTATTTTAGGCTGACACAGGTGTATACATAAAACAAATATTTTGCTGCCTGGGCTCAGGTAAGGGGAAAGTTGGGGGTCATCTTCTGCCATCAGCATCACTTTACTCTTCAAAATCAGCTTGGCACTCTTGAAAATACTCCTCATTAAAAAATTTATTTTTCTATAAGGCATCTGAAGATGCAGCTAAAACACAAATCTGATGAGGCTTACTTGTATCACGGTTTGATCCAGGGTTATTGTGAACAAGAGTTCAACTTTCTTATGCCCAAGGACACTGATCAAAGGAACCATGTAGCCCTAACCTCAGCTATAACAGCATTTAAATCAGATTCACACAAACTTTACTTTTAAATGGGTAGGCATTATTAGAGCACAATTCTTTGCAGCTTATAATATTAAATAATATTAGAACATATTAAAAAAAACTCACATGGCTGTGAAGATTTTGTATAAAGTATCCCTTTTAATCACTGAAGAACCAACCTTCACAACCCTGGAGAAATTCTCAGGGAACAATGCATTCCAAATGCTGTCAAAAGTTATTTTGAGAGGATGTATGGAAGGTATTCCAGAATTTTTCTTTCTCAAATTCTAGTCAGGCATTAGAAAGTCTTACCTGATGGTGCCACACTTTTAAGTTCTGCAAAAGATCAAATCCTTGCTTTTCTTTCTCTTAGTTTGACACATCTTATGATTGCCCCGCCAACAACTTCATGCTTCACCATGTACTTATGCATGACCTGTGGTTAAAGACAGTGTGGAAGGAAAGAAGTTATTCCTCAAGCTTTTTGTGGCTACAACCACACCAATAATATCTTTGAAGCCCTGTCAAAATTCTCCTCAACAAATGAGCTTTGAAAAAATTGATTGGGATGTGCACTGATGGTGCTCAAGCAACACCAGAGAGATAAACACAGTGAGGAATTCAGCAGGGGGGGAATAATCAGACTTATCCACTGCCAAGCATCTAAAACCCTGCCCAGCCATCGAAGAGAGTTATTCATGTATCATTACCAAGGCAGTCAACGCCATAGAATGTACTAAGGATACGCTTTCCTCTGTGAGTATTTGAATGTTCACGACAAAGCTCTTACGCTCCATCCTGAAGTGTATTAGTTATCAAAAGGAAAGCTATTTGTCTGAAGAATGCAGGGGCCTTATTTTTAGAACACCAAAGCAATTACCAATTACTTTGAACTTCCAAACTAATAACTTTCACTGGGGTTTGCCATATTTGGCAGACATATTTGGAACTTTGTATGTGGAACCTGAAATTTTAAGCAGTAAACACCAATATTGATGTGTGTTAAGTATACTTCTGGCAGTTATAACCAAAATCCAGCTATCAAGAGAGCACAATGGTGTTAAAAAATGCTCTCTTCTCTTTCTGACTTAATCCTTGAAAGTGATTTTAGGGGAAAAAAATGTAAAATAACATCTAGTCTGCCTGCAAGATAAATTCAGGTAATATTTTTGTGATATTGTGGCAGAAAACTCCATTTGGAAGTTTGGAAGGAAACATTTACTGACTTACTTTTCATATTTGCCAAACAATCCCCAAGAGAAGATTTGGGGAATCAAATTTGATTTCATTGTAACTTCCAGAAAATAATTTGGGAAAATCGGGGGTAAAATAAAAACCTTTTTACCCCAAATAAGTGAGTAGTCCTTGTTTACCCTTATCCAATTTTCACTGCTTATATTTGTGAAACTTTTCTCCTTAATTTTTATATTCCTGCCTAAGAAAACAAAGCAGCATGATCCACTTGATGTTAAAAATGGCCTGTATTGTGCGCTTGCTTCCAAAATCCCTTCCAAACTCTTGCTTCCAAAGAACGTTTCATGGCAGTCTCCTTATGCACATAAAATCACAGAACTAAGATAAAAAATACAGGTCTCATAAGTTAAAAATTAAATCTTCCTTCTAAAATCCAATTGCCTCTATTTAATTGTTATCTTTAATTCATTCTACAATTTAAAATGGAATCACAGGAACCATGGTTTTGAACAGAGAGCAAGTTAAAACGATTCTTGCCTCTTTTTTTTTTTTTTTTTTTTGGCTAGTTCGGGAAATGCACCCTTATCTGTAACAAAATGGAGATGATTGCAATTCCCTTTATGCTGAGGTGCCTTCTCAGAGGATGGTTTCCTTCCCTAAAATTCACTTTTCCTCAATTTATTAGTGAAGCAATGAATTCTGCATCCTGCAAATCTCGGATCACGTAAGTCCCTTGCTCTGTAGAGCCTAGTTCAGATGGCACACCCTTTCCTCTGTCATCCACGACACTCTGAGCCTTTTCTCCCAGCACTTTCCACCAGCTCTGCACCCCCATGCTGCCCAGGACCACACTGTATCTGATTTCATACGGGCAGCCCCTCGCCGAGTGTCTAGTGCATGCTAGTCTCCCCATACACATTGGCTGCCCAGTCCTTACAGATAACAAGTCAGAGAGTTAACTAGAGGAGAGTCAGTGATCAACTAGGTAGTGGTGACAGTGGGAAGTCAGGAAAATCTTTATGGAAGAGGTGACAGCAGGCAGGATTCTAAAACTGAATAGGCTGTGCCTCGTGGAGGGGTAAGTTAAAGAAAACATGAGGGGAGAGACTCTCAGACAGGGAGAGAGTTTGTATACGGAGGGAGGAAGGAAGGAAGGAAAGAAGAAAAGAAAATATGGTAGGGAGGATGGATGGATGGGAGGATGGAAGGAAGGCTACTAAGTAAAGAAGCAAAGAAGTGTGAGGAGGTTTAAGGCAATAGGGAGTGGTGGGGACTGTGGTAACTTGGGGGAGAACTTGCCTCATTAAAGCAGGGAGCCATCACCAGGCTCTTATAGATTCTTCTCATGCAGGAAGTTGGAACCTAATATTTTATCTTTTTTTTTTTAGGAGAAGCTAGAAATTGGATATGAAATCTCCCAATTTTTAGATATTGGTGAGTAACTTAATGTCTTAACACAGGCAGGAAGCACACGTCCAAGGGCTGAATTCATCTAACAACTTCTGTTTTATGCCCAAAACAGAAGCCCACAGTGGTGGAGAGCAGGTTGTCCTGCCATCTCAGTCAGCCGCCAGGTAGTGGCGCGAGAATTATGCAGAAACGCCCATTTTATCTCAGTGGCACTTCCTCGTGAAGGGCGTGTTTCATCTAGAGGGTTTAATTTCATGCTATAAGTCAGTTATGAGAAGAGAAGGGAAAGGTAGGGACAGTGAGGCCCACAGACATAACTTTAGGGGAACACCTCCGTCCAGGGCACTTGAGAAGCAGAAAGGGAAGAAGGCGGGGAGGAGCACAAGGAGGGTCTGCCGTGGAGGCCGAGAGACGAAGGCCAAGAAGGTCACTTATTACAACGAAGCTCTGGTTGTTTTGTACACTTGTTTTTGTTCAGAAAGTGACATGAAAAGTAACGGTAATGACTATTAAGTCATTGTCACTATTTCTTCAGCCATTCTTTTGCCTGCAAGTTCAAGAGTGGCCGCTCCCTGACCAGCGATGCAGCGGGAGGAAGGAGGTGGGAGGCTCGCTGCACATCTGCTTTGCTTTAACCTTTCCACACAGGAAAAGCAGCCCTGATGGCTTGGACCCGGCTCTAAACTTGGAATTGTCTCACATGGACCTGAATCGCCCTCACCCACGACGAGATTAATCTCGCCGCATTGAAACCTCTGGAAACCTGGCATGTAATTTCCTTTTCAGATTGGAAGTCCACCTAAGAAACAGCCACAGCCCGTTAACAAATGTGGGGAGGCGGGGTGGGTAAGCTTGTTTGCAATCCAAGACACACAAATAAAAACGGCCATGAGATAACCTTCAGGGTTTGGAATTATGCTGGTTCCGAGTTGCTGGCTGCTTTGCTGTTATCTTGAGTCTGAAACATTGCTGGAGATCTAATCGGGACAAGCTCTACAAAAAGAAATCTGTAAAAATAACCGAGATTTGCAGATACTAACTCCTCTATATAAAATAGATGAACAACAAATTTCTTCTCTACAGCACAGGGAACTCTATTCAATATCTTGTAGTAATAACCTATAATGAAAAAGAATATGAAAAGGAATATATGTATGTACATGTATGACTGAAACCTGATGCTGTACACCAGAAATTGACACAACATGGTAAACCGACTCTACTTCAATAAAAAAGAATGCAAAAAAAAAAAAACCACCCCAAAATGGCAATACATTTCAAGAATCAGAGAATATTCTAGCTCTGTGGTTTTTGGAATTGAATTTGAAACCTATAAAATTAGGGAGCAAAAGCTAAACTCATACATGTTTTTGCATCACCTTTATTTACACAATGCTCAGCATGCCTAGAATGGCTGGTAACGCGTCCAGGAGCTTTTCTGAGGTTGGAGTCCCCAGGAACAGGGCCTGAGATGAGAAGGGTTGTGCAGTGATTTAGTGAGTGTTTGCAGATAAAACCTGCAAGGGAGTGAGGGGCCCGGGATGGGACAGAGGAAAAACTGGGTGAATTTATGGGTCCAGCTGAAGTCTATCATCAGCCTGAGCCCACGGGGAGCTCTGGAGTGTGAGCAGCCCCACAGGTTGTCCCATCCTCAACAAGCGGCTGGTCTTTTGCTCGGTGCCCGTCTTTGGCGGAGGGTAATGACTGGGGGAGGGTGGAATCTTCCCTGTTTCCAGGTGAGGCAGCTCCGGTCAACTCTGGAGGAGGGTTCAGCTCACAGCCCCTGGAGGATGGATGCACTGGCTGGTAATGGGGGTCTGGACACACTGGCAAGCACCTGTCTTGTCTCCAGGTTGGAGAGTATGACTGATGTGTGGAAGAATCTAGCTCACCTTATAAAGTCTAGTCTTCAGCTATGGCAGGATCTCCTGGACCCCAGTCAGGTTTACCAACCTAACCCTCTTCCGTTTTCTCCTGGGAACAACAGGCCCCTTTATCTGCAATAACTTCGTCCAGCGGGAGCTACTAAACTGTTTCTCCATACCCCAACCCCCTTCTCTCCACCCCATCTTCTGCACTATTTTGGGCCACATGTAAACAGCTGAAGAAACTGACAAAAACAGAAAGGAGACAGTAGGTGAGAGGCAGAAGTATGGCTCTTACTGGTTCAAAAGTTGGGGGGTATGTCTGTTTTCCTTGTTAGCACCAACATGGTGTCTCACAGTAAGAGAATGTGAGTCAGAGCCTCTCTGGTCTCTCTGGGGAGCACATGTCCTGTTCTGGTTCAGCCTTCGGAGTGTGTGACTTCTAATCCAAAAGTGTGCTCCCTTACAGAACCCCCTGAGTGAATCAGGCGTGGAGGCTCAGGCTGGCCTTTGGTACCTGGTCTTCTCAGCTTTTAGATTTCACTTTAATCTGCTGTTTATCTTCCAGGGAATTTTAAAGAGAAATTGGGAGGCTTCTTAGAGTTATTAGGAACGGCCAGTCTTCTGCCAAGTTAATTCAGAAGTTTTTAAACGAGGGGGAAAAAAAGTGTTTGCACATTTGAGGACTGTTTTGAGAACTCCTTTAAATTGAAGTCTTTTTGCTAAAGACTTCCTGTTTAAACCAGATACTCTTATTTCCACATACACTTGAGAAATAAATGATAAACATGCAAATATAAAAGTAATAAATGAAAAGCACTGAGGCTTTTCCAACCTGAAGTCTTAATACTCAAGAGACAAGGGGATCTAGTGGAGTTACAGGAGCCTGAGACGATGGACAAGCAGGAAATTCAGGAAGAAATGAAGTGGCCAAGGGTTTGTGACTTTAGTTCAAATCTCTATTCTACTCCTGAACACCTGCAACTTTGGACAAGGTTCTTTATCTTCCCAAGCCTCAGTTTCTTCAACTATGTGATGGGAATGACATTTCTTTCCTCTCTGGCCCAGCATGGTGAGAGCCAGGATGTTTATCCTGCAAGCTCTGGAGGCAGAAAGCCTGGCTTTGGGTTTTGGCCTCCACGCACCAGCAGATTGACCCATTAACCTTTCTCAGTTTCCTTTCCTGGAAACAAATGAGCATAATGAGAGTCCTTATCTTCTTGGGGGTGATTTGAGGATTAAATGCGTTAAAACCACTGAAATGCTTAGAAGAGTACTTGACTATGCGTAGCAAGCATTACACCAACAGGGATTAATAGATACACATTACTACCTATAAAAGAGATAAACAAAGACCTACTGTGTAGCACAGGGAACTATACTCAGTTTCTTGTAATGAGCAGTAATGGAAAAGAATCTGAATATATATATATATATATATATATATATATATATATATATATATATATGTATGTATATGTATAACTGAATCTCTTTGCTGTACACGTGAAACTAACATTGTAAATCAACTACACTTCAATACAAAATAAGATTTAAAATAAAAAACCAACACAGGCTGCTAATCTGTTAAGACATGATTTTTATTTTTATTATTATCATGTTTTAGATTTAAAAAAATTGAAGTACAGTCAGTTACAATGTGTCAATTTCTGGTGTCTAGCACAGTGTCCCCATCATGCATACACACAGCTATATTCATTTTCATATTCTTTTTCATTAAAGGTTATTATGAGATATTGAACATAGTTCCCTGTTAAAATATTATGATTTTTAAAGTAACAAATGTGTAGAAAGAAAATGACAAGTGTTCAATAAATGTTCTAACAAGGATTTGATCTGTGTGTCTTTCATAGCAAGAAGTATATTCTGTGTGAACACCAACTAAGTTTTTCTGACTTGATGTCATCATCACTAAGTACAAATGACTCGCATGTCACACTAGAAGGAAACTGAGGCCTTATATACAAATACTGACAGGTAGATCTCTCTAAGTTCATATTGTTAATGTGGTGCATCTTTTTTTCTTCATTTCTTTTCCCAAGAATATAAAATCTTCTCTTATCTCAGTGTGGTAGATCATACTGACAGCACTGAAAACAAGCCAGTCACTAAGAAACAGGCTTTAATAAAATTAGTCCTCCCCTCCAAGAGTGACAAGGAAAGAAAGAAGGAGAGAGAGAAGTAAAGGGAGAGACAGAGAGGAAAAGGGAGACAGAGCAAGAGAGAAACTATGAAAGTGAACAAACAGGACATAAAATAAACTAAAATGGTCACACAAAGATGACTGTGTAACTCAGAACCCGAGTCTAGTTGGCATCTGCAACTGACCTGACAAGCTAGTCAACGCTGGATTGATGCTACCTTGGATGAAGGAGTATCAGAATGTCCTCTCATTTCAGGGCAAATGAACATCTAAATTTTCCTTTTGGTAACTTCAAGACTTAGAGCACTTGAAATCCATTTATAGAGACCATGCAGACACGTTGAAATTAAGCACTGAAATGTGTCTTCAAGGTAATGATAATTAGACAGGTGTTTCCGCTCTAAGGTGATATGTTTCCTTACAAAACTTTGTGCTCTGCAGTGTGGTTTTCTAAAGGAACTGGGTTTATGAAGAAAAACAGTTGGAGCAGGGCCACTCAAAACGATGCAACTTCACAACCAGAGCAGTGGAAAAAACAGAAATTGGTTCTTGGAACAATGATCTCAAGAGCCCAGGTAGGCAGCTCTCAGGGGGTCTAGAAAAGGCCACAGCAAATAGGAGAGGGGCGGCCCCCGCTCATTTACATCAGAACAGAGAAGGCAGGGCTGCACAGCACAGGGTGGGGAGGCCGTGGACTGCTGGGAAGGTGGGCACCCCAGGTCCTGCCACTGCCCCAAGGTGAGGGCCACACAGGCTGGGCTTTACTTCTAAGGGAGGGACCCCTGGAGGTCATGTTTATTTTCTTAAAGATACAGTTTGTAGGTTCCAACTGCCGGTGTGCTAATCAGGAGGCTTTCTTATTTCTTTTCTGCTCAAGGTTATAATTCTGCTGCTGCTCTAACAGCACCCCTTGCCCAGAAAGAGACCATGAACCAAGACAACTTCCGGTCCTGCTAACCTCGTTTCCTATTGATCAACTGCATGTGAGTGAACATGCATTGTAGCTTATCTAAGGTGGCCAAAATGGTGTTAAGAAATTGGATACATTTTTAGAAAAATTCCAAAGCAGCTTGCTAAGAAACAGGCTGCTTCTGAGGATGGGAAAGAGAGTTACAGTTTGAATTAAAGCGCTGACAATGGGAAAGAGAGTTACAATTTGAATTAAAGCGTTGGAGATCTTCGAGGCAACCGAGAAAGGAGCAGGCAGATGGAGGCCAAACAGTAAGGGTAACGCTTAGCGGCTAATACAGTTGGTCCTCCGTATCTGTGGGCCCCCCATACGCAGAATCAACCAGCCACTGATCAAAAATATTCAGAAAAAGAAATTCCAGAATGTTCCAAAAAGCAAAACTTGAATTTGCTGCGTCTGTGACTACTGACAGAACATTTACGTTGTTTTAGGTATTACCAGCCATCTAGAGATGATTTAAAATGTACAGGAAGATGTGCGCAGGTTATAGGCAAATGTATCATTTCATATGACAGCATCTGTGGGTTTTGGTGCCCACGGGGGTCCTGGAACGCATCCCCCAAGGATGCAAAGGGATGACTGTACAAAGGGAACTTTCTGGGGACCTTAGAGAATCCTAAAATCCATCATTAGCATTTTCCTGATTTCCTCCTCCTCCTCTCCAGGGAGGTTGAGGGTGGGGGGAGCATGAAATGAATAAATAAATTTAAACAGGGAGGACTATGGAAGAGAGAGACCAAGGAGGATCAGCGCCTGGGGTTCAAGCATCGAGGGAGGGGCCTCCGAAGAGCGAGGAGCGTGCAGGTCAGCATCCCCACCTCGGCTCCAGTTGCAGGCCCAGGAGCCTGGGTAACGAAGTGGCCTGGGAGTCTCTGGACGAATGTCAGTGGGTCTCTGTTTGCTCTTTTTACCCTCAGTCTGTTTTCAGCTGTTTCCAGCTTCAAAAGGATTAACAGATTGTGGTTGACTTCAGGGGTTGGAGAGGAGGAGGGTGTTTATGGCTGATCCCAATGCTTAGTAGCCAGAGAAGGAAGGAAGCCTTGATCCCAAGAAACAGGTGGGTGCAGTGGAAATCAAAGCAATGGGACAAACCCAAGAATTCTTGGGGAGAAAAAAAAAAAAAGAATGAGTTCTTCTCAGGCAAGGCAGCAGCCCAGGGGACTGCGGTCGGGGAGCGGAGCCCCTACGGTGACCCCACCCATCCCTGGGTGGCCCCTTCTCTGGGAGCTGCCTACTCGGTACCAGCAGTGAGAGGTCACCGAGTCCATCATTCTGGAAGTCTGGGGTGACCAATAAGCCCCTAGACTCTTTGCTCCAGGAAAAGAGACTCTGGAATCCCCTGTTCGAACTGGCAGGCATTTTCTAAAGAAGTTTTAGGGTGTATAAACACAAATAATGTAACAGGAGAAACACGGGGTACCGCTTTTAGCTCAATACAGTAGGTGGTGAGGCCAACAGAAAAAGATAAAGGATGTAGCAGGAAAGACTGGAACTCAGGCTTATTGGAGATGATTCTTGAGCCACCAGGGAGGATGAGGTTTGGCTGTGCAGCCAGCGTGGTACTCAGATGTTTGTGTTCACCAGGTTTGGAGATGAGAGGCAGGAGGAGCCAGCCAAGGTCTGAAACAGGAGGCAGGCATTCAGGTAAGGGAGCTGGCCGAGGGATGGGGTCTGGGTCAGCATCTCTCTGGTTGCACCTCCTCTGACCATAAGCACCGGATTCACTAGTGGATTAGTTAACAGGGCAGACTCCGGGCTCCTCCCCAGACCTACTAACCCAGGACTCCTGGTGGCCCAGGAATCTGCACTCGCAAACTTTCACACTCTTCTACATATTAATATCAGAGAACCACTGGTTTCGGTTTTCGGTATCTAGAACTCTGGGTGCCTGGATGATACACAGGATCAATGATCCAATTATCTTTCAGAATGCGGAAGGCTGAACACCCATGAACAGGCCAGGCAGAGCACTCTCACTGCATTAATCTCATTCCAACTACAATGACCCTAAAACACATCACTGCTGTCGTGCTGCTTGGTAATTAGGCACAAACGTGAATCTGTTTACCGAAATGATTGTGATTCCTGTGGTTTTAAAACATTTCAAGCCAGCATTTCTGCAGTCAGCAAGAGAGAGAGGCGGGGGCGGCAGCTGGAAGGGTGTTGGAAGGACACAGCTGAAGAACGCGAGCCAGGTCAGGTGTGCTGTTTCCTACAGTGGAGATGCTGGAGACATCAGACGTCAGAACTCATCTCTTCCCTTCCTGGAGTGAAGGGGGAGCCGGCCATCAGTCTGTCCCTTGCGGGTGTTCTCTGAAGCACTAGCTCCCTTATCCCTTCCCGGAAGCTCAGCAGCCTCACCACCAAACTCTCCCATGGGCTACCAGGGTGGGAAGGAGGGTTTGGTCACCCAGCATTAATGGGACAGCGTGAGGATATATGGGGAGATTCACATTCCGGGATGGATGAGCCAGATGCTGCCTAGACCTCTCATTTTGTGGCTCTGAGAATTGAAGTCACTTACCTGAGGGCTCAGAACTCATTCAGGGCGCCTCTGCACCTTGACCTTGGGTGTCCTAATTCCTAACACAGCCCCTCCTTTTCCGTCATCAGTTTGGCTCTGGTTGGGCAAAAGGTGAGCATGTGATGCAGGAGACTTGGACGCCGGGCACAGCTGGGCCTCCCACTGGTCCCCGCGTTCCCAGTCACCAGGTGGTTCCACTTAGGCATCACACCATCTTATTGGCATATTCCAATCGCAACTCATTTTGCATCAGTGTTAGGCGGCGGGATCTTAAGCCCTTGTGAAAGTGACACGGTGGATCTCTTCCTCTCTGTTAACTGCTTATTGACTCTCTTTTCTTTTGGACTTCCATTTGCTCTTTTCTAGCAAATGTTCTTACCCAGTGTGACCAAGGGGACCAAAATTAAATTCCAACATTGCTTGTGGTAACTTCGAGAGGCTGAGGTAATGCAGTTTGGAAACAAAGTGAGGTTCTGGGGATGCATCCAGCTCAGTTCAGTTTCTCTGTGCTGGGTGATTGGCAAGGGCTGGGGAGGGGAGGCTCAGCCCCTGCCCAGGAGGACTGTGTTTCCAGAGAAGTTTATGGGGTGCACGGGAGCACCCTCAAGTCCATCAGAACCTTTACACTTAAGAATGGCCACACCGCATAAAAGTCTAAAGTTTGGGGAAAAAAATAAAGCCATTCTTACTCCTCCACCCAGTTACCAAGTGGCATCAGAGACCAGGAGGGCTTAGGTTTAAAAAAGATACATCTATCCTTCTGCATAAGTGACCTTTGTTTCAGCCCAAGTGGATGTGAAGATGTCTAAGCTGCCAGGTGAAACAAATCCTTTACAAGAGTTTATCCTCAGCCTGAAAAGCACTCCCAGAGACATCACACGAGTGCGCTGAGTTTCTGTCAAGTGATGCTCCATTGCTCTAAGGGGGAAAAGAGACTTTCGAGCGCCCGTGGTTTCTGGCCAAGTACGAGCAAATTTGGCAGGTTCACCAGGGCAGGCTGCTAGATAATTCTTCTGCAAGTTGTCCTGGAATGGGGAAAGCTTTGCCTCTGAAGGCCTTGTCCAAGAAATCCCCCAAGGTCCCACATCACGGTGAACTCCACATTTTTCTTTTTGGAGTGGATAAATAATTCTGCCAAGAACAGACCCTGTGACTGCAAGGAGGAGAGAACACATTTTTTAGTGGAAATTCAGTCACCACTTTGCTCCTCTTGCAAGAACGAAGAGGGAAAAAGGTGTTAGTGGCATATAACCAAACATAATAGCTTCAGCTACGTGAACCTCTTTATGTATCTTGGAATTTTTGAAGCTAAGGCTGTCTATGCCAACATACACTTGGGCAACACAACCTGAGAAAACAAAGTTTTAAATAAAGCACTCTGACATCTTTTTCTAATGACACATGCAATTTTGTAATACACTGAGCTTACATCTTTCCTTCCAGCTTGGGAGACAGCATTATCCATGCCTGGCTCTGAACCAAGACGAAATTTGGGCTCGGCCTCACCCCTAGATTCTCTGGACCGCTGACCCAAGACACTTAAAATTCATACATCACCCCCTTAAGCTGAGAGTTTGGGGAGAATCTCCTCCTGTTCCCTTGGTTTTTAAATATAAATATGTGTGAATACTTGAGCTGGAAGTGGGCAATGCTGTTGTGAAGTCATTCTGGACCCAAAGGAAGGTGGGGTGAGCACTCTCATGCTGGAGAAGTTACCTGGGAAACCCAAAGTCATCTTTCTGTAGGCCGATCACAGTAAGAACTCTGAAAGCCAAACTCAAAGTTAATATGATTTTCTACCAGTTTAAACATTCCAATTAAACTCCTGAATTTATTTTTTGGAAGAAAGAAAGCAGAACACTTCTTTCAGTCATAGAAATAACCGTATCTTTGGCTCGCGTTAAAGACGGTTGGTCTCCCAAGCTCTGTTTGAAATTCACAACATGGGAATTTACAGAATTTTCATAAAAGCAATTGAAATTACAGCATCTCCGTGAACTCCCGGGGTGTACTTCTATTAACAAAAGATGTTTTGCTTTACTCACACCTGCTCGGGTCTCCATGGGAGCTCAAGCGATACACATTCCAATCAAGCAGCGTCAATAAAATCAAATAAAAATTAAGTTCCAGGGGATGGAATGAGAGATACAACATTACTGTACAAAGTCCATTTGGAAAGGAGCTGAGTTACTGGAACTGGCTCTTTAAGCAGAACACTGCTACAGGAAAATAGATTTTTCAACCATAAATCATACAACTTTGACTTGGTGGAATTCCCTATATGCCAATTTGACACATCTTTCCTCTGCTTCTGTGTGTACGTGTGTGCATGCGTGTGCGTGGCAGGGGGAGTTGGGGGAGGGAAATAAAGGGAACAGGGATGGGGAACATTTGGAAGAAGTAAGAGAAAAGGAGAAAAGAGCTAGCAAAATAGAAATTTCTTTTTTCTCTTTGCATGTTACGGGAGAGAATTAGAGTGCTTTTGCAGTCTGCAAAGTCTGCCTAAATTAATGTGTTTATACTCATTAGATTATGTTAAGAAAAGAAAACTTATGTTTTCTTAGCTCAAAGTCCATGAAATCCCACTTCTCTTAAGAGGCTTTCTGTCTTTTGGGAAATAAGATAAGAACTTAATTCCCCTAATTGCCAACACATTCATTTTTATACACAACATTAATATTTCTAAGGTTTTGTTGCTATTATTCTGAGAGTCACAAAACAACTAAAGATTAAGACATTAAAACTACAATGACGTATCATCTCACACCTGTCAGAATGGCCATGACAAAAAAAGTCTACAAATAACAAATGCTGGAGAGGCTGTGGAGGAAAGGAAACCCTCCTACACTGTTGGTGGGAATGTAGTTTGGTGCAGCCACTGTGGAAAACAGTATGGAGATTCCTCTAAAAACTAAAAACAGAGTTACCATATGATCCAGCAATCCCACTCCTGGGCATATATCCAGAGAAAACTCTTAATTCGAAAAGATACATGCATCCCAATGTTCTTAGCAACTCTATTTACAATAGCCAAGACATGGAAACAACCTAAATGTTCATCAACAAATGAATGGATAAAGAAGCTGTGGTATATATAATATGGAATATTCCTCAGCCCTAAAAAAGAATAAAATAATGCCATTTGCAGCTATTTAGATGGATCTAGAGATTGTCATACGAAGTGAAGTAAGTCAGTCAAAGACAAATATCATATATCACTTACATGTGAAATATATATATTTTCCTATTTAAACCTTTTGTTATTGAGCTATAGTCATTTTACAATATTGTGTCAAATTCCAAAATGATACAAATGACCTTATTTACAAAACAGAAACAGATTCACAGACATAGAAAACAAACTATGGTTACCAGAGGGGAAAGGATGGCGGGGGAGAGATACATTAAGAGCTTGGGATTAATAGATACACACTACTGTATATAAAATAAATAAACAACAAGGCCCTACTGTATAGCACAGGGAACCATATTTAATATCTTGTAATAACCTATATGTATATAAGTGAATCACTTTGCTGTACACCTAAAACACTGTAAATCAACTATACTTCAATTTTTAAAAGTTTAAAATAAAGAAAGAAAGAGTATGACATTAATAGTCGTCCACACACACATACTCACATGGAACACACAAAATTACAAGGAAGAAGCAAGGTCCCTTGCCTTTAAAGAGATTACTCCTTTTGGGAAGCAGGACTACAACAAATACACGAGTGACAGAAAAATTTTAGTCACAAGAGCGCAAAATTCCTTGCTATTTATGATTTTCTGGCTGCTTTTGAAGGAGGGGAGATCCTAAAGAGACCACTTATGGTGAGGTGATGGGTGTGAGGATGGCAGGCCCGCTGGGGAGCCCCTGGGGACGGAGCCCAGGGATCTGCACGGGAAGGGGGTGGACTGCAGGTGGGAGGGTGGAGGGGGGACCCTGGAAGCAGGACAGGCTGGCTCAGAGCTGCGAAGGGGAAGGAAAGGGAGCAAGGGGAGGCCACCTGTGGCTGAAAAGGGGCTCTGGAAGGGGAACAGGGATGTACAATGGGGACTTATATCAATGTTTCATTCACTTATCAATTCATTTCTTCAAACATCTTTGTAAGCACCTGCTTTATGCCATTCTCTATGCTAGACAGTGGAGACAAGGCAGACAATGGCCCTCAAGAACTTCCATGAAGGATCTCACTGCTGATTGAGGCCCCCCGTGGGGTGCATTTCTCCTGGGGAAGGTAGGGGAGGGCTCCAATGTCACCAAGGCTGGGATGGTTGAGAACTCGGGGGGTGCCAGGGAGCTCAGCCACCCCTGCCCTCCTCACATTTCACAGTGGTGTCTGGAAAGGATAAACCCAGCGTGTTGGCTCTTACCTGGCACAGCTGACTTGGTGACTGAGAATGGTGAGCATCTAAGCGTGGGGAAAAACAGGCATCTCTGCTCAGGAATGTGGAGGGAAGGGGAAAGTTGGCTTTGGACGGGGTTAGTCACTTCTCAGTGTAAGGAGGTTTTATTTAATTCACTTGTTCCTTCACGTTGGTCTGGAACAGTCTTGGGAGTTTCATCTGCCAGGGAAGCTGTTCTCAACAGAGGTGTCCCCAGCCAATGGGTGTGTTGGCATGAGCTGTGAGGGGCACGGGCACTTCTCACAAAAGTTACCCAAATCACCAAATTACTACAATTACCAAAAGTGGGCCGATGAATCCACCATCATTTTTAAAGTGAAAATGGTGAAACTTGGAGACTTCAAAACAGCACCCCCCAAAAAACAGTCTCAATCTCCTCCATTGCTGTGACACATGACAGTTTACATTTGTGTTTGTGTGTATAACCCAGTGGGTGTCCCCAGCCTGGTGGCTATAATTCCAGTCCCTCCTGTATCTTTCAAGGAAGAAATGCAAGTGAATGAGAGAGATTATTGTAGGCATTATTACTCCTTAAGGCTAATTCTGAGCTCAGCGGAAGGTGTACTGGAATTGATTGATAATGTCTGCCTTGGGTACAGGAGAGGGGTGTGGCAGCACATCTGCCATTTGGAGCTAGATCATTTCCATGAGTTCGATGGTGGTGGAGCTCTTTCGTTGGCTTTCTGCGGTAGCCACCTATGTTGTAGTCACCGGTAAGGCCGTATCTGACACAGGTTTGATTCACTCACCTCACCTAGCCCAGCCAGGTCTTGTGCCAAAGGGGCTCCACAAATGTTACTAGAATTCAACTGACTTTATACACCATTTAGCTGAGTGCTTCTAACCCACAGGCTCTCTTAACAGTTGTGGAGCGATTTCACAAAGGCGATGCCCATGGCAACCCATGTCCATATAACACTCAGTAGAGTGTAGGGACACAAAATATTTTTTCTCAGTAATATTCCTAAAGAAGATAATAAAATTTGATCAATAGTAAAGCTGTATTCAATCAGACATTTTGGGGAATACTTTGTTGTTGATGTTTTTCAGAGCCAGTGCATCAGGCACACATGGCCACTTCCCTGACTTGGGAAACATGGTCCAAAGGGCAAATGGAAGATGTGTGAGCATCTCATAGTCCTTACTCTAAAGATGCTTTGGATGGAGGAGATTGGGTCAAAATTGGATGAACTCAAGGTGGCCATTAGAAGTTGTTTAATCGATCAATCAATCAATAATGAACCAACCAATCAACCAACCAACCAACCTGGACTCTCAGAGAATTTTGCTGATAGTGACCTTTTCATGAAAAGACCAGGTAAAGAAAAAAAATTAATAATTGAGCATTCTGGTAAGCCAGGGACAGATAATTCTAGGTTTTTACATATCTATTTGCTCAAATATGGACAAGAAGTTAGAACCCTGAACTACTGAACACTGGCTATAACGTCTACTCCTTCTTGGCTTGCAGGTCCTCAGCCTGGAGGAGTTGATTTATGAAATTCACTTCCGTGTACGTATGGTTCCTTAGAGCGCCATGCTTGAGGCATTTGGAAACAGGAACTCCCGTGAATAAAGCAGCACCACCTGGTGCATAAACTCACCCCCAGCCTGAAGAATCGTATAGAGCAAGCAAATAAATAAAAATAATTACTATCTCAAGATGTTTGAAGGAATTCTTCTTTTGAGAGGCAGTGTAATGTAGGGATTGAAAGCATGGAATCTGGAACTTGATTACCTAGGTTCAAATTCAGCTCCAGCATTTCTGAGCTGTGACACTGGGCAAGTCTTGAATCTCTGTGTTTCACTTTCCTCACCTATAGAAGAGGACAAAGCTCAGAAAACATTGCATATTCTGGGATGTGGACAGGGTGCCTGAAAGTCATTGCAAGGCTTGGCTGGAACACCACAGCACAGGATGTGAAGTCATTAAATCTTTAAATTGCCCTTTTTTATCAACCAATTAAAATTTCCCCCTGAATATTTGATTCACCACTGGCCCTGCAAAGCTCTACTATGTGGTACAGTTCTTTCCAGCTACCTGATCCATATTTATATTCTCATTGATGACCAAATTCTAAGGTCTTAGTGTCAGCCAGTTCTTAAAGAGGCTCAAAATGTAATGGGAAAGAAACTGAAAAAATATATATGTATGTACATATACGTATAACTGAATTGCTTTGCTGTACACCTGAAACTAACATTGTAAATCGATTACACTTCAATGAAAAAAAGAATAATTAAAAAAAAAAGACTACTTTCAGACAAAGCTGATGTGGGTCCAGGGTCCATTCCTGGAGGCAGAGTGGACCGGAAGGGCAGGCACCCTGGCCTGAGAACAGGTACAAGGGAGAGGCTGGACCCTGGTTCAAAGCTGCCATGAAACTCTGTGACACAGAGGCAGGTGAAAAGTGGAGCTAGGGCAGGAAGCCAGAGGTCAGCCTGATGGCAACAGTAGTGGACCGCAGGTCAGTAATCTGGGAACAGGTCTAGGGCCACGATCTGGGACAATCAGGACCAGGTGGGGAAGGGAAGTGGCCAGCAAGATGGACTGAGACAACTATTTCAGGATGCAGCCTGGGAGCCCAGGGAGGGTGCTGGGCGCCTTTCAGAGAGATGCCAACAGTGTGCGGTGGGGCTGGGCCTTCCAGCTTAAAGGCTTTTGCAAATGACTTTGCCTAAGGTCTTCTGAGCTTCGGTATTCACACACTGAGTCATCTGGGTGAGGAGGGAATTCCCATTTCTTCAGAAACGTCATGCGGACTTTTTGAAGTTGGAAGTGAGCAGGCTCACAGTCTCATCTCCAACCCCTTCCCTTCTCCAGGCCTCCAGAGCTCAACTGAGGGTGCCTTAAAAATGAAATCAAGCTCATAAGTTACATGAGCAACAGTGTGACCGAAGTTCACGGTGTCACAAGGGTGAACTGCAGGGCTGAAGCCGTGCAAGCCAGCCTCACGTCCATCCAGGGCCTTCATTGCCACCCTCGCCCCTTGCACCACTCTGTGGTCAGTGCCATCCTGCCTTCTAGACCACCCACTTACTCACAGCTTTCTTACTTCTGATAACAATGCTTTTGACAACACAGCGTGTCCCTAGCAGGCATCCCTTTTGTCCACAGAGGTGCAGTGTCAGCGCTCCCTCTTCAATTCTCCACCCCCCTGCTTGGCCCCTCCACCCACCCACCCACCTCCAAGCACCCTGCCCTGTAGCTTGAGCAGTCTTTCCAGGTGCTTGTCTGTGAATCTGCTTTTTTTGTTGAAGTATAGTCGATTTACAATGTGTTAATTTCTTGTGTACAGCATAGTCATTCAGTTATACATTTATATATATATTCCTTTTCATATTCTTTTTCATTATAGGTTATTACAAGGTACCAAATATAGTTCCCTGTGCTCTACAGTAGGACCTTGCTATTTATCTATTTTATATCTAGTAGTATCTGCAAATCCCGAACTCCTTTCCTCTAGGTAACCATAAGTTTGTTTCTGTTTGGTAAATAAGTTCATTGTCTTTTTTTTAAGATTCCACATATACGTGATATCATATGGTTTTTATCTTTCTCTGGCAGACTTATTTCACTTAGAATGACGATCTCCAGGTCCACCCATGTTGCTGCAAATGGCATGATTTCATCCTTTCTTTTTATGGCTGAGTAGTATTCCATTGTATAAATATACCACAACTTCCTTATCCAGTCATCTGTTGATGGACATTTAGGTTGCTTCCATGTCTTGGCTATTGTAAATAGTGCTGTTATGAACACTGGGGTGCATGTATCTTTTTGAATTAAGAGCTTTCTCTGGATATATGCCCAGGAGCGGGATTGCTGAATCATATGGTTAAGTCTGTTTTCAGTTTTTTAAGGAATCTCCATACTTTTCTCCATAGTTGACTACATCAAACTACATTCCCACCACAGCAATGGAGGGTTCCCTTCTCTCCACACTCTCCAGGATGTATCATTTGTGGACTTTTTAATGCTGGCCATTCTGACCAGTGGATTTGATTTTATTTCCTCTCACTACCATTCTGTCCCCTCAATCACATATTGACAGAGTTGTGAGTGGCTCTCGGAATTGGCTTTAAATGTTGCTTCTTCTATTTCTTTATCTTTAAGATACAAGGTCATCAGCCCTGAAACTGCTACTGGCTGCAGAGAGCATCTCTACCCACCTCCTCCCTGGCTCTGCTCTTGACTAACATGTAAAAGGCGAAGGACCATGAGATGATGACAGCTTCGCCCACAATTATCACTCCCCTCACACTGAGGAGGGTCCCTTGAGGCTGGTCTGCACTGCCTCCCATCCCCGTCAAGAAAAAAGAAAAGCACTCAGCAGACTTCCATCGGCCTCACAGGGCCAGAGGACAAAACAAAGAAAACATCATCACAACCCACCTGAAGTCACCGTGAAATCCATGCTGCCGTTCTCGTGGTTTTGATAAATATGAGCTCTGCTGGAGTGAGATTTCATATGTTTGGGAGGCCAGAGGAGACAGCATGCATTTAATAGAACAAACTGCTGCATGAAATCTGTCTTCTTAAAGTTAATTAAAGGAAGTGGAAATGGTCATCTGTTAACAGAATCTAGCCCTCCCAGGAGCAGTTTGTGAATGTACCCGTAGAAACATGCTTGCGAGTTTGCACACACGTGTCGTTATCATGTGTGTAGATGCATAGAGTGTCCGTATTTATATACGTCTTCTGACCCAAATAATGAGACCCTAAGAGATTTTTTTCTGACTTGTGAATTTAGTCATACAAAGAACATTACAGAGAGAGAATCAAACAATATTCCATTGTATGGTTAATGCATACCATCATTGCAAAGAATAACATTTTATACAATTTTTTTCTATGTCAAAGGAACACACAGGCACACAGAGCATAATCATTTCCCACATTACCCATTTTACCCTCCCAGGGATATAATCAACATGGGCCATTATTCTAAAAGGTCTGAAGACATTAAGAAATCCCTTACAGACTTCTGTTTTCCTGGTCACTGTATCTTAAAAAATTAAAAATAATGTGGTTGCATTTTTAATATGAAAAATAAAAAGGTAAGGACAGAAACTCAGAATGTTTTGGAAAGCGTTAAGTTGGCTTTTGAATAGAGTCATGAGTTTTGTATTTCCATTAAGTCCTTTATTTTTTTATTGACGTATAGTTGATTTACAATGTGTTAATTTCTGGTATACAGCACAGTGATTCATTCATACATAAATATATTCCTTTTCATATTCTTTTTCACTATAGGCCATTTCAAGGTATTGAATAGAGTTCCCCGTGCTAAACAGTAGGTTCTTGTTCTGTTTCTATTCTATATCTAGCAGTTAGTGTCTGCAAATCCCTAGCTCCTGATTTGTTTTATCTTCAGACTCATCACCTGAATGGATGCCTGCTGACGCTACTTTCTCCTCTGACTTTAGGAAAGCTGGGGATGTTAGCCCAAGTTGTGGGCTAGTTTCTGCTCTTGGAGAGGACTGAGCTCCTGGGTGCATGAGCTCAAAGACAGCGAAAGGGGAAGAGAGAAAAGAAAAAACTTTTTCAACTGAGTTGTCTAAACTGCACAGATGGCTTTTGAACCCTACCAAATCACCGTCTGGGGGCTTACTTGCTGTGAGCTGTATGGAGAAGATGCTTGTCTGTCTGCTTGTCTATTTGTTTATAAATCGGGATGTGCAGCTTTGAGGAGCTGAGGCCGTGCTGAGTCCAGCGAGGGCCCTGCGTTGTCCGTGGAGGTAGGAGGCTCTAACCGCCTGGCCTGCTCACTGCATTTTCTCACACTGGTGGCTGCCGCACAGATGGACACAAGTGGTTGAACAGCATGTTGGCAGTTAGAGTCACAACACCTTCACCTGTCCTTTACTGCAGAGGCCAGTCTTCTGAGAATTCATCCTCAGGGAGTGGAAAAACAAACGTGCGATTTCCATCGCATCTTTCTTCTCAAGGGGAAAATCTTGGCCATAACCTGGAACGCACAACAGTAAGGTGATGGTCAAGCAAACAAGGTACCACCGCTGTATGAAATACGGTTCAGCCGTGAAATATGCAGGCTGTGTAGTTACACCTCAGACGAAGCTTCAGGTGTGGACAGGGTTTGGGGCATTGAATCTACTGGCCCCTGTCTTTGAACATGCATCGTGCACATGGTGATGCTGGAGCTGGGGAGTTGGCAATACTGAACGTCTGCTTTGCCAGCTGCCTCCCGTGTGGACTCCACTGATGGGCGCACCAGAGGGAGGTGGGAGACGGGAGAAGGAGCGGCCCCTCCCCGCGTGCTTCTGGGTCTTGTCTGTGACCCCCGGCTGCAACCTCTGCACCTGGACGGGGCCCTTGCCGACTTCATCAGCGGCCGGTCCGACTCCTGCTCTTTACCGCACCCAGGAGCAGCCTTATCCCCCTCCCCTGGGAGTTAGCAGCAGCGGCCCTGGCGGTGTCCCCTCCCTGAGGTCGGTCCCAGTTCTGCAGCCACCTCCCCGGAGCTTCTAGGTCTGATTACACCCCCTCTTCTCCCCTTTGTCCCTCTGGCCCCAGGGAGAGTCCTACTTCCTACACTGATTATGCCTCTTCTATTTCAGGGTCTCCCTTCTGCGTTTTCAGTCCTCCAGTACCTGTTTAACCAATTTCTTACATCAAATTCTTTCTGATAAATAATTAGTGTTGCTTCTAGTTTCCTAACTAGTTTAAAAAATTGGAAATAAAATTATGTGTATACAGAATATTTATGAAGCTACGTAAAAACAGATGGGAAACAGGGAAAGGTATTGGAAAGAAATTTAACAAAATCCTAATAAGTGGTTATATTATTAGTTTTAGAGTGATTTTTCTTTCCTCCCTTCATTCCTACTTTTGAGTTTTCTTTTTGGTAGTGTACATTACTTTTGTGGTTAAAAAAATAAAATAAAATAAAATAATAAACTATCTATCTATCTATCTATCTATCTATCTATCTATCTATCTATCTATCTAAGAGGATTTGATGCCCTGTGAAGAGTATGTAGCCTGAAGACGGCTTAGCCTATAAAACCAGATGAATTATAACCTGGGTAATGAAAAGTGATTGCAAATGTGATCACAGTTCCCCTGGGGGTATCTTTTGAAAAAGAGAAGTGATGTCACAGCTTTTCAAGGGGGGAAGTGGTACAGAAATCACAAAATGGGAAGGTTGACGTGAGTCTCCAGCAGATTTTACAACAGACAATTGCACAGATGATTCAAGAACCTGGGGAGAAAGGCTGGCTTCACAGACATCAAATTATGCCAGATTCACCTCATTTCCTACTTTGCTGGGTTATTATACGGGTTGATCATGTATTCGCTTTTTATTTATTCATTCACCCAACAGACATTAATTACATAAATGTTCCAGGAACTATGTTCCAGGAACTGTCTTGGCAGTGAGGGGAGAAACACGAGCTTCTCGCAGGAGAGAAAGGTACATGACATTTAGATGCTATCAACTTATGTCCTAGAGAATAAATCATTCTAACCTGAGCTTTTTATTTTACCAATAGTATACAAAACAGACATCCTTATCTTATACCTGAGCCTCACACATCACTGCCCCCCACCTCCCCACTTTTGGTGGAGGATGGATTATGGGGACTGGGAAGGAGAGGGAGAGGGTTCAGGATAAGGGAGGACTGACATGGGTGGGAGTGAGGGAAGGTTTCGGGGTTGGGGGTTGGGGTGAGGCACCATCTGGCAGCCAAAACACAGAAAGCCAGGCAGCATATGTTTTTCACACTTGCTCGTCCCAGCAGGAGCCATCAGTCATCCTCTATAAGATGTCTGCTCATTCTCCTGATTTCACATGAAACCTGAATGGTCCAAATATCAGATTCTCCCTTAAAGCTGCAGTGGTCACATGCATTCACTGTCTAGTCGTAAACAGAATTAGCTGATTAGTAATGGAACCTATTCCATTTTCCATATGGACACTCCTGCTTTTTCGATATTTTCTGATTCAGTTGTCCTTATTAAGTATATGTAGGACATCAGAGTTTGCAGCAGGGGGTGGGGAATTTGCCCATAATACGATTTTCTATTCTCAAGTCTAAACTTCAGTAAATTTCTAACTGTTTTCACTTCCTCCTGTGTACATCCATCTTAGTTAAAATTCTAAAACTCCACTATGATGATGGCTGCGAGGACTAAACTAAAAGATTAAAACATTTTAGAGATTAACCCAGATACAGATGTCCATAGGTCTTTATTCTTTTTTCTCCTCGATGTTAAAGAGGCTGGACCCATAAAAATTACAAGCCATTGGAAATGAAGAAAATGGAAAGTGAAATTTTCCCACAATTAACAGCGGAGGGTGTTGGAGATGAAATAAGGGAGAGGATTTGGTCAAGCACGGTCCTTGGTACTTACGCTGCTGGGGGGAATGCAGTTTGGCGCAGCTGTTATGGAAAACAGTATGGAGATTCCTCAAAACACTAAAAATAGACTTATCATATGATCCAGCAATTCCACTCCTAGGCATTTTTCTGGAAGGAACCCTAATTCAAAAAGATACAAGCACCCCAATGTTCATAGCAGCACTATTTACAATAGCCAAGACATGGAAACAGCCTAAATGTCCATCAACAGATGACTAGATAAAGAAGATGTGGTATATTTATACAATGGAATACTACGCAGCCATAAAAAAGTAAACTAATGCCATCTGCAGCAACATGGATGAAACTGGAAGTGAAGTAAGCCAGAGAGAGAAAGAAAAATACCATATGATATCACTTATATGTGGAATCTAAAAAATAAAGACAAATGAACTTATTTACAAAACAGAAACAGACTCACAAACATAGAAAACAAACTTATAGTTACCAGGAGGGGAAGGGGTGGGAAGGGATAAATTGGGAGTTTGAGATTTGCAGATACTAACTTCTATGTATAAAACAAATAAACAGGTTTCTACTGTATAGCACAGGGAACTATATCTAGTATCTTGTAGTAACCTATAATGAAAAAGAATATGGAAAGGAATATGTATATATATGTATATGTATGACTAAAACATTATGCTGTACACCAGAAATTGACACAACATTGTAAACCGACTAGAGTTCAATTTTAAAAATGTTCTATGGTAGTTAATAGTGATTTTAGTTTTTGACACGGCTAAATTAATAGGGAAGAATCAAAATACTCTGCTTCAGGGCAGGCAAGACCTCCAAGCAAATCTCTGTAATAAAATGTGGTAAAGGCTCCAGTGGAGGACCAAGTGGAAAACAGTGAGCATCAGGGCAGAATTGAAGAGGAGCATTTTGGGGATGTGAGCCTGAGTGAACCCAAGGCTCCCAGCTTCCACCCTTAGCATTAAACAATTTATTTATACCCTGCCATATTTTAAAATATATAAAGTGACCCATTAAAATTTATGTAATAGTAGAAGAAAAAGTAAAAATAAGTAAGTGGTGAGCAGGGGGCAAGGGAAGCAGTGTAAAAAAATAGGATTAACCCATGGGTAAATTTTGGTCCAAAATCAATATTTGTTGAAATAATACACAAAAACATCTGTGGGGCTTCCTATGCATTTGCTGAAGATGGACCACAACTTTGTTTCAAGTTTTCAGGCACACACATAAAAAAAAAAAGGAACTTTAATCACATTTTCAATAACCAAATTAATGTGCTTAATTAGTTACTTAATTACTTAAATATACCAATGAATTGCCCATGTAAAGCACAACTCTTCCTGGTACTGAGATGAGAATTTTTTCCCATGGATCTTCATAAAGAAGTCACTGAGGAACGTAAGATAAGTGTCCCAGTGGCCTTTTAAAGAACAAAAGGCAATGAGTTTTGTGAAGATGTTTCTTATATCAACTGTCAAGGCGATGAAATCAAAACACCATCAGCCAATGCAGTGAAAGAAACTCTATGGAAATAAAAATCATGTGGTCCGAGTGTTTAACTTATCCTGGGGACAATTTTAGAGCAGTAGTTCTTCATCTCTTCTGAGTCGTGGACTACGTTGGGAAAATGTTCCACTCATTGATTTTTTCAAACAAGTATGTATAGCGATTCTGCCCCGTTCCAGGCTCTGGCAGGTGTGTGAATATGTTGTTGGGCTGGGCTGGTGTCAGGACACCCAGCTGATTCTCTTCCAGATTCACTACCATGTTCACACCAAGGCCACCATCCCTGGAGCTGCTCCCAAACCCAGCCAATGACGGAGCCCAGCTGAGGTGAGGGTCCTGACCTGCTCCTGCAGGATGCAGGGGTCCTGGGATGGGCAACGTGGGCTCGAGGCCAGAAGTTTCTTAGAACTGTACTGTGGTTTGAGATCTTCCAATCCTTTCCTGTCTCCGTTCCTAGGGTCAGGCTGGCATTGTGGTCTAAGGTTCTCCCGGCTCCTGATTCTTCCCTTGTTTCCTACAGGTTTTCCCTTCAATGAATCTTGCTGTTTCCTTTCTGAGGAGCTAACCCACAGGCATTGAGGAGTCTAGTTACCATGACAACCAGGGAATCCTGACTGCATGGACTGTATGTTCTAATGGGAAACGACTAAGGACAAAGCGACACCGCTTAACTGAGGTGGTTCCCAGGTAGTAATTAGTACACAAAGACAACAAAAGACAACAGAACAAGAAAACTCTTACGTGATGGAGAGCAAGTGGGGGATCTACTTGAGACTGGGTGATAGGGATGGCCTCACTTATTAAGCTGATATCTAGACATTGGAGACCAGCACTGGGGAGCCCTGGGGGAGAAGGGTTCTGGGTTCGAGGACTTAAGGTGTGTGTGGTGAGTGGGGGTAGGGGAGCAGGCAGAACACCCAGAGGGCTGGCATCCACACTGCAGGCAGGGACAGGGCATGTGGATCCCAGCAAGGAGTTCAGATTTTATACTGAGTGTGATGGAGAAATAAAAACCACAGGTCTAATTTTAGGGGACTTACAGACTGCCTAAAATTTATCTGTAAGATACAGAACCAAATTATAAGTGGAAATGCATATGTTTAGGGCAATTTTCCACAAATATTGTATTTCTTTTAAAAATAAGCTTATTCCTTTTGAAAATATGCCACAGCTTTACTATAAAAAATGCTAAATATACAGAAAAATACAAAGAAAGTAAAATCATCCCCAATCTCACTACTTAGAGTCGACTATTGATAATATTTAGATGAAAATCCCTCATGTTTATATCTTTCAGATTGATACAAATAGATATAAGTATATACTTTTCCATATCCGACATATATGTATATACTATACATGCTTTTTAATCCCTTCTCAACATATTTTGCACATATAAAATATTTCATTGATTCTAAGATGACTTTTTTTTTTTTTTTAACATTTTGCACCCCTGGGATTGAGCTGTGTGTTACAATCCATGGTGTCTGGTCAGGCAGCAGCCACTGCAGGCGTGTTCACAAAAGCATCTCATCATACAGGATGGCATCATAATGGCAGCCATTATGGAACAATAGTATGGAGATTCCTTAAAAAATGAAAAATAGACTGACCATATGATCCAGCAATCCCACTCCTGGACATACATTTGGAGAAAACTGTAACTTGAAAAGACACATGCACCCCAATGTTCACTGCAGCACTATTTACAACAGCCAAGACATGGAAGCAACCTAAATGTCCATTGACAGATGACTGGATAAAGAAGTTGTGGTGTATTTTTATACAATGGAATGCTACTCAGCTTTAAAAAAGAGAATGAAATAATGCCATTTGCAGCAACATGGATGAACCTAGAGATTGTCATTCTAAGTGAAGTAAGCCAGAAAGAGAAAGAAAAATACCATATGATATTACTCATATATGGGATCTAAAAAAAGAAAAAAAGAGGACACTAATGAACTCATCTACAAAACAGAAACAGACTTGCAGACATAGTAAACGATCTTATGGTTACCAGGGGAAAGGGGGTGGGAAGGGACAAATTTGGGCATTTGAGATTTGCAAATGTTAGCCACTATATATAAAAATAGATAAATAAACAGATTTCTTCTGTATAGCACAGGGAACTATATTCAATATCTTATAATAACATTTAATGAAAAAGAATATGAAAATCAATATATATATGTACGTGCATGACTGGGACATTATGCTGTACACCAGAAATTGACATACTGTAAATGACTAAACTTCAATTAAAAAAAAATGAAGGCTATTTGTGGCAGGGTTTTTTGTGCTGGCCACTGGGGTTGAATAAAGGCAAATCATCCCCCACGTCTGTTCTCCCAGAGGTTCTGCATATACGTGAGTGTGGGGAAATTTTCCATTTTGGTGAGTACAACCATCTGGGAAATGGTGACCTCAAAGGAGGAACCCCTTGCTCCCATGTGGCTCAGTTCCCAGGCAGGACCCAGTTCCAGCCCTGGTATTCAGTGGCCAGAGATCCCCAAAGACTCATGATACTTGGAAACAGAAAAGATAATGTAAGAAGTCAGAAAAGTCATCTCCTGCTTCCTCCTCTCACTTAAGCAAGCTGTTTTCAGAACTTAAAACCAAGAATCCCACAAAATCCATAGGAAGCATGCCTTTGGAGTAAAGGAGGGCCTGAGTTAAAAGGGCCCTCAGTTGCAGGGGTGGCTCATGTCAGTTTCAAGAAAGTGGTAAGATGACTGATGGAAATGTTCAGATGGCAGTTGGAAATATAGGACTATGATTTGGGGACTGAGGGTTCTAGAAAATAGACCTGTTATGATAGTAGGAGATGATAGTATAGAAAGAAACGACAGATTCTTGCAGGGTTCTGTTCATGACTCTTCACTTGCCAGGCTGTATAAAATAACTAGAGCTAATCCCTTCCTAGTCAACCCATGTCTTGAAGGACCAATCAGTCGATAATAAAGTGTCCATCCAAGGGCCTACTGTACAGCACAGGGAACTATATTCAATTTCTTGTAATAACATATAATGGAAAAGAATCTGAAAAGAAAAAATATATATGTATAGCTGAATAGCTTTGTTGTACACCTGAAACTAACACTGTAAATCAACTACACTTCAGTAAGAATAAAAAAATGTTTAATTAATAATACATACTGTCATATTCAATTTACATAAAAATCAAAATAAAACAAGAAAAACTAAAAAAAAAAGTGTCCACCCATTTGAAAAGTAAGAGGAGTACTCTGCAACTAAAAACTCACAATGAAAATGATCTGAAATGAGAAACCTTTGGTAGAAAACACGTTAAGATGTATGTATAAAAACAGAAACAGACTCATAGACATAGAATACAAACTTGTGGTTGCCAAGAGGGAGGGGGTGGGAAGGGACAGACTGGGATTTCAAAATGTAGAATAGATAAACAAGATTGTACGGGGAAGATTATAGCACGGGGAAATACATACAAGATCTTGTGGTAGCTCACAGCGAAAAAAAAGTGACCATGAATGTATTATGTTCATGTATAACTGAAAAATTGTGCTCTACACTGGAAATTAACACAACATTGTAAAATGACTATAACTCAATAAAAAAAAGTTTAAAAAAAAAGATGAGTGTATATATCAGTATTTACCATAAAATTGAGGAAATTAAATTTTGCAATGTAAGACAACTCACTCTGATGAAAAGACCATTTAGTCCCTAAGAAAGTTATTTCTTGGCAACATTAATTGTCTTAAACTCATGGCTTCTCCAGAGGGATAACCCCCGCTTTGCTAGAGGAAAGCTATGATTTTGCCAGAATACTAGCCTCACTAATAATGTGAGGCGGAATTTAGAAATGTGATGGGCATTACGACTCGCCCGTGGGTGCCGTGGTCACCAGTGGAAACAATGGTATGTGCTTTGAGTGTAATGAAAACGGCATTAGTGAAAGTGATCAGGCTGCACCGGACCTGAGTGCTGACGGAATTCAAAGGAAAAAGCCGTATCTGTGAGCAGCTTACACAAGTGGCAGATCCTGACTGACGTTCCCTACCATGATGATGACAGACGTAATTCCAGAACTGCACATACCAGGGTGGCGTGATGAGAAAGATGAATAATTCTCACTCTTTTAGACACCCAGATATGCATGAAACATTTTGAATAATGCTCTTACATCTAAAACTATTTTGAGTCTTTGCTCTGGCAAAAATTATGCCATCAGAATTCTTTACCCATCTCCACAGTCTTTGTTCCTAGTGAAACAGGGATTTGCTACATATTTCAGGATTTCTCCCTTTCTCCCCACAGCAGAGATGCCAAACATGGCACCAGAAACCCCTCCTTCTTCCCCGACAGGCATCACTAGTCAATCTTGGCACGCTTGGTAGCTGAGCCCAGACCAGCTTTCTAGAGATAACGTTTCAGTGAGCAGCCAGTTGGTGGCCTATTTGCCATTCCTGTCCCCCCCAGAACAGCTCTACATACCTGGTTTAAAAGCTTAGCTACATTCCATATATTCAACTCTATGTAATTCCTTTTTGTGACAGTCTAAATGTTTCTCAGTAGGCTATTGGGAAACCACATGTGATTATACACAATTAAAACACTGACCTTTTAAACTTACACAGGTAGAAGATAAAATATGATAAAATTATGAAAATCAGCAACTCATTTATGAAAACCTGAGTGATACTTTTTATAAATATATTTTTGCAGAGGGTGGGGGTATAGCTCAGTGGTAGAGCATGTGCTTAGTTTTAGCATGCTTGAGGTCCTGGGTTCAATCCTTCAAAAAAAAAAAACCATAAATACTTTTTTTTGTATAATGGGGTAAACCAATGAGCCCAGCTACGTTTTATTGATCTGTCACGTACGGGTATCTGAGAGGAGAGCAACTCATCACATTTTTTAAAAAATTCAAGTATAGTCAATTGACAGCATTATATTATTTTCAGGTGTGCAACACAGTGATTCGGTATTTTTACAGATCATACTCTGTTAAAAGCTGTTACCACGTAACAGCCATACCATACCTCTCTGGGCTGTACAGTCTATGCTCGCTCCCTACCCATCATGCTTTAACTGCACTTTTGCCACGGTGGCAGCTATCGTAACATCACATAGCTTCAAAAAAAAAATCTTATCCAGGAAGCTTTTTTTTTTTTATCAACATAACACACAGAGTAACTTAATTCATTAGGTAAATTGGATCAGCAGAAGCTTAGTTTCCCGCATCATTTCCGTCATGTCTTTACCCTCAGGTCCCTTCCCAACAAAGCCTTCCCCAGAAGAGGGTGACTTCCAGCTCTAAACATCATTGACCTTAAATACTGAGATCAGTATTTCTTTCCATCAGAAGACTTGAATCATGAGCCCAAGGTGACTGCAAGTGTACTCAGGCGGCAGGGAAAGAGCCCAAACATGACCTGAAGACGTCTTAGCTTCTTTTTGCATCTTTAAGCCAGGGACCTTTTGCTTCCCGGAATGTGGAAGCAGCTGGCAGTAAGGCCCCCTCGGTGGGGACCGGCTGCGTGCCATCCCTCCTTGCCATTTTCTCCTATCTCTAATTTACACAATCCCAGGAAGCCACAAAATGGACATGGGAGGCATGATGTGTTCCTTTAAGAAAAGGATGGGTATAAAATGGAAAGCCAAAAATCTATCACACACGCTGGATGGAAGCCAAATTTTTAAGGTGAAAACAAAACACAAACCTTTTTGCCGTTTGCAGGTCACGTGGGAGCTGAGTGAGTATCTGCTGAATTTTCTTTTCACAGAATCACCTGAGAGCAGGGGACCCTGCCTCCTGCCCCAGGCTCACTGCCAGAACAGCTGTCAGCCTGAAGGAGCTGCATCTGGGGAAGAAACACAGAACGGGGGCCGTCCATCCAGTCACCCTGTAGGGGACTCAGCCCCGGACGTGGTGCGTTTCCTCATCTGTAGGATGGAGTGATTCTTACACCGCCTGCCTACATCCAGGGAGGGAGGAGGGGAAGAAATGACATCACGGAAGCTCAAGTGCTCCGTTCATTAGGGCTAGGGTCCCAAGAGAGCCACAGCAATGTTAGGTATTATTTTCCTGTCATCCTCATCATTTTACGTCTGTCTGATAAACTTCAGGATGTACCGCTCTTTCTCTGGATTTCAAGATGAAAGAGAGATTTCGGCAATATTGTCAAACTCACCTTTCCGTTTATTTCCAACTTGCACCTGCCCAAGGTTTTCAACACTGACTCAATACTCAGAATCAACTCGTAGGTTTTAGTTGATTAAAAACATACATTTTTTCTCAACATACAGATGTCACATGCAGGTTTTAGACCAGGACTGGATGGGACCCAACTGCTTCTATTTTAAAAGTTCCACCAGTAATCCTGATGCCCCGCCGGAGCTGAGAACCACACGCACAGGGATCCAGGGCGGGTGTATTATCCCGACACTCAGACCCCAGATTTCCTTTCCTCCAAGCACAGGTCCAGGAGCATTGGCAACGATGCTATAAAATTCCACGGGCAGTGGCTCTTCTTGGCCCCGGCCTCCGCTTGCCCATGCCTTCCCAGGAGAAGCGCCCTTTCCAGCATCAGTTCAGCTCCCACTTCTTCATTCTCTAATTAATTGTGCTGATGACTTGGCATGGGAGGCACCTGAAGTGAAACACTGGCCCCGACGCTCAGCATCTCACATTGAATACAATCACCGCATAGACCATAATGGCTAATGAAACACTGAACCCAACTGATTACACTAAGAGATATAAGCGTTCATTTAAAAAAGTGCCAGGGATTACACTTTGCTGAATTCCAATTTTAAACTCAGCATTGAATTTATGTGGGGTTTTTTTGTTGTTGTTGTTCTAGGTAATGACTTCATTAGGAAGACACCAGTACGCTGATGTGTACTAATCCTTTTCTCTTGAGTGGAAGTATTTTTATTATTTTAAATGGTTTCTTTCCAACTCACCGGCACACATAATTTTAGCAGGGTTCATTCTAATCAGCTCCATGCTAGAGAAAGGTTTTTGTGGCTTTGTAAATCCTTTTTTTCTTTTCCGAGCTCATTCTAAGTTAAATGAATCCTTCTCTACATCCGCTATTAAAATCTTCCCCGGCTGGTACAGGTGAGACCATCGCGCTGACGGGTCTAGAGGGTTGTTTTTCTTCTCATCTCCCTGAAGTTTCTCCGCACAGTCACAGAGCAGTGCTTCCCAGCTGGCGGGGGACCCAGCTTCTGGAAGAGGAAAACGCGAGAAGCACGGCCCAGGCTCTCAGCTGCTAGTTATTACGTGATTCCCAGTTCACAGGAAATGAGCAATCATTTAGTCCTGACAGGTACATCCAGAAACTCAGGGTCTTCCTTTTCAACCAGAAAAAAAGAAGAATCAGGGCCTGCAGAAGTTAAGTATTAATGTATGCTCCACATTTGTTGCCAGCGTTACGAGGATCTCTTGTGAAAGCTTTTGAAAACACTCGGAAAGAATGCTGCCAACAGGCTTAGAAACCAAGGAGGAAAAAAATAATCATTCGAAATACTTGGTGTTCATGAAGATATGTAACCGAGTGGTCCCTTGTGAGCTGGCGAACTTTAGACGTGCGTCATGGGTATGGGGGCGTTAACCCAAATGGCCTGTTCGTAGACTCTTATACTGAACAGGAGGGCAAAGTGCTCAGGGGCAGATCCCCCCTCCCCACATCAGCCCCAGAATGAATGAAAAGCAGTGACAAATATGCCAGGGAGAGGTTCTCTCCCCTTTATCCTGATAGATTTGTCCCCCACTTGAAAATATTTCCCAGGGAGGAGGGGGTGGGGAGGGATAAGTTGGGAGTTTGAGATTTGCAGATACTAACTACTGTATACATAACAGACAAAAGTTTCTTCTGTAGAGCACAGGGAACTATAGTCAATATCTTGTAGTAACCTATAATAAAGAATATGAAAAGGAATATCTGTATGTGTATGTATGACTGAAATATGATGCTGTACACCAGAAATTGACACAACATTGTAGACTACCCTTCAACAAATTTTTAAAAAGCAAAAAAAAATTATCCCAACTTCAAAAAAAAAATTTCTGTTGTACAGTGTAATACACCAGAAATCAACACAACATTGTAAACCAACTATCCTTCAATAAAAAAATTTTAAATTAAAGAAAATATTTCCATTTTGTGAATGTAATTTTCCAAAGTAGGAATACAATCAGCACAAAATAACACTCCCACTCATCTTGCAGTTTGAGTCACAAAGCCCTCCGGGGACCAGCCTTCCTCCCAGCACCGTCCTGTGATGGAGGCTGGCCTCGCTGTCCCCGTGACAAAGCCGGGAGCCAGGGCACAGGGAGGCCCCGCACGCTGCTGGGAGCCCCGTGTCCTCCATGGGGCGCCTGGCCAGCAGCTGGCTCCTGGGCCGGGGCTGTTTAGTCTATTTAACTGACGATTTGAAAACACAGACTTCAGTTTAGCTCCCTTTACCCCCTATTATGGGCCATTTGTGTGTGTCAGTCTTTATCTCTGGACCTGAGTCAGACTTCACCCTTTCTCCCACCTCCTCCTGTTTCAGGAGAAAAAAAAAAATCAAAGCCAAAGTCTGGAACACATGTGCTTCTCATCGGAGCTGTTTAGGGAGACTGGGGACATCGGAATTGTCACTGGCCTTCTGTCCTGGTGTCTGGGCCTGCCCTCACACCTGGGGGGCCCCTGGCGCTGTGGCCGGCCCCGAGCAGAGCCTCCTCCCTCAAAATCAGCCTTCCCGGGCATGTCTTTTCTCTAACTTTCATCTTTTGGGGCTTCTCTGTGTTTTTGAGGTTGGCTTGACTGGTCTGTGAAAAATCCGGTTTGTCTCTATTTAGGGTGGATTTGGAGGTGCGCGGTGGGAGGAGGGAATGCATCTCTGACGTCAGGACCTGGAACCTCCCGCCACCTCTCCGGCCACTGTGACTCAGGCTGAGGTCATGCATTCCCCGGCAGGGTTTCCAGTAACCAGGAGGCCGACCTATGTGCAGGTGCCTTCCGTCCTGCCATGTAATCCCAACTCACCTCCACGGTGCCCTGGCGTCTTCTGAAGTAGAGCTTCTTGGGGTGAACAGGAAGACTACAACGTTTTTATTATCGTTGGCTTCCTTTGCTGAATTCGCGTTTATATTTTCCCAGTAGAAATCCCCAAATTGGAAATAGAGAGGTGTCAGATAGCACCACTTTAGTGAAGGTTGTGTCAACATTTCCTATAAACCTTGTTTTTCTAGGGTTTATAACTAGACCATAAAAATTTGCTCAGCTCTGAGACTTGGCATAGAAAGTAAACTGGGGAGTGCATTTTGCAGAACTTCAAGAGAAGGAAAAAAATTAGTTCAGCTGTTTTTTAGTATGTTGCCTGTTCTAAAATGGAAATAGTTTTAAGGTGCATTTTTCTTCTTCTGGGACTCAAATGGAGATTCAGACTGAAAAAAAAAAAAAAGAAAGAAAAAAGAAAAGAAGAAAAGAAAAAGAACTCCTTAGCAGATGATTTCATTAACACGGCCTAATAGCACTTGTTAATTTTTAGAGAAAATGTCAATGATGGAGGCACTGAACTCAGACCACTGACTGCACATCTGCAGATACCAGTCTTCCCGAAGCCGTTAGCTGCACGTAATAATGTGATTTGGCAAAGCGTCCGCACACCTTTTAGGGCAGGAAACCACCAACGCTTCAAAGGAAGGAATCCTTCCTGATAAGAGGTTAATCGGCCGTTTAAAAAAAAAAATGCACGCTTACTCAGAGAGCATCCCTGTAGTCAGCTTTACTTAATCTGCAGCTCACATTTACCAATCACCCCCCAAAGCAGCTCCTGTAATGCTTGTAGGAGGGAACATCCAGTCCCTCTGGAAGTCTTACCTTTCCCTGGGGGCGGGGCTCGTACTCCGAGTCTGTAGCAGCTCACAAATCCCTCTGGCTGTGCCGGCCGGGAGCTGCTGGACGGAATGACTCAATAGGCTGCCTGGTGCATGGGATGCCCTGGCCTGCATCTGTTTGTCTATCTCAGGCATGGACTCTGGGAAGATGGCAGCCACCCAGGGCAGGAACATCATTGAAGGAAAGAAGACGGTGCTGGACTTGAGGCCAGAAGAACCGAGTTCCCGCATCCTCTCTGGTCCACTCGGCTAAGCTAGGGGCTGATGGAGAAAGTCCACTGAAGTCGTTATGTATATAAAGTACTTTCAGACTGTGAAGTGTCATCCACATGAAAGGTGGCAGTGCCCGCTTCTGCATCACTATCGCCGGGCGCCTGCTCAGCATCGTCAGGAGCCTAAGGACGCGCCGCTTTCCAGGGATGCATCTGGGAAGACCCAGAGCTTCCCAGCATAACAAGCCACCACCCTACCGCCCAGTCCTGGCTTTATTTCCTCTAACTACATCTTCTGTTCCCACTTCTCCCCTCCATTGCTGATGACATCTTTGTGAAGGGAGAATGTTCCAGAGTTGTGGCTGTTCATGTCCCATGGACGTCAACCTGTCTGGCCCCAGTTGCCACTTGGTGGTCACTTGTTCTGCAACCTCCACCCTTACTTGCAACATGGCCTCAGGCCCTCTTGCTGGCTGCAGGCACCCAGTTTTGGGTACCTTCAGGTTTCCTCTGAGACTGTCCCCCACTGCCTCTCCTCAAGGAGAAGCAGGTTCCACACCTTGGGCAGAGGTGAAGTACATGTGTCATGGGGAGTGTTCTGGAGGAGGTCTGTGAGATACCACAGGCCTGGTCAGCCCTCAGAAGGGCCCTGCGCTTGGTTGAATGCTCTGTTGTCTTGAAAATTTGAAATTCTTAGTACATTCTTTTTTGGGGGGTGGGGGTAGTTAGGTTTATTCATTTATCTATTTAATGGAGTTACTTGGGGATTGAACCCAGGGCCTCGTGCATGTGACGCATGCACTCTACCACTGAGCTATACCCTCCCCCCAAATTTTTAGTACATTCTTAACAAGGGGAAGCCCCGAATTTTCATTTTGGATGGGTCCCTGCAGATTGTGTAACAGGTTCTTGTCCTCATCTTTTCCTAGATAGCCCTGACAACCTTAGCCAGGAACAATCTGGCTGAGTGCTACACCAACCATGACCGGGACTGCAAGATTGGACGTCATGTGTCCCGGGCAGCTGGTGGGGTGAGAATGAGGCTGGTGTTTGTGTCCTGTCCCGAAGCCCCCATCCCACCCCATGCCTGCAGCCTCAGGTCCCTGTGAAACAAGAGCCCTCTCAGCTGGCCTGGCCAGAGCCAGACTCCCGGTGTGGCATTTCCAGTCCCTCTTCCAGAAGCCTGGATGCTGACAGGGCTACCTGTAGTTTCCAGCAGATTCCTGTTCCAACACCAAGGGGACACTGGGCACACGGGGAGGCCATGTCCAGGCACCAAGGACCATCAGCCAGCCCGCTGAATGCCATTCATTCACCTAACCGAGGCCAACTGAGCGGGAACCACGTGCTAGGCACAACGTGGGCACTGGGGACACATCAGTGAGCCAGTCAGAGATGTCCCTGGCCTGGGGAGCCCATGTTCCAGGGGAGAAGACAGAGAATGGGGATAATAAGTGAGTGGACTCGTTGGCTGGAAAGTGAACGGTGCTCTGGATAACAGGCAACAGGGAAGGGATGGGAGAGGACTGCATTAGGAAGAGGAGATTGGATCCAAGATTTGAAGGAAGTGAGGATGCTAGACCTGTGAATTTCAGGGAGGAAGGGCACTCTTGGCAGAGGGTGCAGCTAGTGCAGAAGCCCTAAAAAGCAGTGGGCGGGGCTGGCGAGGAAGCCATGTGGCTGGAGCGGAGGAGAGGAGGGAAGAGGAGGCAGGCGATGTGGCCAGGAAGGGGCAGGGGCGGCAGGTGGGTCCTCTAGGGCCTGGGAGGGGCTTGTGAGACCACCTGGAGCAGCAGGATGACCCTATCTGCTCCACAAGGGTCACCTCAGCTGCTGCTTGAGAATGGACTGTAGAAGAGCAGGCACAGGAAGGGGACAGGCCAGCCAGAACGCTGCTCAGTCCCCCAGAGCGTGTGGAGGACAGTGCAAGGCTCCTAAACACTAAAAATAGACTTTCCCTGTGATCCAGCCATCCCACTCCTGGGCAGATATCCAGAGAAAACTCTAACTCAAAAAGACTCATGCACCCCAATGTTCACAGCAGCATTATATACAGCAGCCAAGACATGGAGACAGCCTAAATGTCCATCAACAGATGACTGGATAAAGAAGACGTGGTGTATTTATAAAGTGGAATACTTCTATGCTATAAAAAATAAAATAATGCCATTTGCAGCAACATGAATGGACCTAGAGATTATCATACTAAATGAAGTAAGTCAGACAAAGACAAATATCATATGATACCACTTATATGTGGAATCTAAAAATAATACAAATGAATCTATTTACAAAACAGAAATAGACTCATAGACATAGAAAGCAAACATGGTTACCAAAGACAAAGAGGGGAGGGATAAATTGGGAGTTTGGGAGTAGCAGATATAAACTACTGTATATAAAACAGATAAACAACAAGGTCCTACTGTACAGCACAGGAATATTCAATACCTTGTAACAACCTATAATGAAGACGACTATATATGTATGTATGACTGAATCACTATGCTGTACACCAGAAACTAACTCAACATTGTAATCAACCATACTTCAATTAAAAGAGAAAATAAAAAACAAAATACTGTATATAAAATAGATAAACAAGGACCTACAGGAGCACAGGGAACTATATTCAATATCTTATAATAACATATAATGGAAAAGAATATGAAAAAATATATATATGTAACTGAATCACTATGCTGCATGCCAGAAACTAACACAACATTGTAAATCATCTGTACTTCAATAAAGAAATTCCAGAGGGAAAATGTGCATTTCCAAGAGGGTTTTTTTATAGTTTGAAGAAGATGGAACGTGTTTCTTTAGTGTCAATCTGCTAAAGCCTAATAACATTCTGGTACAGACTCTGAAGCACCAAGTCATGCCAGTCTGTGTCCCCAGAATGCACAGGAAGAAAAAAGTTGTCGGCGATGGTGGCTGTGGTCCGAACCACCAGCTGGGAGAGGAGGAAGGCAGGGGACTCCCAGGGAGAGAGCCTCCCCTTTATCTAGGTGACTACACTGAAACACCTGCCTGGTTATAGGTGAACCCACCGCCTTTAAGGTTTGGACTGGGAGACGCTGAAGGAAGATGGGGTCTCCATGCCCCTCGGAATGCTGCCCCTCGGGCTCCTGACTTGCCCCTTCCCACATCAGAGACCTTCTGCCCCGGCTTGGGTCCCAGTCACAGCCCCAGCTCTTCCCCCTTCTTCCTCGGAGCCTTCTGGCGTGAAGGCCTCAGTGGCATTAGCAGCTAAGTCCATCCGACAAACAGCCAACTCCCAAGGCCTGGGAGGGCATCCCCTTGGCTAAAGATTCTTTTAAAAAAAAAAAAAGCTAGCTTTTCAACAGGGACTATTGAAATCCATAGCTGGGGAGGGTTCAGACTTCATGCCTCCTCAAGGCCCCTGCAGGCCGGCAGTGCCTTGCCAGCGCCTCTCCCCCAGCAGCTGCATCTGCAAGGTTTCCTCACCCATGAGCCCCCATGGACATTAACTCAAGTCAGTAAAACGCCTTTGCAGGCAGTAAAACACGGATCCCTCTGAGGTCAGAAAGCTCCCTCGGCAAGAAAGTCAAGCAGACGGTGCCTGTGAGGCGGGAAGACCTCAGCTCCAGGTTCAATGCCCCGCCCATGGGCACACCTGGCCTGCAGGTCGCAGGTAAGCAGGGAGGAAGGGGGTGTACTTTGTTCATCTCCGTCACCGTCTTCCTTTCCAATATGACATTGCATCTGTTAATGAGCATGAAACATTTCACACCGATCCCAGGCTGCGTCCGGAATCAAATAAGAAAAGTGCCAAAGTGCTTTGTAAACACAAAAGCCCTCTCCCAAATTAAGGCAGTGTCATTATCTGGGAAAACAATCTCCAGCATTCTCCTTGAATGTTTGGAAATACCGTGCTGAATACCTTCCAAACAATTAAATCTCATCAAGCTGTTCAAATCGTCGTGTTCTAATAATCTGCCCAGACTCTCAGGGCATCTCTCCTGGGGGAGGCTGGGATGTAGGGTTGGCTACATTTTCTGCTGTGTGTGGGGACACTGGGGGTGGGGTAGGCTAGACACTGGGCCAAAATCAGAGCACCTGGGGAGCTCTGTAATGTGGGAAAGCACTTAACCTCTCAGAAGCTCCATTTCCTTATCTAATGTCGTCTACTTCACAGGGTTTTGGTAGAATCATGGGAGATAACTCATGAAAATCCTCTCTAAGCTGGACAGTCAGCCACGTCGAAGGCTGATTCACCTGCAGACGGAACCATCATGCTGTGCTCATCAACAGTTTCCTCCTGGTCATTCCAAGATCCAAGTGCAGGTCAAATACATTTTGGGGACCGCCCTGCTTTCCATTCCTTTTCGTTTGTTTGTTTAGCAAAATGAGAAAGCCAGGTGGCTGGATCCTGCTGTCCGTCTAGACCTTGGAGTAACCTTGAGTGAGAAGCATGGCATCACGGGTCGTGGATGGACAGCAAGGGAAAGAAAGGAGGAGAAAGCTCAGTAGTCAAAACCTGGCTAGACTGGCACAAAATGACTGTTAAGTGCGGGCTGACGGGTGTCTGGTGTATAATAATGGCTGGACCACCAATTAGGGTGTTTAGAGACATTTCAGAGAGTAGTTGATTGCTTCCCCCAGTTGGGAGATGCTTTCAGGGGCTGGGGGTTTGGAGGACCCACACGCTGTAGGATCTTGGAACATGTCTTCTTTGCCAGTGATCCATTTATGCACAAGTGTCCCCAGCATGGCATCCCAGAATCACTGGAGGTAGGAGTCACTCAGGTAGATCGTGGCCACCTTGCTGGCCGAAGGGACCACCTAGTAAAAGTCCTGCACTCTATGGTGGCCAAGTCTTGTGAACAGGTTAGAAGGCACTCACGCTCTCAAAATACCAAGGTGAGGACCAGAGAGGCATATTGAAGGACCCTCAGCCATGGATCTCAGAGCCCCTGGTCCAGCACTGGCTCCAGCATCTGCTGTAAAAGTCTCATTTAATTGCTGGAAGCCCCCGATTCCTCACCCCTGAAAACAAACTCTGTAGTGGATCACGGTGAGTCTTAGGACACTGTGAGCGATTCAGCCCGTGCAGAGCCAACATATACTGAGAGCTTTCCTTGTCCTACACAACAGGCCCATCATTTTCACATGGGTTGTGTTATTTAATTCTCCAATAACTCTCCGCACTAGGTGCTAATCTAGAGTCTGCATTGAGGACAGGCTAAATCGTCCCTACTCGATATTCTACAACCCTAATCCACCGGAATCCTGATTCATCAGATATGTCCTTTCAGTTAAGAAGACCCAAATATTGGGGGAGGGTACAGCTCGGCGGTAGAGCGCGTGCTTAGCATGCATGAAGTTCTGGGCTCAATCCCCAGTACCTCCATTAAAAAAAAAGAACACCCAAATATTCTTGGAAACGTCTGTATCTTCCTCGGCAGCAGTCAGGAGAGGATTGCCTCTGCATACGTGGTTTAGGGGGACGCCCCCTGCCCCACTTCGGTATGTGATGTCACATACTTGCTCTGGCAATGAGGGGTGGCTCCCTTCGCTAATAATTAGCTCGTTACCAGGGCAGGGCTTCGCAGGGATTACACCCTGATCCTTAAAAGGACTCTGTGAGATAGATAATTATCTTCATTTTACAGGGGTGGAGACCAGGGCTCAGAGAGGTTAAGTGATGGCCCAAAGTCACACAGCCCATCCGTGGCAGAACTGGGTCTCAGGCTGGGCAGCTCTTCCTCAGTGTCATTTGTCTGCTTCCTTAGAAGGCACTCGCCAGCGAAGGAGCTTTTACCCTCTGCATCCGCCTGCCCATCCACTGAATGGTCCAGCCCTGTGGCTACACTGCTCCCCAGAGGCCTCAGAGAACGTGTCAAGTGCATACGTTAGAACTGCAGGCTGGGTCGGAAGTGCATCAGCCCTGCTCGGTGAGGAGGAGGGAGGAGAAAGCTGAAACAGATCATCGTCCTGCTTGTGACTTAGCAGGAGCAAAACCTGAACTGAAAATATTTCGTTCTCATACTCCTTTGCTAGAAGTAGCCTGTTTGGGGTCGGGGGAGTGGTTTACTTTGGGATTTTTATTGGGATGATAATGAGGACGCTCTTGCCTACAAATCGGGCCTTGAGCTATCATTTAATATGAAGGTCTGCACAGACAGATAGAGTCAAGATTTGCATTTCTGGTGAGAAACTGGACCCTCAGCACCCTCCTCCTAGACTCACATCCCTGGGCCCAGCTCCCACCTGGATGGGGAGAGGGGACGGACCAACTTCCGTCGGTTTCTGACCAGGCCTGTGGTCCTCCGGCTGAGCTTTCAGAGCATCAAGGATGGTTTTCTAAAAGCCACGCTGATCAGCGCGAGGCCCTGGTCCCAGGAGGAGGGGACATTCGCCAGGCCTGGCGCTCTTGGAGCACCTTCCAGCAGCTTAATAGTCTTCAGGGTGATGATGCGCTGCCTACGTGTGGAAACCAAGGTGATCTGATTGAGGGACATTTTGCTCTGTCGAGGCAGTTGGACGGCACAAGTGGTTCTGGGTAACAAAGTTGCTCGTTTTGTTCCAGGATTGGTTCAAACTGCTGATTCACTTTGAACAGGTACAGGGAAAGGAGCTGATGGCATTTTAAAGTCAACTGGCGGGCAGTTCCTCTCAAGGCAATGGGAGTCCTGTGGGCAGAGATGCAGCCTCCCCATCATGGTGCTACTGGTGTTGTTTTCTTTGGCCATTAGCGTGCGTTGCCCACATCCCAGCAAAATGCTAATACCTCCGGCTCTCTGGGGCTCTCCTGCCTAATGGGCCTGCGGAAACACATCTCCAGCTTCCAGGACCCCTGTGCTAAGTGTGTTTCTTCAAATGCTGCCATACATGCCAGAAGGGTCTCAGCAAAAAGAGTTGATACCTCAGAAGAGAAGCAAAGGGAGGCATCACCTTCTGGAAAGAACATTCTTGGCTGTGAAAAAGTTGTCCTCGGGGTGTGGCCAAGCCAGGGCTGAGGGCTATGGCAAAGCCGAGGCTGCTTGTGGTCCCAGGCCTGGGAGAGGCGGGCAGGAGAGTGTGGTTATCTGAAGGCGAAACCAGGAGGGGTCTGCGTGCAGAGCCTGGCTGGCAGTAGGTCAGAGATCAGGGACTGAAGGTGGGCCTGCGGACTCTGCAGGGGGAGGATCTCGGTGAACTGAGTTCATCCTCTTGTGAGACATCCTGCTCCGGGGAGGAAGCCAGCTGCCCTAATGAGGTCCACCACAGGCCTGGTGAACGTCCCCTCCTCCCAGGGCCAGGTCCTCGCACTGATCAGCATGGCTTTTAGGAAACCATTCCTGAAGCTCTTAAAGCCCTGGTGAGGCTCTCCTCAGCCAGAGGACCCCAAGCCTGGTCATAAACCAGAAGGAGGTCAGACAATTCCCTCTTCCCTTCCAGATGGGAGCTAAGCTCAGGCCAGGACAGGTGATGGCAGGTGGGTCCCCGAGCTTTGCTCCCCAGGAGTTGTTCAGGCCCAGGCCCACCTCCCTCCTGAAGCAATCCTGACCAGGATGGATAGGAACCCTAGCGTGGTGGGGTCGGAGCCTCCTGGATGCCTCTAGACTTGGTCTTGCTGTCATAGCCTGGCTGTCCTTGGCTTCCACGGACTTGGCCCAAATGGATATCCTTGCCTCTAATTTTCTGTGTGGTGTTCAGAGTGATTTCCCTCAGACCTGCCGTCCACTTCAGTGAGGTTCTCCTCAGTTAAAACAGAAACTCTTGTTACAGGTCCTTGGGGTTTTTAACTTTAATGATTACAATTCTCATTTCTATAATTTCCATTTTTTTCCATTTGGTTCTTTTTCAAAGCTTTGTTGTCGTTGTTATTAATTTCTTCTTTCCTAATGGTTTTGATATTTTATATTTTTAAAATGCCTGTTTTTTAGTCTCTTTGAGACTGTTCAGTCATCTTCAGATTTTGTCTGTCTTGTGTGGTTCAATTGTGTGCATGTGTGAGTGCATGTGTGTGCGCCTGTGTATATGTATGCACATGCGTGTGTGCGTGTGCACATGTGTGCAGTCTTCTTGCACAAGCTCATCTTCAGTGGAGAGCATCTCCCTCTGGGAGGGTGTGTGCTGTGGGCTGTGAGGTACACGCCCTAGTTCTGCACAGGCATCCCCCTGGGTATCAAGCACTCTCCAGTCTGGACCATTTTTTTCCTCAGTCAGAAAGTCCCAATCCACGTCTCTATTGCAGTTTCAGATTCTGTCCCCGAACATGAAATACAAGACTGACTTAGTTTTATTCATAGTAGACACTTTTCCCTACTCAGATCCCTGGGCAGGGCAGAAACTTCCTAAATATCTATCGGGGCGACTGGATGGAGTTTTCTGGACCCCTTCTCATAAACCAGCAGCCACTCAAGAGTTCTGGCTTTTGGCTGCAACCTCTTCTCCCTCCTCCCCTTGGGTAGACTCAAGGCCATGTTTCTTATCCATGCGCTGGAATTAAAAGTCCAGCTTTTAGCCTCCTGAGCCACTGTGGCTTCAGCTCAAGCTGACCATTCTGATCTGAGTTCACTCATGTAAGAGTTTCCATTTCTCTCTTTTTTAAAAAATCAACTTGCACTAAAAAACAACATTAAAACAATTCTATTCCATCCAGGATCTCTCTGTAGCCAGAGGAGTGGCTGAGTCAACTCAGCTCACCACGTTGCCAGAGTTCGAGCCCACATGCCAGCCTCCGGGAGCTGAATTCTGTCTTTGGTGTGTCAGCAGTTGGTGGGGGTCTTGCTCTGAGCCAGCTGATAAGCTGGAACCACAACAATGCTATCCACTAACTTGGAGCATCCCTGCTCCTGGGACCTCTGATGCTGAATTCAGCCCACTGACTATATCTGTGTCCATCCAGTCGTGACTCCTCCCTTCCCCTCTGCAACCCTTCAGGTGGCCAGCTAAGTCCCCTCTGAAGAGCCAGCCACTAAGGGCACACGTGAGGAGAGGCACGTGGCGGGTTGGAGCTTCTTTCTTCTTCCTTCAGGCAGGCTGGCTGGACAAGCACCTTTCAGCATCTAGAATCCTGTAACTTGGCAGGTGGGGAATCACAAATCCCTTTGGGGATCTGAAGAAAACAGCGCATCCTGAGTAAAAATACCCATGCACAGACACTTCTGCCTGATTTCAGAGTCATTAACCCCCTGAAGTCCACGTTGAGAAATTCTGCTTTGGAGGCTGATTGTTCTTTGGTGAATTGGAAACCCTAGTTTGCCAGCCTTATTCAAATCAACTCTAGTGGAAAAACCTTGTGAAAATGAGACCCTATGACAAAATGACAATCGTTCAGTTTTTCACTCCTTCGATGCCACCTGGAAAGATGACAATGGCAACCAGAGTGATGTCAATAATTAGTGACAATCTCCTAGAAAAATTTCTGCTTCAAAGAACATTATATTAAATAATTGATGGTCCCAGAACATAATTTTCTCCAATACTCCTTTCTGACTCAAACCTATGTCATCTACTGGCTGGCAGTAGGTCAGAGATCAGGGGCTGAAGGTGGGCCTGCGGACTCTGCAGGGGGAGGATCTCGGTGAACTGAGTTCAGAAGACTCTTCATGAAATAAGACAGACTGACACGCATGGTAGGATTAAATTCGGGGTTGAGATTCCATTTCTAGGTTTGCTTTGAATCATCTAGTGGATTTGGGGAGTTCCCCAACTTCCCCAGTGTCTTTCTTCTTATCTGTGAAGTGAGGAAGTCAGACTAGATCAGAGGTGGACACACAAAACCCACCAGCCAAATTCTGCCTGTTGGCTGTTTTTGTAAATAAAGTTTTGTTGGAACAGGCGATGCTCATGCGCTTCCGTATTATCTGTGGCTGCTTTCATGCCGCAAAGGCAGAGCTGAGTAGATGTTTCAAAGACCCTATGGCCTGCGAACCTAGGAATATGTCCTCTCTGGCCTTTTCCAGAAAAGTGTGCCAGCCCCTAACTTGGATGGTCTCCTCATCCTTTCCACCTTTGGATGATCTGTGATTCTCAGAGGCAGAGAATATAACCCAGGCAAACCGAAGGGCACAGGTGGATTAGAAGCAGATCATGGATGAGCCCAGACACGTCACACTGTTGTTCTGTTGAAGCAGCTCCTGCGACAGCTGTGGCTGACCAAAGCCTAGTTAATCGGCAAGTGGAACTACTCAAAATGTCAGACTTCATGGGTGCAAATTGTTTCATAATCCAAACACTCAATGGTTCAGAGAGACCTTCTCCCAGTGTATGCAAATCAGTGATGCTTTAAAACTGTACTTACTCTGATCATCTGATCATGAATCAATCCAGTTTAGGGATCATGGACAGGATAGCATATACGATCCCTTCTGCCCGACTCATACCCTGTCTGGGGATGAGCTAGAGCTTAAAACAACCAGCCAAGAAACGAAGCCCTTCTGGCATGGATGATACACCTGACTGTGATCTTTCTGGGCGGAACATTCAGGAGACTGATACATTTTCAGGATCTGTGTTGTCCAAACCACGCTTTCCAAACATCATGGAGCTGAGAAGTCACTGTGCCGTCGGGGCACAGACGTCCCAGAGGCTAGGGTTTCCCACTAAGTCAGACTTTCAACAATCTCATTAGCTTGGTACACATTTTTTTTTTTTTAATGCAGGGACTGGGGATTGAACCAGGACCTCATGTGCGCTAAGCATGTGCTCTACCACTGAGCTATACCTTCCTCCCAGGAACATATCTAATTTTTAAACTGAGTCTTCTATTCCTCTTCTTTTTATTCATCCAAGGAGGGATTATTCGACCTAAGTGGTAAGAATAGTTTTTCTGAAAATAATGTATTTGAAAGCACTAAGCCTCTATGTTAAGTGCTGAAAAATGACACATCCCACAGGTGCTCAGAAGTCCAGGTCCAGAGGAGCGGAAAGGTCTCTGTCACTGATGTAACTTTACCTACACTTTCCATCTATCCGAACCCTCAGACTATTGCCCTTTCTCTTACACAGCATCTTTGCATGCAGCCACTTTCGCGTCTTGGTGCAGCAGAAACAGCATATTATGTGGGCTTCGTCCTAACTGACCCTGAGAAGTGCTTTCCAAATTACCTTGAAGAATCTTTCTCATCTGCTATTTTGCACTAATGGTGGCAATTAGAACAAATTGCCCCAAATGATAGGACACGTGATGTCAAAGGACCCAGTGTTTGAATCCCTCTCCACTTCCTCAAATCACAGGGCCTTTGGACCCCGGCTCAGCTGGTGTGGCTCCTCAGGGTCATGGCTAGAGCTGGGAACATGAATGCAAGATCCTAGGGGGTGAACAAAACTGAAGCCAAGTTTCTCCTTAGAATCATGAAGAGACCTCCATGTACCTTGGATGTTAGGTGAACTGGACACAAAATCCCAAGTGTGGCAGTCTGGGGAGTCCCTGGCCATCCACACAACTGCTGTTCTGGCTCAGAAATTTACATTCTGCTCCCTTGTAGCTACCACAAGAAATCTGACTTCATCACATAACATTTTTAGTTCCTGATGTTCTTTTTCTGGAAGATTCTAAGCATCATTTCATGTGTCTCACATTGCATTCCTCTGCCTTCCTCCTCGCCCTCTGCTTCAGTTCCTTTCCCCAGGAATCATGGCTGACGCTCTGTCTCCAAAAGGCCTCCTTTCTCATGGGCCGTGGTGCCATCTTGCTCCCATCCCCCCCATGCCACCATTTTTTTCAACTCATTCTGGCTGAAAAAAAAAATTCTCCATCACTCTTGCCATTTGGGGGCAAAAGCAAGTGGGGAATGGTCTAGAGGAGCGCTTTTGCTGCTCACAGCTCTTTTGGGGATGGGGCAAGTAGCTGGGATGGGGAGTAGGGTGGACACGTGACCTCATGACAATTTAGACTGTTCAGAACTTACTAGAGAGTCAACACAGGTGAGGACAAAGGAAGAACAGAGAGTGTGTGATCTGCATCACAAACCATGGGTCTGCTGCCTTTGAATTTCTTTTTTCTAGTAAAGAAACGTATTCATTGCCTTGCTTGGCCCTGGATCACTGGTCTGGCTCATAGGCCTGCTATGAAGTTCTTCGTTCCAGTGTCTATCTCTGTTCAAATCTGGGTTCTATATTTTGCATTACTGTTTGTTTTCCTATTCAACTTCCTTGTCTAAACTTTGTTGAGTTCAACTTCAGCCTAATACAGCTGTTAACACTTTCTAAACTAAGTGTTGGCAGTTTGCAAAGTTTAAACACTAAATTTATGAATGTCCCTTGCACCAAAATGGCTGTCCCTCTTGCTTATGGATGGCACGATCTGAACCCTTGGAGAGGAATTCTCTCTTCTCCGTGAAGTTTTGGCAGTTGGAGGAGAGTTCCTCCCATCCAGCTCTTTGAGTCAGACTGATTTCCCATAGAAACCATTGGACGTGGTGGTCTAGCTCCCAGACCAGCCCACAGAAATGGCCCACTTAATCCATAACTGAAAAGGAATTAAAAAAAAAACAGCTTATAAATGATGTTTCTGCTAATGTGTTTTTATTAGGGTGACATTTGCACGTCCACATTTATGGGAAAATGTTTGCACCAGGTTTCCAAAAACTGATTTACAAACAAACTCTTGGAAGGAAAAAACCTGATCTAAATTTGGAACTTCCTAGATTAGCTCCAGTTTTCAGCACATATTTTTCCTTTTGTTTGCACAAGTCATCTGGGGACGGCTTTACTGAGGCTGCCTCTGCAGGGTTTGCCTTTGGTTTCAAAGCCGCAGGAGAGGCACCTGTCGGGAGTCAGCCACCTAGGTGTCCAGGGGCCAAAGGAAAAAAGGAGTCTCTGTAATCAAGAAAGGAGTTTTGGTTTCAACTTGGACTGGATTTTCTGGATGAATTTTCTGGATGACTTTAAAATGCTGTCATCTGCCTGTGTAGAACTAACATCAGGTAGGTTCTGTTGAGTAAACTCTGCCTTTGTACCTTATTAATCATCTCATTTGTTTTGAGTATGAAACTTCCTTAAAAAAAAAAAAAACTAAATAGTGGGGGAGAGCGTAGTTCAATGACAGAGCGCGTGCTTGGTGTGCGTGAGACCCTGGGTTCAATCCCCAGGACCTCCACTAAAAGTTTTAAAAAGTGAATGTTCCAAAAAAAAAAAATACTACAAAACCCAAACTTCCTAATTGGCACAACAGGGAGTGGTTCTCTGTGTCAGGCGGAATTAAGCATAGTGGTTGGATTTGCCCAGAACTCTTTGCTCCTGGAGACTTCCTAACAGCAGCCCGGTGACCATGTATGAGAACATGGGTTTGGGACCTTTCTTCTGGTGGATTCACATGAAGGACGGGGCTGTTTCTTTAGGCTAATGAGCCATCACTGAAAAGCTTTCCTGGTGAATGCTGCTCTCAGGACGCAGCCTGGCTCCTGGGTCAGGGGCTCTAAGGGTCTCTGCTTTCTAGGCCAAGTGGCTACAACAGCCAAGGTGTGCCTTCCACTGACACTGGAGCTCTTTTGTGCACGAGGCTTGTAAGTGGCATTTTATGTAACGAATAATGACTGGTAGAGAGGGTACTTCCTGATACTTAATGACCAACTGGAGGAGCTGTGGGCCTGAGGCAATGCATATAATATGCTGTTAAACTCTGAAATTTAAAAATGTAAAGAAAAAAAAATTACCTCCTTATGCATGTTACCATGGATACTAACTATTGTTTATAGTCTTCATCTTTTCCTAGAGGTTAAAGTCTAGTTGAGGAACCAATAGGAAAGAAGAACTTCAGACCCAATTTCCACTCACTTTTTAACGTCTGACGTTACCCAGTTAGTGTGCGTTTAAGAAGGTGCACCTCACCCCCAGAACAGGATATGCAACATGTGATATGGATTGCCATAATAAGTATTCATATTTTATTGAACAGTTTGGCAATCAGTATTTAAAATCAGCTAACCTTGTAGATAATCACATTCTGTTTCCCCAGAAGGCCAGTAACTTTCATACCATTCTTTCCCAAGAATGAACCACTTTTCAGTCTTCAGATTGCATGCACATACTTTATGCATCAGTCCCAGAAACACTTTTGCACTTGGGCCTATTATTACAGTGCGTAACTCAGAGATGAACACTGAATCGCGAAGGAGAAAACACGCAGAGAAGTACCTAATCCTTCGTTTACACAGCAGCTGTTTGTTCTGTTCTTTTTTGAATCGCGGACCACTTTCTCTTTCCTAAACAACTCTTAGGGAAAGACAGGATGGAAGTAAGTCAATTTCACAACACTTCAGCAGTGCTGGCCCAAATTAATACCACTAACTCCTCATTGTCTACTCCAGGGATAAAAGAACCCTCGGGAAAACTTAAGAGACTTAATTTCATCTACAATTCCATACTTCCTCCTACAAATATTTTTTCCACAGTTACTAGCAAGATTTATCTCCTTTTTTTCTTTATTCTATCATAATCAAATATTTATCAAATATTTAATACAGGACTATCATTTGTCTCTTCATTCATTCATTCATTTATCTGATTTATTTATCATGAGCCTTACAAAAACCTGCAAATGAAAAAGCCAGATCCACCCTGAAGAAGCCTGTCTACTAAGGAGTTGGGCATGTAACAAATTACACGTGACCCTTAAGCAACACAGGTGTGAACTATTCGGGGTCGTTATATGTGGATTTTTTTCAATAAATACTCAAGTGCTGCAGATCCATGGTTGGCTGAATTCACGGATGCGGAACCATGGGTACAGGGGGTTGGGGGTCAACTGTGGAATCTGAGCACCCTTGGATTTTGGTATCCTTGGCAGGTCCTGGAACCAACCCCCTGTGGATACTGCGGGATGACTGTACAGTTCTTCGCTGGAGGTGCTACGCTAGAGGTATGACCCGGTGCATCGGGAGCACAAAGAAATGGGACGAAGGTGAACGGCAGCTCTCCTGAGACTCAGGACAGTTTCTCAGAGGAGGTGACTTTCACTTGAGATGTGAACTGTAAAGCCCTAGACACAATTACGTAGTTATTACGATGAGTTTCCTTACCTGTTCTACTGGAATACAAAGATGGATAAATTGCTAAAGAAACCATAACTCGGCAGTCAAACACAAACATTTGATAGCAGTTATAAAACCCATTTTAATACACTTCCTGTCTAGATTTCCCCCTCCCCCCACAAATATTAAGTTCTATAAATGGTGCTAAATTTGCATATAAAACAATGTCTTGACGTGAGGACACCGGGTCTCCGGAGGAGGAGGTGGGCGCCTCCCGCAGTGTTGATTTCCGCATTGAAACGCACAAGCACTACGTTTCTTGTCTTTATAAAAGCACGTGAGGAGAGTCCTGATACTTCCATTTGAATGATTTTTATCTAGAGACATGATCACACTCAGGGCCAGTGTGACGTATCTGGGTCCTGAGAATCAGATGGTACAGGAAAAGCCGAGGTTCAGAGTAGGAGGGAAATAAAGGAATCAGAAGAGATTTCATTCAGGAGGGCTGCCTGGTCCCCCTGGGCTTGAGCAAAACCTTTTGGGATGTCATGAACTACATTCACAGAGAAAGGCTAGCGTGGACCAAAGTGGCCAGACAGCACCCAGCCAGCCCTTGGGGATTCGGAAAACAGATTAGCTTCCCTGGAACAGAAGGGTGGGCTGGTGGGCTGGCGGGGGAGTAAGGGGAACTCAGATTCACAGGATAAGAGGGGGAAGGGGAGCAGATGCCAAATGGCCCCTCACCAGCGTGCTGAGTGCAGATGGAGGGGTAAATCCTACTGTCCTTGGGACTTGGCACATACGTCACCTCTGGGTCACCTGCCCTGAGCTCCACCCCTCGCCTGATAGCCCTTCAAAATGGAAACGATCTGTTTACACCTCAGTCTCTTCACTCTGCCCGCATCCCCGGCTCTGATCTCCTGCCAGCCACGCAGTCACTCTGTCCTAGAGCACACCTGAAGCCTAGCACGGTGCCTGCCCAGGAATGCTAATTGGATGCTTCATTTATTCAGCCAAGAGCACGGAGGGTCACCTGTACCAGCACCGTTCCAGCAGCCAAGGAAACAGCGGGGAAAGACAGACCAGGTCCCTGATCACACAGAGCTTACAGGCAGCAGGCATGACGGAGCCATTCTAGACTCTGATGCACAGCTTACTGAAGAAACTGAGGGAGATTCTTTTGGATCTGAGTGTGGGGAGGATGCTGCCACTCAAGTCAGAGACTTCACCTGGGGGCTGCTGCCTTCTCCCAAGTGTGAACAGGTGAGGAGCTAAATCTGGTATGATGAGAGGGAGAAGCAAGCCCAGGACACGGTCCATCAGATGGTCAATAGGAGCTGAAAATGACCAAGTCACCAATGCTGGAAAAGCAGCCTTTTCAATGGAAAAGTCCAAGGGCAAGTGTGCAAGTGCTGGAAAGGAAGACACAAGGTACCACTGCAAGTATTTTGGCATCCAAATGCATCCTGACGAGGCCAGCCGGAGGGCTGGTTTCAATATGGACCATCTCCCTGGGGCGGCTAACTCAATTGTGAGAGCCAGTGGAGGGAGACAGCCTAACCTAATTGAGAAAACACAGGGTCTGGGAGAAGCGAGCTCTGACTCAGGCTCTGACAGGACCTGGGCAGAATCAATCCCCTTAACTGCTCTGCTCTCCTCGCCTCACCAGCCACACCCACCCATAGCTCCCAGCCTCTGCAGCCCTCCGTACACGTGACTACCTTCAGAGCTGGGGAACGTGAGGGGGTTCATTCTCACAGTCCAGTAACCAGAGACGTTTAGAGCTTCATGCAAACCATGAAGAGTAGAGCTGGGAATGGTAGAAGATGGGGAGTAAAGAGGGGAGAGGGGGCCCCACTGGGACCACACACAATGACAGCATTCCTGGATGGATTAGCCCGTATGTCCCCTTCCAGTAAAAGATCTGAGAAGCTTGATCTCAAGTGGAAAAGCTAGCCCTGAAAGGACCATACGAAAAGGGGGGAAAGTTCTCAATTCTTTATTCAAGTCAAAAGAAGACGCGGCGTGCCCAAGGTCCACAGCATCATTGTCAGAACTGGCCCGTCAGGCTGAGACACGATGAGAGTCTCCAAGTGATCGTGTGTGCATTTTCTTTATACTTGTCGCCTTCCTCATGCTCAGTGAGTAGGCTGCACAAAAGGGTTAGTGGTGGAGCATGGAGACCTCTCCTATTTAGTAAAATAATATAATCAGTGCTGAGTTGTACAAACTTGTCCAAGAAGCTTTCCGAACTCCCTCAGATCAATAACTTTTGGTCATAAAAGAACTCAGAGGAACCACCTTGTTCTTGTCCCAAAGGATCCCATGATGGGATGAGACAAGACATTTCTGGCTGATGAGACAGGGGCTGAACTTGAACCTACCAGGAAGAAAAATGTGCTTTGTGGATCCATCCAGGCGCTCATATGTGAGTGGACACGTGTGCAGAGGGTGGGGACACCAATTCCAAGTTCCAGATCAGCCCTTGGCCCCCTCAAAACCTCCACAGAGTTTGGAGAGCTGTCGTGAGATGACTATGAAGTCACAACTCAAGAAAAAAATGTTCCTAGATCTGGATAAAAATGATTGCCGTCCAGTTTTTGCATTTGCCCACAGAATATATGCCCACTTGGCATATATCTGAATTATTACACATCTACCTTATGGGTGTGGTTCAGTTTCAAGAACTGACTGGACTGAAAAAAACAAGCCATGCCTGCAAACAAGGCACCAAACCTTAGGATTCCAGGACATGAACAGAGAAACCTACATATGTTCTGTAAGTTTCTGACCACATATCAAAACTCTGCGGGATATCGGCCTCTACTCCACTCCGTGAAAATGCGTTCTCCTTGACGAGATGGCCAAAATCCAAACTGAGACTTGAGAGCAGGGCTGGAAATCCAGCATCTGAAGTGAGAAGTGCCTCGACTGAAAGTATCAAGGGACTCTCACCCAGTTCACTTTGCTTCATTTATATACATATTTAATCAAAATCAATTGACAACTAAAAAAGGTCAATTGACAACTCATGGGAGGCTCATAATTATGGTTTGGTATTAATAAGACTGACTACTTTTTAGAACCCAAGTTTTTCCATTCAGAGACCTCACTAGCCTGTGAATACAAATCATCTCTCCTAGTTGTAACCTAAGCTTCACGGGCTGCTGCAGGTCACGTTCTCAGGGAAGCAGTTGATTAAGGAGTGCTCTTGTGATCAATCCTGGAGAAGAGAGAGGGGAAAGCAGGATTAGGTAGAAGGAGACGTCGAGATGTGATGCAGTCGTCAGCCAGACCACCTGGAGCTCTGATCTGGGGCAGCCTTTTAGAGTTGTCCCAAGTGAGGGCCAGAGCACCATTCAATGCAGGTTGTCCCTAGAAGGAGGTGTGAGCTTCAGGTCACCAGGCAGATGTCTTTAGATGAGGCACACCCCATAGGCTAACAGGTGAGGGCCACCTTCTCACAGCCCTCCCGGCAGCTGGGGAGGAATAAGACCATTCCCGAATAGGGATCTTCCTGGATGGGAATCCAGCCGGTGCATCAATACATCCACCGCGGTCCTCCCCACCACCACCCCACCTTGCAACACTTGGATCCTCTTCTTATAGTTTCTGGGAAAAGCTCCACCAAGATACCAGTAAGCCTCTGATCCTCGAGGGAACTTAGAAGAGGAGGATTAGGGGAATAAATTATAGATGATGTTACCACTGGTTTCAGGATGCCAACTCATACCCACCTTCTCCCTCCTCTGGTTATCCGCTGAAGATTTCCCTTACTCTCAACACGCACCTCTGCTGATCTCAAGGGTTTTCCTGGTGGTGAGACCAGAACCTCATCCCTGAGGGGTCTGAGCCCTTGGCCATGATGGCCCTCTCGGGCTGTGGTCTACTGTCAGAGTTGGAGAAGGTGGTACCAAGAGGTACCCAAGTAGGTCACTAGGTTCTGCAATATTCCTCCTCCCTGTGCGTGCCGGTAGCCCTCCCCCCCACCGATGGCCAGGCTCAGCCATCCCTTCCAAGACAGGGACTCCTCCTCTTGCCTGTTGGCCCCTTGGTTCAATTGCATTTATAGTTCAACGGGGCAGTGCTGCGCCCCCGTTAGAAGCATTCCCCCTTCAGAATCCAGGACCTTAGAACCCACAGAGCTCAGTGTCGTGAGGCTAGAAGCCCAAATTCCTCAACCAGGTCACTGGGAGTGATGGTCGTCGGTAGGATGGCTCCTGCTTCTACCCCTTGGTTCCTGGACTCCTGCATTCTACCCACTGGGAACAGTGCCATAGAAAGCTCTTTAACTTAAGGTCTCCTGTGCCTCCTGGAGGACGGTGCTCCATCCTCACAAAGCTCACAGTTCCTCTGCTGGACAGCGTGTTCCCTGGTCTGATGTAATACTGTTTGGGATCCTGCGATGGTGGGTTTAACACGGTATGAGCCTTGTGGTGCCAGCTGAGGCATGAAGGGCAGGAAGTAGCCCACAGCCAGAATATGTGTCCATTCACGGTAAAAATGAGCTGCTGTCTCTTCCAGGGTGGAGGATGCCCAGGCAGTCAGCTTGCCAGTGTCTGGTTGGTCTTCTCAAGGGGTGCTGCTACCCTGTGGATTCTGACTCACTCTCTGCTGTGGGAACATCAGCCATTTGGCAGGAGCAGTAGCTGGCAAAGTTTTGGTAAATGGAGCCCACGCTAGTGGGCCTCTATGTAGCCTCCATCCCTGCCACCATGGCTCTTCTACTCATGGCCCGTTGTGCTAACACGGCAATGGCTGGTGACAGAGACTGGCTGCCATCAGTGGGGTAGTCATCTGGTCTACTCACACGCTGAGTGCCTCCCTCTGCAGGTGCTAACGTGTGACAGCAAGACCCTCACACATATGCCCTCTCATAGGTCAATGCATGTGTCTCCTCCAGACCTCCTTGGGACCAGTCTGCTGATTTTTCTCCTTCTAGGCCTCTGCCCATTTAGTCAAACCATTTGCTGCTGCCCATGAGTCTAACTGCAGGCCATTTCCCTGCACCCACAAAGTGGGTGACTAGAGACGCCCCTGGAAGCTTCCTCTTACTGCCGTCTCTGAAGACCACCCTTGAATGGGGCTGCGGTGCTGTCACTGTCCATTTCCGCTCCCCACACACAGAGCTGGCCGATCCTTGAAGCCACATGAGCCCCTCCTCTTCAGTCAGCTGCTCACTCGGGACCCTCCATGTGGCCCTAGTGTGAGCTGGGGGAGGCGCTGGTGCAGAAACAGTGAGGGACGTGGGGCTCCTGTCCGGCTTGTGCTTAATCCCAGAAGTACCAGTCCAGCTCACAGGGGATTGCGCCTTCATCCCATCATATGACGTGGTGGTTCTGACAGAGCCCAGTAAGGATAAACTGCTTTGGCTACGTGGTCAGCTGGTGTCCGATGGTAGGTGCCCTGTCTTTACTAGGCCCCCATGGTGTGCCAGAGCCATTGTTAAAGTTGTAGAATTCTCTACTGCAGATGCCACAGCCTTGCTCCGAAATCCTGGGTGTCTTCCCTGGGGTTTTCCCACTAGGGCATCTCAAAAGCTCCGAGAGGCATCTTTTCCCACCACTGGTACCTCTAACGCCAGCAGGACTGTTGGCTGCAGTGGCTGCCTGGACCACAGCAGACCTGATGCTGTGTCCCCACTTTCTTGGATCCTGTCTCAAAGCTGTTAACCTTTGAACAGTGTTCTGGTTGAAGCAGGATTCCCAGATGTGGAATACGCTGCTTCCAGAACTCAAACGCACTCATCAGAGTTTGTGCTTCAGTCTTTATGTTGGGAAGTGTAAAATGCAAAAATCTGTCTCTTACTTTTGAGGTGATGTCCCGGCATGCCCCTGACCACAGCCCCCGTAAAAACTGTACCCCCTGCAGCACATCCCTAAAAGAAGGCAGGGATGAACCCAGAGGACTTATTAGCCATTCAACAAATCAATGAATGGTTTCACATGAAGACAACACAGTTTCTCCATGGTTATTTTTAAAATTCATGATTTTCTAATCGCTTTTTTAAAGCTCTGTTGTGTGGGAAGAGTATTATACGTGATTTAGGCCATATGACTTTTTTTAAGGCTGACTTATATCCATTAATCTTTGCTTATTTCCATAAATAGAGCAGGATAACATGAACAAATCCATAAATAGAGCAGGATGACATGAACAAACAAAAAAAAATTAGGAGGAAGTTAAAAATACAGATCAGAAAAGTTAAACAGAGCTGGGTTAAAGTTGGCAGACAAAAGTGGAAGGCCAGAGTTGATGGCCAGTTGCCACACGTGGGCTACAAACTTCAGTCCGGGTCCCGCTGTGGCCTAAGCAAAGACAGCCGTGATGTAGCACTCTCGCTGACCCTCACTGTATCCAAAGCAAGGTGAGAGGCAACCCCCTTCACTGTTTCAGAAACACAGTAACTAGGTGGAGACTCACACAGCGAAAAGGCTAAATTCTTTCGCATTTGGAACATGGATTGAGATGAGGGGGTCTGAAGACAGCTTAGACACTGTAATCCGAGTAGGTAAAAAATAATGTTAAAAATGACTGGGACTTAGCCTGGGTCTCCCAGACGGCAGATCCCGAGACAAAGCCTTTAGTGCAAGTACTTTACTGAGAAGTACGATCCAGGGAGGAGGAGGAAGGGAAGGAAGTATGAGGCAGAGAAGGATGGAAAGCCAACACAGGGTGAGTTAGGAGGCTGGCCACAGCTCCTGGTTCCTTCCTGGCTGCCGGAGGAATTGCATGAAAGATGCCACGGGAGTGTGCATCTGGGGGAAGAAAGGAATGCATTTATCCATTGTTGCTTACACGCCATTGGTCAAAGCTTTGCCCCCAAACTTACTCCCCTGCATTTCTGGGCTTGTCCATGCATGGGCCCTATGTGGCTCCGAGAAGCTCCAGGGCGGATTCTGGAAGCTTCAGCACAAGTGTGAGGCATGCGCACGAGGCAAGACTCTGTCAGGTTGCCCCTACAAGATGCTGCTCAGAGCCCACCTCAGTGGATGGAATAATGGACAATAGATGCCCAAAGGCACTCAGGTGGTGCCCAAGAGGTACCTAATGCACACTCCAGGTCTAAAACTGGATGTTGCTTTAAAAGCATCTTCTTAATAGAAAATCTTTTGATCTTTAGCAATCCCTAAGTAGCGCTGATCCCTAAGTAGTGACCCCTTGTAAGAGTTAAGTGATGTCAGGATATTTGAGCCAAGCACCGTTCTGGGCATCGGAATTCCATCTATGTACAGAGCCAAAATTTGAAAAGTATGCCCTTTGTTTCCTGTTTCAAAGTGTAAAGCTTTTGTGAATCGCACTAGAGATTATATCTGGAAACAGGTTTCCTCCGAACATTCCAGTCTAGCAAACTCTGCCCAAGTTAACGTCCTTTGCAGAAAATAAACAGTTGAAGAAGGAAACCTCTTCATATTACACACATGGGTGGGAAACCATTTCTACACTCATTTTCAGAGTCCCTCTGATTTCCAGAAGCAGCTTTCTTTGGGGCTGGGTAGTTTAAGTGCGACTTAAAAACAATGTGGATTTTCCCACTGTACTTTTACATACAGCCCCTGAAAATGTTTCTTCTGAGAATCCGGTACTGTTTTTCTCATGGTCAAATTAAGCTGCAACAAACAAGGCAAGATCCTATTTACTTTTTCTTGTAAATAGGTCTCTATTGTTTAAAACAGTGTGGTTTTGGGGATCACAAGCTCGTTGCCAAGGAACTTAGCTCCTGGCTACTAAATCCATCTTGGGAAATGGACTGTGGGTGAAATTTCTGAACCCTGATACACAGCTACTCCACTCCTCACTTTGAGAATAAAGGGTAATGAAGTCACAACTAAATTTACTTAGCGGGAGAGCTCTTTCACCCTTCCATCATTTCGCCCAAACATGAAGCAGAAAAGGCAGGATGAGTTTAGCTGTCAACCGTCCAGGCAGGATGCTGGCCTCACCCGCTGACGTCTGGCTTTGAAACTGCCGGTCCAGGGACCTGCACGAGGAAGGGCAGAGCCGGATTCCTCACTCTACTTGCAACGAACTTCCCTGCACATTCACTGGTTTTCCCCGCCAGGGTGGGAGAGCCCCAAATCCGCCTGCCTGGAGGAGGTGGGGGGCCGCGGGGAAGCCCGATCCCTCCTCGCAGGGCGGGATCCGGGTCCAGCCCTTCTGCACACACGGGATGCACCCGCGCCCACTCAGCCGAGCCGCCCCTCTCCCGCACGTCATCCGGGTCCGTGAGTGACCCCCCTTCCCCGCAAGGCCAGACTCAGCTGCTCGCTCCCCCCACCTCCGCCCCAACACCGATCGGGGGAGCTGGGAGGCGGGCGGCACGTCTGCTCAGCCCCTCCAGGTCCCGTCCCCCTCCCCGGAGCGAGGTCGGCGGGGAGCGAGGGCTCCGCTGAAATCGGAACCAGTGCTCTAAATTAAGGGGAGCAGATGTCCCTGTGTTGCTGGGAGGCCTGCTGTTCAGACAGCAATCGTCGGGGCGCTGACCTTCCGGGGCCGCTGTCAGTCTCCGCGCAGATGGCCCGCCCGCCGCCCTGCCCGCTCCCGGGCGTGGGGACCGCGGCAGCCGGCGCGTCGGCGGCCGGAGAGGGCCGTCTGTCTGGGGGGCGGGGAGGAGGCCCGCGGGGACCGGGCGGGAGGGAAGGGCCGGCCCCGCGCACAAAGGAGCCCCGGTGGCGGCCCCTTGGAGGACAATGCGGCCCCGGAGCGCGGGGGGCTGCGCTGGGCCGGCCGCCGCGCTCCAGCTGCCTCTTCACAAGGAGGCCTGCAAACGTGCCCACTTGATTCTAAATCCTCTTAGGCGCTCGCCGTGTGAACCAGGAAGGGGGTGGCCCTCCGGTCCTTTGCAATGCGAGGCCTGGAGCCCTGGTGCTCGGCGAGCGATCTGCACCACGCATGCAAATGCGGTCGGTATCTTGGCGAAATCCGCCCAGTCTTTTTGCTGGGTAACCAGCCCTGTGCAGACACCCCTATCCCGCCCTTCAGTGCCACGCAGGGTCCTGAAAAATTTTTAAGGGTGTTTCCCCTGGAAGAGACTTCCTGTTAAGTGTTCAGAAAAGCCAGCCGAGCTGCGCTAAGTCATTAGTCACCCAGGTATTTACACTGTTTTTCCTATTTCCTTTCTCTCGGCCTCTGTGGTCAGTGGTATAAAATTCCTAGGAACTCCCACCTAAACACCAGCTTCCTGTTTATGCACTCAGTGGCTTTAATGTTTAGCTGTTGAAAGCAGTTGACCAAGAATCTCTGAAACAACCAGCAGAGGTGTGCAGGTGAATAGAAAGAAAAATCCAAATGGGTAGGTCAAAGGTCCAGGTTCATTTTTAATCACTTATGTCAGAATTACAGGGGGAAAAGGTAAAAAGTGAAGTGTAATTTGATACCTGAGATCGTGCTTCAGTTTCATTTGGCCCCTGTGTCTACAGGAACCTGTAAAATATGATCCACTAAGCTATGGACATTTTCGTTTCTAGGAGTTAAAGGCTTTTTTTTTTTTTTGAACATTGCATGGCTTTCTTTTGTTATAGAAGGTTAAAGTTCGCACGTAAGCACAATCTGTGTGTTCCAGTGTCTGCCTTATACCTCCCAGGGCTGCTCTGGCCTTAAGTTCCTGTAGCAAAATGTTGCATTTGTGTGGCTACCTCTGAATTGCAGTCTCCCTGACCTGGAAAAGAACCTTAAAGGGCACCTCACCCCAGCTCTTTCGAATGCAGAATTCCCTGATGTGGGACTCCTAAGGAGTGAATAGCTATTCTCTGATAAGATCCCTCTGGAATTCCCTGTTTCAGAAGACAGCATCCTTCCTTGACAATCTGGCTCTTAAAAAAAAAAAAAAAGGTTTTCTATCTACAAAATTGGAATCGGTCTCCGCTTATGAAGACATGCAGAATAAATCTAATTTCTTTTCCACATATTACCCTTCAGATATTTGGAGGCAACTCCCGTGTCCCCCGAGCCTTCTCCCAGCTAAACCTCTGCAGATCCGTCACCGCTTTCTCCTGTGGGTCCGAGTCATCCCGCACCATTATCTAGAGATGCTCCAGTTCGTCCAAGTCCCTTTGAAACTGAAGATGCTGCTTCACTCACACGGAAACTCAGCCTCAGAGGCAGCAGCTTAAAACCAACAGGGAAAATCAGTCAAACCGTGTCCAAGTTATTCAGACAAAAATAAATGTTGGTTTTCCATTTTAGTTTTTTCTACTCTGCAGCAGTTATGAAGCCCAGAAAGGAGAAAAGCGCATTGCGAGCTAACCCTGCGACTTCCACGTTCTTGCATTTTTATCCTCACAAAACCCTGAGCGGGTCCTATTGTTATTCCTCTGTTGCAGGCTCTGAGGTCAAACAGTCCACCCAAGGTCACACAGCTAATCAGTAGCAGAGTGAGGTCTCTAACCTGTGACTTACTCTGCATTTCCCGAAGCTGCTGCCCTGAATTCTAGAGTTAAAACTGAGGTCCTGGATTGGATTTATTTTTCAGCGTGTTCTGTGACACGCAGCTTTAATTCAAGGCCAGTTTGTATACATCCTATTTGTACTGCTATAAATACAAGTTGAGAACTTTAGGAGGAACTAAGTTCTTTCTGGAAGCAAACGAAACAGAAACTCCGAGTTATAGCCAAAAGTCATCCCAAACATGCTTTTGTTCCAATGGCATTACCTAGCAGCAGAGTGTTATATTACCCTTGAATTTCCTGCCTGGGCGCAGGGTAGGCCAAGCCCTTGATGCCCTGTCCATTGCCCATGTAGTTCAGGTATATCACAGCAGTGCCAGCGCCCCTTGGGCACGCCTGCCCTCCATGCCAGTTACTTAAGATAAAGGGACGGATATGTTTCCCATGCACGCACTGTCATTTTTTCCCAGTGTTACTAAGCCTGCCAGAACAAAAGTAAAACCACAGAAAGAAGATTTAGATCAGCCTCTTCATCGCCTTGCTTTTATTTTACAGTTTTAGGAGGGGCTGGACATCAAACACTTGAAACTGTCATCCACACATTCCTTCTCAGAATAAAGCGGCATTGGCATGGACTCCCGCTAAATTACTTTCTACCCCAGAATGTTGGAAACTCTTTCCCTCCAGGAAAATACAGAAGACACACGGAATTAATGGGCTTAGTTCTGAGAAAGGCTCTCACGTCTATAGTGAACTGTCACGTGCTGACATCTGGCCAGATGGACTCGCTGCCTTGGCAGGGATGTTGCTTGGATGCTTAGATTTTTCTGACTTGCTTGCTATTGGAAACAGTGCTTGAGAGACCTTTTTCTTACTGCCCTGTCCAAAGTACCCCCCCCCAAATTACTGTCACATAAATCTATTTTCTTCAAAGTACTTGTGGTGACTGAGTGCTCTTCCTTACACATTTGTTCACGGTCTACCTTCTCTTGATCACAACTTGTGCACGAGTCAAGTAACCTGGTCTGTCTGTCTTGTTAATTACCTGGCACATAGTAGGTCCTTGGTAAGTAGTTTTTTGAATGACTACATCTTTCATGCATGTATATGTTGCTCTTATACAATTTTCTCCTTACAATCAATTCTTTGACTAGTCAAACTCCTAGAGACAGAAAGTGGAACATGGTTGCCAGGGGCTGGGTGCCAGGGGAAATGGGGAGTTAGTGTTTAACGGGTACAGAATTTCCACTGGGGAAGAGAGAAAAGTTCTGCTGGTGGATGGAGGTGATGGCTGTACAACCATGTGAATGTACTTAATGCCACTGTCTTGTACATTTTAAAATGTTCAAAATGGTCAATTTTATAGTACCTTTATTCTACCGTAATACAGATAAATAAATACTGTGAATCAAAATTCTTGAGTTGTGTGTGTTTAAAATTCGGGTATATATCACTGAACTTTCCTTCGGAAGTTATGCTTATTTACATTCCAAGTACCAGTGCCTGAGAATACCCGTTTCCCAGCACACTGCCGACACTCGACACTCTTTGCTCAGTCTCTTTATTCCTTGTATTTACACCCCCCACCCCGTACACTTATTTGTGTAAGTATACTTATCATTAAGGGTTGAGTATATTTTCATATGCTTGGCATTTCTTCTTTGGTGAAAAGCCCGTGTGTATCTTTTCCCATCTTTATTGGGCACTTTGTTTCCTTTTATTGATTTGTAGGAGCTCTGTGTATATTAAAGATAATAATTCTTAGTCTGTGATACAGTTTGCAAATATTTTTTTTCCTAGTTCATTATCTTTCTTTGCATGTTATTTGTAACTCCCTGCTCCATGAAATGTAAAATTATGTACTGTATCAACACAAACTTGGGGTGAAAAATCCCTTTCTCATTCCAAGATTATAAAAATAATTCATCTATGCTTTTATCCAGCACATTTGTGGTTTTGATTTTTATATTTCAGTATTGAATGCATTTGTATGTTGGTGGTAGAAAGTATGGTGAAGATCCAACTGAATTTTCTTTTACCTGATCAGTTATTTTAGCATTCTTTATTATATAATCCATGTTTTCTCTCAGTAACTTGAAATGACATCTCTTTGTTGTAATAAATGACTACATGCTTTGGTCTGTCTGATTGCTCTGTCTATTCCAGCACCTGGACCTACTATTTTATTTATATAGTATGTTATCGATATATTTAGTTGGTGCCTAATGCCATAAATCCTAGACTAGTGACTAACCTCTAAGAATTCATCCATTATTGGAAAGATTTAAAATTATGTATCATTGTAAATTGGAAGGGTATAGCCAGATAGAGAACTTCCTCTACTGGGAGTCAGCACGGAAGACACTTAGAAGGACCGGTGATAGGAAGGAGAGAGCTTGGCTGGGATGCCTGGCGCAGAGTCAGCTCTGCCCTCATAGCCACCTCAAGGTCCCCAGCGAGATGAACTCAGTTACCGTGTGGTGGGCAGAAAGCTCGAGGGCTTTGCCTTCTTGGTATTGGGTTCTGTCTCAGCTACTTACCCAAGCTTGTGGTCTTGAGTAAGTCACTTAAGTAAGTCGCTTGCTTATCTCAAGGCTAATAGCAGCAACCTGACATGATCCCTATAAAGATTAAAGCATACACTTACATGCATCATGGAGATGATGACATCAAAATGCTTATCATTGCCGTCATTACTACCACTGCTGTAAACAAGAAGAGGGTTTCCCTCCCATGACTTCATGATTCTGCTGTTTCACCTCATCCTGGCCCGGCCCTTCCATGGGAAGCATCCTTCTCCCCCAAGGAACAGCTGCGAACAGAACGGTGACACTCGGAGGCCGCCACCCCTTGAGGGCAGGTACCCAGGCCACCCTGTTCTGACACCCCTCTTCCAGGACTCCGATGGCTGGTCACTGCAGTTGGGCCTGCCTTCGTGTGCTCATTCTCTCCCTACAGACAGTCTTCATTTGCTCATCCTATAATTTAATTTCTGTGTGTGGGGCGGGGGTGGGAGGTCTTTGTGGTGGATTGTGTCTGTGTGTCATGGGCTCCGATCCAGCTCAACCCGTGGGCTCCCTGTGGGACACTGGGAGGTGACAGGGACTTGTGCTGTGGCTGCCGCTCTGCTGCTGTTCCTTGGGTGCTATCACACACGTTCCCTGTGTTGCCGCAACAGTCAAACCTCACGCAAGGAGGACCAACTGACAGAACTGGGACAGTCCTGGTTCTCCTGCGATAACACCATCCTGGCCATCAAACCCACGCCCCTCTGACTTCCCCGTCCCTAGCATGGGCTAGTCACTCCCACAAGGATATTCTGCAGTTCACACAGTTAAGAGTTCAAGGAATGTCATTTACTGTCACTGCTCCTCCCATGGGCTCTGTCTGCGGAGGCACAGACGTGGAACGTGATGGAAGAGAGGACTGCAGTGTCCAGTTCCCCGTCACCATGTGCTTGGTCTCCTCTGATTCCTTGCCCTCCCTCCACCTCCAGCCCATCCATCGCCCCCGCCTGGGACTGCAGACCCAGCTCCCTGTCGACCGCTGCTCTCTGGATCCAGCCCACCCTTCGCACAGGCCCTGCCCTCCCTACTCACATGTGCCTGCACTCCTCGCATTCTGGCTCCACTTCTTGGGGTGGTGTTTCACCACCTTGCCTGGATGGCTCAGAGAAAACCGAGTGAGTGTTTTAGGCATCCCGGGCCAGAGCAGGGGAGGACAAGAGAGCTGCAGGCCAGGAGGGAGTTCTGTGAGGGACAGGCAGGCGGCAAACTGTGCGCCCTGCCAGCCCTAGGGCCTGGCCTTGTTACAGGAAGGCTGGGTCAGGATCACCGCCATTCATTTCATGAGCGTTTGTTGAATGCCACTGCCACTTGCTGGGAATCAGAGGTGAGCAAGGCAGACATGACTCGACGCCGCGTGGAACTTCAGTCCAATGGGGGAGACAGACACACACCATGAAACAGGTGAACAAAACAACCCCGTGTGACGGGCGCTGTCCAGGCACAGCGGGGTGCTGAGATCAAGACACAGGGGCTGGCCTGGAGGCCTGCTTCAGATCTGACGGCAGGGAAGCCCTCTCTCAGTGCCTAACTCCACTTCCCATATGAACTGTTTTCTCATCCCATACGTATCTGGAAAGACTTCCATCCACTCATCTTACATTTTGCGTGTTTGCTAATGAGAAAAAAAAAAAAAAAAACCCAATCACAGGCTTTGAGCTCGGGAAACCAGAAGAGCACCAGCACCCCTGGTCCCCGCCACATTTCCCTCTTTGTCCGCCCTTCGACACCTTTTCCCTGGTTGCATTTAGGCCTGGATTAATTTTGTTCTGGCCGGAGGCCCACACCCATTTGCAGGGCTGCTCTCTACATAGGTCAGGTCCACAAGGCCAGCCTGAGCTCACACACCATCCAGCTGGTGGCCCTGAGCCCCGAGCTCCACACTCACTGCAGAAGGATGGAGAGGATGAGAAACCCTGCCACGGCCTGAAAGCATGACGCACAGGGCTGCCCTGCGGTCAGGCTGACGGCTAAACCACTCCATCACCCTTATGTTCTGCTTGTCAAACACTTGCGGGATTCCATTTTGGGCTTTAGACATGTAATTATGGTTCCCATTGTTTCCAGAGGCAGAATTACACCTCAGATTATATAATTAATTGTGAGTCAGGTGAGTCAGGTGGAGTGCCTGCTTTGACTTTATACTCTTCCCTACATGGTTCATCCAAATCCTCGCTTCATCCAGTGCCACCGTGCACTGTCCAACCCCACGAGTCAAGAAAGTACATGTTACTGTTGTCATATTTAGCTGCTGTTCTGGGTGGGTAACTGCAAGCTAAAATCCATTATGGGAAACTCCATTTTTTCCCTGCATTTGTTGGCATCATCAACAATTCTGTCACCGGGAGCATTTGGTCATTTACTCACATAGTCATTCACTCAGTCAATGATGTCCCTGTAGGTCTGTTACGTGAGAGGGGCTGTGCTAAGTGCAAGGTAAAAAGGCATGGTTTCCGGCCTCAGAACTGCCCCTAGGCAGCGCTCTAGTCACTGGTGCCTGCCCGACTCACCCTAGACTCGTCCCAAATGCTGATTTGTCAGGTCCAGAGGAGGCTCTGGCATGTAGATCTTGGGGAAATACAAAACAAAACAAAAAACCTATGATAATTCTGATTACATCCTTGGGTTATGAACCCCAGGGCTAGTGATCTTCCCAGAACTCCAGAGAACTCCCCTCCTCTTTGTGGGCTGGCATAGCCATCAGCCCCTCTCTGTTCCAGCAGACCGCAGTGGACCTGGGCCAGCATAATATTGGGCTCGTGGCCTGGGAACCTGCTCGTGCCCGAGGTCACAAGGTCAGGCCAGTGCTGGCCCCCTAGTCTCATGCCCACTCTGGCAGGGCACATCTCTGCTGTAGTTTGTCCTGGGCTGGCTGGGGTCCCTCTGGGCTGGACTGCCCTGGTCCCCTAACCCTACCCTGGGCTCTGAAGCTCCGCCTTCTGGTGTTGGTTCTGCAGCTCCATCTCATAACTGTCGGATACCCTTTCTCAGTGGAGGGGAGACCCAGGACACCCGGTCATGGAGGCCAGTCATTGCTTCTCTGTGGGCTGAGCCACGTGGAGCTAATAAAGCAGTCAGAAGGGTAGCCTTTCGGAGGGGTGGGCAGGAAGACTCGGCCACCCAAGGAGCTGCAGAGAGGGAGGACTGGGCTCTGGCAGCAGAGATGGCTGGGAGTGGGGGTGGGGGCAGGTTCTGTTTATCAGGTGCCCATGGGTGGGGGAGGCCTGGACAAGGCAGTTAAAGGCCTGAGCAGAAAGCAGGACCCAGATAGGACACAGGCCGGCCTGGCCCTGCCTCTCTCGCCTGCTCCCTTGGCTGCTGCTCCCTCCGCCTCCCCCGGCTGCCAGGGCACGGCCGTCCCCTCCTGCCGCAGGCCCCAGAGTGAGTGTGACTAAGCCCCAGGGGTCTGTCCAAATGCCGTGGGACCACCGCCCACATGTCATTTTTGAGTGAATGGCAATGGTTGTCTCACGCAAGACCCTCGCCAGTTTGTGAATCCTGGTTCTTTCTGGTTGGTTGGTTTGTTTTCATTTTTATGATTATGTCTGATTTTGGATGTGACATTCTGCCCCAACACAGCTGATGGGGGGCCAGAGATGGTATATTCAATATTTCTGAATTCTGTTTTAAGTCTTCACATATAACAACTGGCCCAATCAACCCGGGTTTCAGTGTATCTTCTGTCTGGATAAATGGAGTCAATTCATAGTTCTTTTTTAAAATTTTATTGAGGTATAGTCAGTTCACAATGTCCCAATTTCTGATGTAGAGCACAATGCTTCAGTCACACATATAATACGTATATTCCTTTTCAGATTCTTTCCCATTGTAGATTAATACTAGATGTTGAATATAGCTCCCTGTGCTGTACAGTCAGACCTTGCTGTTTATCTATTTAATTCATAAAGTCTTAAACAGGTAAGCTGGATGAGAAAGATGAAACCAGAATTAGCTGGTATAGATTTTCTAACTGTGGCAATTTGCGGGCTCTTGACTTAAAAGCATCGCCTCTCTCAGTAGCATGTCATCTGTGGGATCATTTACTCAGCTTTCCCTGAACACCTGATATGTGGGATCACCTGGGGTGCCTCACAAGCCATGCCTCCCACCTCCTCGCCCTGCCCCATCACGTCCCCACCCCCTCACCCAGGGACCACCAGGCACATGTGCAGTACAAAGTGAACAGATGCGGTCCCTGTACCTCAACTCGCCCCCTCAGGTGAGGGTGACAGCCACACATCAATCATCCAGGGTGACGAAGGCTCGGGGGCCTCTGACCCAGGTCTTAATGGATGCAGAGTGGAGAAACAGGGACGTGGACGGAGAGCAGGTGGAGGAGGGCAGCTCTCCATCTAAGCACGACCTGATTGCTCTGTGAGGGGCTGTCCTGTGTGATAGTCCTCACTCTGCCTCTTCAAGGTGACCAGAGTCACACGTCCTCAGCCACCCTCCAGGGCTGGCTACTAAGTTGGAGTGTTGTGCAAAAATGTGTTACAGTTCAGTTGTGACAGCAACCTGGATCCAGGCGAGAGACCAAGCAGCACTCGGAGAGTTGGAGAACTCAGGTTTATTACACCAGCAGGCCCAGAGGAGTTAACACTTCAAGCTCCGGACCCCGTCTGTAGGTTTACACAGGCCTTTATAGGCTGTCAATTTTACACTTTGCAACATCATATGCAAATAAAGTAACAGAAGTTGACCAACCAGGAACAAGCTTTGTAGAAATAGACCAATCAGGAGTGAGCTCCATGCAAATAAAGTACAAGTGGACCAGTCAAAAGTGAGATTAATAACCAGTCAGGAGAGTAATAACCAATCAAGTGAGAGTAATAACCAATCAGGAGTGAAGGAAATAACTAATCAGAAGTGAGCCCAGGGAACCAATAGAATTCTAGGTGTAAGTTAGCTGCTTTAAAGGCAAAAAGTGAGATAAAGCCTCTGGGCCAGGGAACCGGACGGTGCTGGGAGAGCAGAGGCCCTGCCTAGGGGTCCTGCCAGTCTTTTTATGGGGCTTCCCGCCTCATTCCCCCCTTTTGATGCTCTCTTTAACATCTGTACTGAGCATCCACCTTAGAGTGGTGTCCCTTATTCATCATTGGGTTCTTCCTGGTCCAGGGGCCTGTACTGAGTAACTCGTAGCTGTAGTCTTAGTGACTATTCATGCGATAATGAAACGGGTCATGAGATTAAGGATGCAGGGACCAAACAGCAGCGCTAGAAGGATCATAAGGACGGGGCCTGCTAGGGGGAGGAGCCAGGAGGCCCAACTCCAGAGGTTATTCCATTGTGCCCATGAATTTGCTAATCCCTGGTTTCTGCGTTCAGCTTGATCTCATAGTTTTTGGACCATATTTGTGACAATTCCTGATTGATTTACATAGAAACAGCATTCCTCATTTAGGAAGAGACAGAGTCCCCCCTTTTCGGTGGTGAGCAAGTCTAAACCCCTCCTGTTCTGTAGGACTACTGCTGCTAGGGAGTCCAACTGGTTTTGTAGAGTCATTAAGGACTCAGCCACCTGTTTTAACCCTTCAATGACCTCAGCACATAACTGCGGGTAACAGTAGGATGATGAGGCTGTTCCTCCTATTCCCGTGCCCACTCCAGTCGCTATTCCCAGCCCAATGAGTAGTGGTACTAACCGGATGGCCCTTTTTGATAAGAGTATGGGCCATCAGGGGTACAGGAAAGCTCTCGTTATTAGCTATTATGTCCATCTGAGAGTAAGGAAGGCCAATGTGCAAGTACCTGTCCAACTGGCTGGCAGGCACCGGTAGGCGTGTGCCCCACATACAAAAAAGGATCCTGGGCTCGGTGTGCACCAGAGTTTGGCAGGCATACAACCATAAACAGTTGTGCAGTTATGGGTTTGGGCACACTGGGCAGTGGCCAGATTTCCTACAGAATGTTTCATCCCCAAGTTGTAGATGCAGTCAGGAGCCATATAGGCCAACTGTGCATTAAGTGACTTGAGGCTTACATCTGCAGCCAGGGGACCACACAGGGCGGCCATTAAATTCGGTTAGATTTGAGACCTATTGAGCTGGCTACATGCTGGAGGGGGACGGGACGCAGGCAGAGCCAGCAATCACGTGCTAGTTGTGGGTTAGTAGCATTAAGAAGGTGATGGACCTTGTTTATTAAGGGACTTAATTGGGGGTCCTGGTTATAGAGCATGGACCTAGGTCTATTTTTCTTTTCTCAACCCTTGCTAGGTCTATAGAAGGGCCCTGAGCATGTGGGCCGGGGATTTTTTCTGGGGAGTAGGTCCCTGCCAAATGCAATTTGGTGAACGGGTCCCGTTGGAACCCCCGTCATGTAAAGAGGTATGTCAGCAACTACTTCTATAAGAAGGGTTTGGGGTTTCATCATTTTTAACAGAAGAACCATACCTCCATTAGGAGACACCGACTGACCGTTAGGTTTTCTATTGTAGAGAGAGAGAGTACAGCTGGTGTTAGTTTCTGGCCTATGTTCCAATCCTGGGGTGCAGTGGCCATCAGTCCTACAACTAGTAATAAAGCAACAACACTCAATAATAAAGTAAAGGCAGCAGTTCTTTTTACGTTTTGATTGGTTGTTCCTCAGGCTTCCACCGTGCGTTGACTACCAGCTTCCAGGTGTGGCTAGAGCAAGGCTTGGCGCTCTCTGGCAGGTGAGGCGGGTGTCTCTGGCTCTGACTGCAAGTGGCTCCTCGAGGTCCGGTTGATTCACCAGACGTCCTTGTCTCACAGTGGTGCTTCTCTCTTTACTCTGGTGTGATGAATCCACGGGGCGATACCTGCAACTTTAAGAGCTGCTGGGATGGTTAGTTTAACTGTGTAGGGGCCCCACCAAGCGGGTTCAAGGGTCTTTGTCCAATCTTTTATCCAGACCTGATCTCCCAGCTCATATGGGTGTAACATTGTTCCCAGTGAGACTGGGATCCTGTCAGTTACCCACCCATGGACTTCTCGCATAGTTTTTTCGAGACTCTTCATTTGTTCATGAAGTTCTAAGCTTCCCACCTCTGTAACTTTTTCTCCTAGTAACATCAGGGGAGGAGGTTTCCCATATAAGATTTCAAAAGGGGAGAGTCCAGTCTTGGACCAAGGGGCATAGAGTATCCACTGGAGAGCCATGGGCAGAGTGTCAGTCCAAGGTTGATTAGTTTCTCGACTGAGCTTTATCATCTCCTTTTTTAGGGTCTGGCCCATGCGCTCTATCCTCCCTGTATGCTGGGGTGTGTAGGCTTCATGTAGATTCCAGCAGATGTTTACTGATTTTTCCACTTCTTGTACTATTTTTATTATGAATGTGGGTCCATTGTTCGACCCTATGGTTAATGGCATCCCAAATCTGGGAATGATTTCTCTGAGTAAGGCCTTTGTTACTTCTCTTGTCTCCTCAGTCTGTGTTGGGTATGCTTCTACCCATCCTGAAAAGGTGCAGATAAAAACCAGCAAGTAGTTGTATCCTCTGCCGGGCCCCATTTCTGCAAAACCCATTTCCATATCTTTAAAAGGAGCCTGGCCATAGGACTGGATTTCTCTTGGTCCAGTTGACCCCCATCGTGCATTATTCTGAGCACATATGAGGCAGCGCTTTGAGACTGAGGCACAGAGGGATGGAAGTTGAGGGATCAGACAGTACTGTTCCAGCAAGGCCTCTAGGTCAGTCTTTCCCAGGTGAGTGAGCTCATGTTGTTGAAGGACCACCTGGTGGGCTAATCGTTCAGGTATATATATCCGTTTGTCAGGCATCACCCACCATCCTTCCTTGCCGCAGGATCCTCCTTTAGTTTTTGCCCGTGAGATTTCCTCATTGCTGTATGCTGGACGTGTTGGCAGCAGTCTGGGTCTGGGTGCTGGTTGAACCTTCGGGATGGCCCCAAGATCTCTGGCATGGCCTGATTCACTTGCCGCTTTGTGTGTAGCTTGATCTGCTAGTTGGTTTTCTCTGTTTATAGGGCCTTTTCCCTTTATGGTGTCCTCCATAGTGGTTGATTGATGTGTCTCTGGGCTCCCAAACTGCCTCTCACTGTAGTACATGGGGGACTTCTCTGGCTTTTCCATCATGCTGGTCGTAGACACATTGGTTGGTTTCTTTGCCGCGGCTTGCAACCCATGTAGGAGGGCTCTCCGGTACATCCGCAGAGCCTCCCATTCGGCTTGGGAGTTATTGTTCCATTCTGGTCTTGTGTCTGGGGCTGCATTCCGGGCCCATTCCTCCACATCGATGGTTTCCTCTGGGGCCTCCTTTTGTAGCCATTTTATAGTTTCTGTTAAAATTTGCTGTCTTTCTTCAGAATTGAAGAGTGTCAGAAGCAGCTGTTGAATGTCATCCCAAGTCGGCCGGTGGGTCTGGAAGATGGACTCTAGGAGGTCAATCATTGCCTGGGGTTTTTCCGAATACGGCGGAGTATGCTTTTGCCAGTTCAGGAGATCTGTTGTACTGAGAGGCTGGTAGTACAGGATGGAGTGGCCGGGCTGTACGGGGCCACCATTGTTAACTTGTTGGGTCTCTTGGGTCTCCTGGAAAGGCATCCGGAGGGTGGCCGCTGGCTGGGCAACCTGCAGGGCTGAACACTTTTTTCTTCCTTTGGGCTCTTGGCCGGTAACATGTTGGGGCCCTTGGGTTTCCCAGAGAGGCCTCCGGAGCATGGCTGCTGGCTGGGTGGCCCGTGGGGCTGAACGGCGTTTCCACCCCTTGGGCTTTCGGCTAAGAGCCTGGGGCCACCATCGTTGCACAGGCAGTGGTGGACCGTCCGATAGAGGCAGCTGTGGTGGAGCTGCGTCTGGCAAGGGTACCACTGGCAGTTCTTCAGGGTTGCCCCGAACGACTGGCTTCATTCTGTCTTTTTTCATCTTTAATGTCGGGACCACAAGGATCGTATATTGTCCCTGTCCCTTTGCATAGACCTGGACCCACGGAGGCAAGGTTTCGGCGATTGTTAGCCAAGAATCAATATATGGGAATTGGTCGCGGTGCCCTGGGGGCGTGGTGATTATCCAGTGTATGGCCCCGACAGCTGACAGGTCTAGCGTACCTTCCGGGGGCCATCCCACTCCAAAGGTGGGCCACTCTGACTCGCACAACCTGCGCAATTTTTGTGGTGTCAATTTAACTCCATAGTTTCCTGAGAAGCCCTTTTGGAAATTTCTAATCATGCAGTCTAGAACTGTTGGCTTTGATTCTGAGGATCCCATTACTATTAGTTGACAGGCTTTATGGTCTATAGGTGTGGGTCTGCTTCTGGCACTGAGGACTGTGACCCCAGAATCTTTGTCCCACTCCTCAAAACAGTGGAGTTCTCAAAAAGCTGGCTGCCTCCCTGGGCCTAACGTCTACCTGCTTGGCTGCAAATGCTGCTGATGGGCTGGGGTTTCCACGTTAGGCAGGCAACCCCGAGACTCCCTCAGGCCTGCAGGAGCTCTAGGGGTCCCTGTACAAAGTCTTTATAGCCTGAATTGACAAAGTAAGAGGCCAGGATGGCTGGCAGCAGCATTAATAAACCAAAATGAAGGGTGGGCCTCAAAAGAGAGTTCCAGCCAGTCCTGGGTTGGCTCCCTCTGGCTCAAGTCTTGTCTTAATTTTAGACAGAGTAGTATATTGATGCTGATTTATCACGACAGGGTATTCCGGGGAACTGGTGACAAGGTTGTGTCAACCTCTTTAACGTAGTCTCATCTTAGTCCCTAAGAACACACAGGTCGTTTACTCATAGGCTGTTCTATGTCCCTTTCCCTCCCCGTGTAGCCACCCTGTGCCGGTGTCACAAACGAGACAAAGGGAGGGTTTCGCTGCATCCGCCTGGCCGCTCCCCTCGCGGGGACGAAGATGCCTCTTAGCTTTGGCTTGTCAGTATAAACCGCTGACTCCGATCGATACCCTGAAGGGCCGATACCGCCATGAGCCATATGAGGTCACCACGGAACCGCAGGTTGGGACTCACTCAAACTCTGTAGCAGAATGCCGTGGAGCTACAAACTCGAACCTGATCGCATGCTTTTCAGGCCACACACACACACACACACAAACACACAGAGGTTATTTGCACATTCCCTCCCTATCACCAAGGCATCCCTTATCTAAACTAATCTAACCAGATCTCCCAGTCAGACTACCGTCAGGCGGGGAGCCTAAAGGAAATGATTAGTCTCTTCTGTCCACTTGGACAGAACCTGATTAGCCTAACCTAACTATGGATGCTTCCCAGGGCTCCTACCTTGTTCAGCTGTGTTGCTTGGTGAGTTGGTCTGTCCCTCCACTGAGTTCGGTTGGGGCACAGCCACCCAGAGAACTGAATCACCTCCGCAAAGAAGGACCCAGAATACCGTCGGGTGGCGCGCCTCCTACTTCACTTTCGGAGCTCCCAACCTCCAGGCGGTTGCTCCACTGTCGTGGAGGGTCAAGGTGCCGGAGTGGTTGGAATCTCCCTGGGGCCTCCAGAAATGCTGCGGGAAAATGTGTTACAGCTCAGTGTTACAGCTTAGCTGTGACACCAACCCGGATGCGGGCAAGACACCAAGCAGCACTTGGAGAGTTGGAGAACTCAGGTTTATTACACCAGCAGGCCCAGAGGAAATAAAACTTCAACCTCTGGATCCCATCTGTAGGTTTACACAGGCCTTTTATAGGCTGCCAGTTTTACACTGTGCAACATCATATGCAAATAAAGTGTAACAGAAGTTGACCAACCAGGAACAAGCTTTGTAGAAATAGACCAATCAGAAGTGAGCTCCATGCAAATGAAGTACTACAAATGGACCAATCAGAAGTTAGGGAAGTGGACAAATCAGAAGTGAGAGTAATAACCAGTCAAGAATGAAGGAAATAACCAATCAGAAGTGAGCTCAGGGAACCAATAGAATTCTAGGTGTAATTTAGCCGCTTTAGAGGCAAAGAGTGAGATAAAGCTTCTGGGCCAGGGAACCGGACGGTGCTGGGAGGAGAGCAGCGGCTCTGCCTAGGGGTCCTGCTGGCCTTTTTATGGGGCTACCCGCCTCAGGAGGGAAAAACTCAGACCTTTGTTCTCAAGAGACGGGGAGGGAGTTGGTGAAGGCTGTTTATTTCTCTTCCTTTTGACGTTAAGACAAACCACATTTAACTGCTGCCTGGATCCCTGCTCAGGTGGCCAACATCCCCACTGGCACACAGGCCCCCTCCCTGGCATGGCCGGGCCCCGACAGGGACGCACCCTGAACCCGCAGAGAGGTCTGCGCCACGAGGCTAAAAATAGGTGAGAAAGCAGCCCAGTGTCAGGGATCAATGCTCTGACCAGGCCCCAGGAAACCCAGCTGTCTCAAGTTCAGGCTTCCTCCCAGCCACGCCACAGGGTCGTGAGAGACTTCCCATCTTGGCTGTGGGAGCTAGGAGAGGGGAGGAAGTGGAGAGGCAGGATGTGGTGGAGGGGCTGTGTGCTGCCTGCAGGGCCAGCGCTCCGAGCAAAAATCCTCCTACGGACTCTTTGAACAGTGCTAACGTTGAAAAAAACCAAAAGGGTGCACACACACCCATGCAAACACACACACACACAGAAAGCCCCTCTTAATCTCCTTCAGTGGAAACTGGGATTTGGGACCGTTCTCATAGGGGGTGGCCAGCTCTTGGTTTTCAGGGTCTTCTGAGTATACACAGCCATCAGCAAGACCAGGAAAAAGGCAACATTTATCCTGATAAAGCGGCACCCGCCCCCAGGTTTATGGACATGAGTGATGGAGGAAATTCAGAGCAACAACTTATCAGCAGGGATTTGCAAAGCACCCGGCCAAGCCCTGTGTGTGACTAAAAGCTGGAGTCCCTTTTCTGACCCCTCCCCGCCAGAAACACTTCCCTCTGCCCTCCCACAGCAGAGCCTGTCCAGTGATGGCAGGAGTTTCATTCAGGGGACATGAGTCCAAGGGGTTGGAATTCTAATAGCTTTCAGTCCTGATCTGATGTGTTCTAGGACAGAAGAGACACTTCCTCTTTGCTTCTGAACTTCTTCCAGAAGGAAAAAGAAAAAAAGTCACTCGCAGGAAGATGGAGTAACAAAGTTCCCCTGCGTCCCCGGAAGCCACTTCGGGGAGCTTCTGTGAGCAGGGGGTTGAGCTGTCTTCCAAGCGTGTTAGACACGAGGCGCTCTGAGCACATTTCTGGTGAGTCACCGAGGGGGAGGACTTGCTTTTTTAGACTCTGACATGGATTGTTACCAAAACATCCAACGCAGTTATCATCATTTTGGGACTCATACATTGAGAAATACTGAAAGGCTCTACCCTTTAACTTTTCATTTATTTACTTATCTATATTTACCCTAAGCAATGCCCTTGATTTTCCCCAGCTTTATTGAGATGTAATGGACAAGGCTCTCCCCTTTAGATCCTCACTTAAAGGAAATGATCTTCTCAAAAACGTTGTTCTCTGACTCTTCCCTGACCCAGAGAAGAGTTTCTTCTGCGTAAGTCCTCCTTGATGGCTGTAAGGCAGGACTGACGGGAAGGGATGGGAGAGGGAACGAGAACTCTCACCTGGGCAGTCCTCCCCATCACACTAGCACAGGCCTGGAGGCTGAGCAGCAGGTGGTTAAGACTCTAGCCTGAACTCACACGGCCCGGGTTCATGGAGGAACTGAGTTACCCACCCAGGGGGGTAGGGCGGATTTCATGAGCTAACACACAAGCACTTGGCACAGAGCGAGGGCTTGATAAACCAGCTCCTCCTCCAGTTACGTGGCTTCCAACCAGCAGATCTGAAACCACCTTCCATGAATTAAGCACTGGTTCATTTGGAGACAGAGGACTAGCATCCACCCACCACAGCTGCTGCACAGGAACTATAACCCGTGTTGATGAGTATTTTCGACGGGCGCGGGAGAGACACAAAGTGGCAAACAATGTGCCTTCTGGCCCAGAAATGTGTTACCAGTCTGTTCTCCTAAACACTTCCACACCCACAGAGGTAAAGCTGCCCAAGTAGAAACAACCTGCACTCCTGGGGGTTGTTAACTTACTGCTGGGGTCACTTGATCCTTCTCCCTTTTATTTCACAGGTTTTCTTGCACTTACACAATTTAGTTCTAAAGACCTGAAGTGTTACAGAATAAATTTGCGTTCAGTGATGGATGGCTCTTCTGACAACCCAGGGCTTGGCTTTGAAAGCATTTTTATGATCGCTGAATGTCACCAAACGGAAAGAGTGCAGGACACCGACTGAGAGGTACAGGTTCCTCTCGGGGCACTGAGAGATCGGGTGACCTGCTTAAAACCGCTCAGCAAATCGGCAACAGGCAAGCTGGGATGCCATGGAGGGGGAGGGAAGGAGCAGGTCATCCTCTGTCCATGTGTCTTTAATTAGAAACAAAGGCAGTCAGGACCTTTTATCCACTTGGGGAAATGGTGAAACTTGCCTAGCTAAATTGAAAATCCCTGTCATTAATGTCCATGTGATCTAGCTTCTGGAAGGCCAGCCCCGCGGTCAGCAGCTGTGACGTGGCTGTGCGGCTGGAGCGCTTGCAACGAGTCTCGGGATGGAGGCTCAGAAGCCGCTGGAAGAGGCACGGGGAGCAGGGCCCTGCCTTGCCCACCTTCCCTGGAGCCCTCAGAGGGTGGGACAGTCATGGTCCCTTTGCTCTGTTCTCCTGAGGAGAAAACTGCACCAGATATTTTTTCCCATCCAGATGCAAAACCAAAAACTTGAGGCCAAACATTCTCGGTCCAGTGGAAACGTTTCCGAGACCTCAGAGATGCTCATTCCCCGGAGATCATTTTCCTGACTTGTAACTTGGTCAGTGATCACCCTTTTAGAGAGGTTCCGGGTGGTCCAGTTTCCTCTGGGAGCTCTGGAGTTTTCATGGTTTCAGTTTCCGGAGTTTTCTGCTGGCCTTGGCGTTCCAGGGAAACCGAACTTGCTGAGGAAGTGAGCACCGGTTCAGCTGCAGACGGCAGTTTCATGCTGAGGAAAGGAAAACCTACTTAGGCTTCCTTCCCTTTGCTTGATGCCCGGGAGCTGGCCTGAGCATGGCCCGTGTGGAGAGGGAGGCTTTGAAAGTTCGATCCCTGGCACACCTGCCCAAGAAAGATGCTCCCCTTAGAACTGCAAGACACTTTATAATGACCTCTACATTTAAAAAAATAAGCATTTAAAAAAATAGATCTCCTGCCTCCTCTTTGGGGTGTCAGAACCGCTCAGCCTCAAGCATCACCCTCCCGAAGGGCCCGAGTTGGCTGTGACTGGGGTGGGATGCGTCTCTGATTCCCGTGCGCTTTCCTGTGGTCCTCTGAAGTGTGCTAACTAGGTTTCCTCCCTGTGGAAAGATGATCCCATACAATTCAGTTGAGGAGCTATGCACTTTCACAGCAAGACGAGGGGGCCCATCTAAAAGGGATGGAAATTGCTCAAATGGACAATCTGCATTTCCTCTCCTCCTGGGGGAAAATAAATGTAAAAACATCTGTTGTGAAAGTCAGAGTTGCAGCTCCAGCTCCTCTGACTTCCTCAGCCCTTGTTTTGTACAGCAGAGCACTGGAGGCGAGGTGGGGTTTTTCTGGTTTTGGGGTATTTTGTTTTCTTTTGTTTAGTGCACACACACAAAGTCTGACATACAGCAAATGGTCCAAGGCACTAGTGTGGAGACTGAGAATGGTGAAGCGAGTAGCCGACCGGTCAGCTTGTGGTCAAGTCACAGAGGGTCCCTGTAACAACAGAACAGCTTGTGGAGTGTCCGCAAGTCCCGGGCGGCCCTGGGCGGCCCTCCAACCAGAGGGGCTGGTATCCTGCCCCCTGGAACCATAAGCATTAAAAGGCACAGCCTGTCTTGTTAAATAAGCAGAAATCCTTTCCCACTTTTCCAGCCCCATCAAATGTTCCTCTTTCCAAAGGCAGGACAATCATGTGTTTCATGAAGCTAATCCAGTAAAGGACAGTTGGAGATGCAGGTTGAGAGAGGCCTCTCCGGGGTCCCTGGATTCAGTCTTCACCATCTGTTCTCGGAGCCCCCACAGGTGTCAGGTGGGAATTTCTGCAAAGCCTGAGCGGGAAGATTGGGCAAAAGCAGGTGCCCAGCTCTGGATCTGATCAGCGCGGGTATCCTATCAAATCCAAACACAAGATGGTTTCCTTCTTTCCCTTCAGAGTTGCTTTTTTCCTTCAGAGTTGCTTTTTCTAATTTCATTATGTCCCTGAGCTTGGCATCAAGGCCAATTAGAAGAGCATAACGATGAAGCCTGGGAGAGTGGAATGCTAAACAAATAAAAGCTGTCGCCGGTAGAACCCAGTGGAGCTTCCTGGCAGGAGCCACTCTGCAGCATCAAAACCACGTGAACCACTTGCCGCTCATCTCTAGGAGGCTCTGACCTTCCGGGGTAGCTGACAGAGTTGGTTCCGTCTGATTTGCAAAAGTACTCAAAATTTTTCAGCTATGACCTTGGCTTGTCTCTTCCTTTTCTCTCTTCTTCTGTCTCTTGAACAAGTCCACCCTCTGGTTCCACTGGCCAAAGATGTTAGAAGCAAGGGCTGGGGTCAGATCTGTCACTCAGTCCAGCCTCCTTTCCCCACCGGATGGAATTCTGTGCACAGGTCCTAACTTTGCTGATCTTGGCACATTCTGATATCCTGCATGTGTGGGCCCCAGATGAGCCCCCACTGTGGCCAGCTGGAGGGGTGTCACCGGGGACCACCTCTCATCACAGAGTGTCACTTCCTTTCTCAGGCTACAATCACAAGAGCTGTGTCAACAGGGCTTGGGGAAGTCACGTGAATGTATTTGGAGGTGTCCGGGATCCACGGCAAGATAGAGCCCTCACCTCTGTTGAGAGTGACTTTGGAATTATCTCCGTGATTTGCCTTCAGCCACTGAAGGTCAGGTTCTGTGGTTCAAACTGTGTAATTTCACCAAAATTTGCACAGATGAGCTGGCTTCTCATATCCACATTTCTTTTCTAAGAATCAGCATATTTCTATTTTGCCATCTTGTGTCTCCAAATATTGCCAACTGTGTGTGCCCGGGGTGCGGACACAGTGGGGCTAGAGCTGGGCTGCCCGCTGCGTGAAGACATGTCCCTCATTCGTCCTACTCTGCCAGTTTGCAGCCTGAGACCCTTGAACAGGAAACTAAATCTTTCACTCTACCATCTGAGCTAAAGACTCTGCCCATAGGGGAAGATGCTCATTGCAAGTTTCCCAGGAAGACTCCGGTGAGGTACAGGTTCCTGCCTGAGGTTAAGCTTTTTAGGCAGTGGGGGTGGGGGTGGAGAGGGTGGTTAAGAGCTGGAGGTCCTTGGGCCCCTGAAGAAAGACAAGGGTATCTAGAAGGGCACAGAAACGGACCTGCAGGGACATGAAGGCAACTTCACTTAGGCTGCATCTTCCCGGGTCTACCAGTTGATGGTTCTCCTGTCTTCAGCAGAGCAGCCCTGCATGTGAAGCTTCTTGGTGCTGGGAAGCTGCCATTCTCCACACCAAGGCCAACAGCACACAAAGGTGGGTTTTGAGTTCGGTTCATTCAGAACTGCGCTGACAACCCTGCCCCCAGCAGAGCCAGGAGCAGCTGACTCGAGCATGAGATCTAACTCGAGCTGGTTAGAGGCGCAGGGATGCAGCCATTGGTTTTCAACTCTCTGCTCATGATGCGCCTTCAAGGGCAAGGCCAACCTGGCTCTCCAGATTGGGAGAACTAATATTAAAGCAGCATCTGTCTGTTTAGGTCTTCTGCCCATTTTTTAGAACATTGTTTTTAATTGAAGACATGGAGAATAAACTTAGGCTTATCAAAGGGGAAACAGGAGGAGGGATAAATTAGAAGTTTGGAATTTGCAGATACAAACTACTGTATAAAAATAGGTAAACAACAAGGTCCTACTGTAGAGCACAGGGAACTATATTCAATAGTTTACAATGGCCTATGATGGAAAACAACATGAAAAAATACATATATGTATGACTGAATCACTATGCTGTATACCAGAAATTAACACAACATTGTAACTCAACTATACTTCAATAGAAAGAAAAAAAAAGAGAGACAAACTTTCCTTTATAAAATGAAAAAAAAAAAAAAAAAACAGGCTCTTCTCTTGATCCTACCACCTGGCCTTTTCCATCAGGTCCTCCAAGAGGTGCAATCACCGTTAACACAGTCCAGGCTGAGGAACTTCCTACCAGAGAGAGGGCTGTAAGAAAACCGAACCACCCCCTCACCCTGCTCCTCCCCTGCCCCGCGACCACCCGCTCTCTGCGCCCCTTAGTCAGGCGAGCTTTCCCACCAGTCTGTTCTTCCCCTTGGTGGCACTGGTGGGAAGGAGACCTAAAGGACCCATGGGTTACCTTCTCTCCTAATCATTTCTTAACCCTTTTGCCAAACCTATGGGCAGAGCACATGGTATGTAAGTACAGTGGGAACTCAGCCATAGAAATGACTGGGGAAGTCCTTGGCCTGGACCACCTGGGACCAGGAGGAAGACACTGGGTTATAACTGGTTGACCCTTCATCTTGAAAAAACTACTAGAGTTGCCCCAAATCCTGGAATTGCTAGTTACATTTAAAATATTGTGCCTGTTAATAGAAGGAACAGTATTTGGCTTCACTGTCAACATTTATCTCAGCATGATTAAAGACATCTTATTCCTTTAAAAAACTAAGTCTTATATTCATATTTATGGTCTGTGTTCCAGAGTGCCTTTTAATTCCTTACTAGTTCATCTTTTTAAAAAATCGTATAACATACGAAAAGAAAATGGAACGATTACTCACATGACTGGAATCAGCTTTGAAATCACTCTGAATGTATTTCCTAACACTTCCTCATTGTTGGCCTCGGAAATAAATAACCCCCCAGTGGTAGCATTATATGTATATTTCCAAGGCAGGACTATTTCTTTTATTGCTCTGCTTCTAAAATAAATTCCCAAGAAAGTATGTAAAATATCAAAATGGCATTTTCCATATCTGCCAGACCTTAACATTCACATCTCAGCAAGAAAGCGTGTAACCAGCGAGTAAACGGCCTCTTTGTCAAACACAAATGTGGCAAATTCTAAGGTGGCTTCTTTTCAACTAAATTGTCTCAGCATGCAGAGCAGCAGGGAGAATGTTTGCTATACGACATGGGCAAAAAAACCCAATCTTTCGTTGATTTTTTCAGGAGGGTATCATATGACGTTCCAGGGGGAGGTGATGAGATAGACATTCACGGTGAAATGGCACATTTTCTTTTCTGAATCGCCTGCTCCATTTAAAGGTGCTCAATTCTGCCCATGGTGTCTGGGACGTTCCACTGGGTTGCACCCAGCCTCCCACCCCCACCACTGCTTCTTCTTCCTTCCCAAGTCCACAGGACGGTAATGAATTCTGTACCAGGACTGGTTGCCCCAGATTTCCATGAGGCCTGACCTCCCCAAGACTCACCCTGCCTCCCCATCCGTGCTTTCCAAGAGACACAGTGTTGTCTTGTCTGCAGCACAATGTAATTAGAAAGCAATTTGGCCCGCACACGCAGCCTCCCTGGTCCCCTGGCACAGCCTCAACCTGCCTCTGGCGGAGCTGCTTCGGCTCTGCCTTGGCTGTGCTCCGAGATGTCTAGCGGCTCAGGGATCCTGGGCTGGGCCAGACTTGGGAGTGTCGGGAGCTGCCTGCTCAGAGCCCTGGGGGTTACACTGGAGCCCATGTCCCACGTGGCCTTGGGCATGCACAGAGGAGGCTCGGCCACCTGATGCCAGCCGCCAACCTCTCCACCCAGAGTGCAGAGACCATGCACCGGCTCGTTCCACCCCAAACCCCCTCATCACATCACTCCAGTGCTTTCCCAGGGTCCCTCAATCCCAGGCCCCCAGGCTCCATTTTTAACCCAGCTTTCCCTCCGTTTCTCTCAACACCCAGAAAGACCCCACGTCCTCTAAAGCTGGCCTTTTCATTTCTGCTCTCAATGCCCCAATTCCAGCCTCCTGCCCCAAACACAGTAACAGCCTCTCAACAGTTATTTCCCTGCTCAAGTCTATGTCCTCCAGTCCCAGCATCACCCTATGACCAGATTTCTTTTCCAAACATGCGCCCTTGGTAATGTGATCATGTCATTCTCCTGCTCACAGACTCGGGTGGCTTCTCGTGGCCTGTAGTTTCCTCAGCTGGGTGCTCTGGCTGGCTGCCTGTTCATGTGTAAATAAAGTTTTATTGGGATGTAGCCACGCCCAGTCACTTACATATTGATTACAGCTGCGTTGATGCTATGATGGCAGAGCTGAGTCATTGTGACAGGGACCACATGGCTTGCAAAGCCTCCAATGCTATTTGTCCCTTGCTAGAAAACATTTGCTGACCCCTGCTCTAAATGTGGTCCCAGATTTCCTTTTCAGTTTCATTCCTTCCAAGCCTGGGCTTTCCTGCCTTCAGTGCCTTGATTTACACTAGTCTGCTCTCCGCTGGCAGAAACTCACCCCTCCAGGCTCATCCCAGGTGGACACGACTCACACTTTCCTGACTTGTGTTTCCACATTAGCTTTCCCTGCTTTAGGCCCATCACACTCTGTTAAGGTCTTTTGCACGTTCTGACTTTTATTGCAAATATTCACAATGTCTCTCATTGCTTCCCCGCCCGCCCCCGTCAAGTTTCAAAGCTCCCCGAGGGCAGGAGCCAGGTCTCAACCATCTTAAGCTCAAAGCCCAGGAGTCTTTTCTTCCAGTGGCTTCCAGAATAATCAACATTCCCCTAAATGCCCATGGGCATTCTGACACCACCCAGTACAAGGGGAGGTGGGGAGGTGGACACTGGAACAGAAATAGTCAGCAATTTTGGTTAAAGTATCCTATTTTTGCAGATGTTTTAAAATTTTATGTAAGGGCTCTTCTCAGGGTTTTGGAAGGAGTCAGTGCAGGTGAGGAGCTCTGAAGTTCAGATTCATCAACTTCATGGTAATTTCCTCTGCATCTAGGAATCACTCGTGTGAAGGCTTTAATGAGACGGCCCAGGAGAGAGAGCCAGGCCGAGAGATGCTCTCCAGGCTCATGAGGATTCCAGCTCCACCTGGTGCTCTATCCACTAGTGCATTCCCGTGATAGAACAAACACCTTCTTCTGCATATTTTCTTTAATCTGGCTTTTACAAATCTTGCAGGTTCACAATGGAGAATCATTCGGCAGTTTCCCAGAAAATTAAATGTAGAATTGCTGTATGACCCAGCCATTCCACACCTAGGTATATACCCAAGGGAACTGAAAATAGGAACTCAAACAGATATTTATACAGCCACATTCACAGCAGCATTACTTATAATAGCCAAAAGGTGGAAATGACCCAATGTCCATCATCAGATGGGTGGATAAACAAAATGTATCCACACAACGGAATACTATGCAGCCAGAAAAAAGAATGATCTGGTTCATGATGCAACAAGGATAGACCTTGAAAATATTTTGTGAAGTAAAATAAGACACAAAAGGTCAAATATTTTGTGATTCCACTTACATGAAATATCATGAGAATAGGCAAATTCTTAGAGACAGAAAATAGATTAGAGGTTACCAGGGGCTGGAGGAAGGGGGAAGGGGAAATTACTGCTAAACATTTAGAGAAGTTCTATATGGGATGAAGAGAAAGTTTGGGAAATAATGTTAATGAATGTACATACACCATTGTGAGTATAATTAACACCACTGAATTGTACACTTAAACACTGTTAAAATGGTAAATTTATGCACATTATGTGTTTTGCCACAATAAAAAATACTCCCCCAAAGCAGGGTCATCATGAGCATCAGAAATGAATTTTTCCAGATCAGGTTATTTTCATGCATTTAAAAAAATCTGGCCAGAATATTTTGCATGAAAATATTTACCTGTTTATTTTTATCTGCAGAGCTCACTTCACATTAAGCCCACGTATATAAAAGATCTTGCAGGTTCATTACCAAGCCAGTGAAAATTGATATCAACCTGGTACCTGCTCATCAACCCTCACGACACTTGTCACCAACCAACCGTGGATGAATTCAATGACAGCAAACACACAGGTTTCTGGAGATAGCGTGGGTGGTGGTTGCCAACGCTGTCTTCTAAAAAAGAGAAACTTTCTTGGTGGCGATTGGCCTGGGCTCTGTTTCTTTCAGACGCTGAAACCCGCGCGGTCTGTTTAATGTGCCTGCTTGGCTGGCTGTATAGACACCGACAGATCGGCCGCCGGAGGTGAGGGCCGACCGTGCGGCCTTCCGGAGGTTGCACCCAGAACATAAATGCACTGCTAAGGGAGGCTCATTAGGGGAGCGGGAGGTGCGGCCTGAACGCCGCGAGTCGCTGGCTGGATGTGTTTGCTGTCCCTGCCCCCCGCCCCACGCCAGGTCCCCGCTGCGCTATGGCTGCTTCTCCCGGGACACACCCGGCGGGAATCGGGAATCAGGCAGGGTAAGTGAGCAACGCTGATGCCGCCGCCAGCTCCGCGGCGCTGGAGCGGTCAGGGCGCTCTTCCTCCTCCACGCACGACCTGAGGGGGCTGCTCCTTCCTATCTCCAGGTGGCCTTCCGTGGAGCTATTCGCGGACCTGCGCGCCTCCCTTGGTGTCCCCTGCATCCCCCAGGGCTCTGGAGGCACCTGCTGACCCAGAGCAGACAACCGGCAGGCCGGGGAGCGAGGCGGCGGGGCGGCTCAGGTGGGCTTGCCGGGCGGGAACCGAAAGTGATGCCGCCCCTGCTGCCTCCACCCCACTGGCCAGGGGGCGGACGTGGAGACACGGATTCCCCAGCCTGGAGAGAGACTGCGACCAGGGCCCAGCCTCCCGCCTTCGTGGCTCCGGCTCGGGCTCCGGGGCAGACCAGGACAGCCTCCCCGCAGAGCGACACCCGCCCGGAGCATCTGGGATCCAGATGCTGCTGGCTTCCTTAACGGCTCCGAGAAGGGGAGGCGCTGGTCTTAAGCCCTGAAACCCTGCGAGGTCTGCTTTTTGTCTCAGGGCGATCTTCTCTCCCCTTTGGACCCTTTGAGGGCCGAGCTGGCCGCAGCCAGCCTTCGTCGACAGCTGACGGGGAATCCTCAGTGGAGGACAGTTGATTTTGGAACAGCTCCTGCTGTCAGTCCTGTAAAGCCCGAGCTTCCTGACCTATAGGGCATGACGACAACCCCATCTGCTTTCGCAGTTAGTCATTTAAGGGGACCCTCTGTGACCTCTTTCTTGCGACCTTGTTCACAGGTCCACGCCACGCGTGGCGTCGGGATGTGAAGACACAGTCGGCAAGAAATACCTTTCGCCTCCTCTCCGTGCGGGTCTCCATCCGTTCATCTGTCTTGACATTTTTTTTTTTTCTCGTGAAAGCAATGAAGTTTGCCTCTACTGTGTGATCTCTTAATTCATAATAAAAACAGCAATATGAAGAGTTGAGTAGATTCATCAACGCGCGACTCACAACGGGTTTTTAGGAGAAATGCAAGTGCACTGGTTGCGACTTTAGATTTCTAAGGTCAGGACTGAGAACTATCACACCTTCAAATTTTCCTCCCAGCATATATTTCAGAGTCCTGGGCTGGAGGGACTGTGTGCTCACCCCAGGAGGGATTCCTTATGTTTGTGCATAGCCCTGTTTCTAAAGATGCTTTACAAATAACTGTAGGAAAAGTAAATCTTTGTTATACTAATACAGTATATAAGAGCAGAGAGGCTCAAAAATACACTTCAGGATTAGGGAATACAGCTCTCACGTGTTCAGGTGAGCGGGCTGAGACTTGTGTTCTGGTTTTTTGTCTAACTCTGAACATTTGCCTGTTCAGGTCTGCTTCCTCTGCACCACAATGGAGAAGGCAGGGATGTGCTTTTTTTTTTTTTCTTTTTTTTTTTAGGGATGTGCTTTTGAGGGGATGCAAGGAACAGCATAGCTGACCAAAAGTGGGATTTACTTTCACACACGGCCAGATATCCTGGAAGTAGAGCGGTTTCGGGGTTGGTGAATTCAGTGACACAAAGGCATGATCTTTTTGCTCTGCAGTCCTCAGCTGTGCCTCCTCATAGCCACAAGATGGATGTTGCAGCTCCAGACATCACATCCTCACAGAGCTACAGCCAAAGGCTGCAAGTCTTTCCTCTTTTATCCGAGAGAAATGCCTTTTTTAGAACTCCTCCAGCAAACTTTCACTTGTATCTCATTGGCCTAAAGGGGGTTAAAGCTTACCCTTAATATAATCACTGGCAAAGGGGAATGGGGTTATCATAACTGGTTTAGACCAGCGGTTGTCAAACTTCAGCATGTTCAGCATGAATCAGAACCTCCCGGGAAGGGGCCTTATTAAAACACCGATCGCTGTGTTCCGCCACCGGAGTTGCAGATGTAGGCTACTGGGGATGGGGCCTTATAAATTTGCCTTTCTAGTAAGTTGCCAGGTCATCCCACTGCTGCTGGGCTGGGGATCACAATTTGGGGACTATTGGTTCAGACAGACCTTGATTCATTTTCTGGGCCTGGGAATAATTGGAGGAAAACATCAGGACCAAGTCAGCAGGAGGAAGCGTGTTAGACAGGCACCCAGCCCCACTCGCTGCATGGTTCCCTGTGTTTTCCCTGCATTTTCTGAGTGCATGCCTCGACTCTTCTGGCATTTTTTCAGGACCACTGCATCTTAGATAGTTTTACTGAAATACCTGTATTAATTTGATTCCTCTAGCAAGTATTTTCCCTTTGAGACACATAAATTCTAAGTCCATCAGTGTGTCCTGCTTAAATTAGGCAGAGCTTCAATTATTTCTTTGAATATCCATTACCTTTTGCCCTTCTCTGTAAAATGTTATCCATCTTCGTGTTTGTTCAGTCATCCAGGTTTATTACAGCCATCTTAAGCCCCTCACAACCCTCTTTAGCTCTTACCAACCTGAACACTTCTGTGTCATCAGCAAATTTTCCCACACTGCTGTTCACTTCCTCCTCTAGGTCATTGACAAGTATATTGAGCTAAATCACTGGAACTTCAGGCATTAGCAACGTCTGAAACAGTGTACCAGGTGCAGCAGCAGCCTTAAATCAGTGTATCAGTTTGTTATATTTAAAAAATTCACATTTGATTCCATTCTTTCCTGTGCAGTTTGTAGCAGATATGTATAGATATAAACATAATTATATAGAAACTTACCTTTTTGAAAAGTCAGTGTAAATGGCTTAATATTTTGGAGACCATTTTGGAGATTTGGAGGAACTAAATTTGGAGATTTGTTTTGAGAGACACCCCTTCAATCCCATGCCCAAAGAGCTGGCTACTTGATATCAAATTCTACCATTAGAAAGTCATTCTTTGGAGTAAATAACATCTCATTTAAAGGAGGTGTCTCTTGAAAGGCTAAGGTTAAAAGAGCTAGCCCTAGTCACATATACCAACCCGTGTGTGAATCCATTTAGTAACCCTCATTCCTCCCAGCTGTGATCGATACACTGAAGGGGTAGAAGGGTAGAAAGAAGGAATGGATTAACTTGGGAATTCAGGGAAATAAACCTCGCTGGGAGGGAATTCCCAGTGGGCCCTCAGCAGCTGAGGGGGTGGGAGTGGGAACTGGGTGTGATACTTGTAAAGAAAAAGGCCCCAGACAGTAGCAATGGGGACAGAAGAGGGAACATGTCTCTCACAGTTTGATCCAAGAGAGCTTTGTTTAGTAACATGCGCATCTTAATAAACATTAATAAAGAGTCCTGGGATGTTCTTTTTATTAGCTTTCCTCCAGGAGAGGAATGTTAATACTCAAACTCCAGACCAGCCTTTTCCCCTCGCCTTCTGATCAGAACATGGTGATGGGGCCCATGTCTGTTTTTAAGCTGTAATCCTAGTCCTTATCTCAGCCAAGCTCTCAGCAGCCCCACGTGGCTGGAATCCAAGATGGAGAAACTAAGGTGTGAAGACTTTTAGGTGATTCACTAAAGACAAAATGGTTAATGCCAGGGCCAAGACGCTGCTGGTCAGTGCTGTTTCTATCAGACCGTGTGGTCTGTGGATGGCTGTACAGCATGTGCACTGCTCAAAGGCACCTGGCTGATGGGTGACAGGGGAGCAGGAACCAGGGATCTGTTTGTAAGGAGCACAAAAGCTCCAAATGTACTGGTTTAGGCTTTACTTAGTTATTATTAGCTATTATTTTCATACAGATTAAGTAACCCCTAATAGGCCAGAATTCTTATGTTTCTACTAGAGTTATTTATGTAAAGTTGGTGCCTGGAAGGCTGGTTCTAGGTATAAGGATGATTGGATTTCTCAGCATCTTCCTGAGTGGTCTTCCTGCCTCAGTCTTGCTGCTTCTAATCCCAGGACCACCACTGTGTTGCTTCAGCAAGACCTGCCCTATTTTTTAACAGCCTTATTGGAGTGTAGTGAACAAGTAAGGTACTGTATGTTTTTAAAGTGTACAATTTGATATGTTGACATATCTGTGCACCCATGAAACCATCCAAAGTGATCAACCTGTATACCACCCAGAACTTTCCACCTGCCCCTTTGTGATCCCTCTCCTACCCCTTTCTCCCCATCCAGGGAACCACTCATTGGCTTTCTGTCCCCCCAGGTCAGTTTACACCTTCTAGTTTCATATCCATGGAATCATACAGTCTGTGCTGTTTTTTGGTTTGGCTTCTTCTTCAGCCTAATTTAATTTAGAGATTTATCCATGTCCTTCCATGTAGCAATAGTTCATTCCTTTTTTATTGCTAAGTAGTATTCCATTGCATGGATATGCTGTAATTCGTTTTTCTGTTCACCTGATGATGAATATTTGGGTTGTTTTGGGTTTCATTTTAATTAATTTATTAATTTATTTTGGCTATTACAAAGGAAACTGCTATAAATATTCGTATACAAGCCTTTGTATGGACATAGGCATTTATTTTACATGGCTAAATATCTAGCAGTGGCAAGGCTGGATCATATGGGAAGTGTATGTTTAACTATTTAAGAAAGTGTCAAACTGCTTTCCAGGTATTTGTACCATTTTACATTCCCACCAGCAGTGTATCAGAGTTCCAGTTCATTCACATCCTAACCAGCAATTCCTATGGTCAGTCTTTTTCACTTTAGACATACTAATAAGATGAATAATAGTATCACACTGTGGTTTTAATGTGCATGTCCACAGTGAATAATGATGCTGAGTATCTTTTCATGTGTTTATTTTGTGCCCATAGATCAACTTTGATGAACTGTATGTTCAAATCTTTTGCTCATTTAAAAAACACAGTTGTTTGTTTTCTTATTACTGAGTTTTGGGAGTTCTTAATATTTCATGGATACCAGTTCTGTATCAGACATATGAATTATAAACATTTTATTCTACTCTGTGGCTTGTCAACAGTGCCCTTTCAACAACAATTCTTAATTTTGATGTGGTTTGTCAATCTTATATATGTGTGTATTGTTTCTTTGGTGTTGCATGTAACTAAATCTTTGCCTAACCTGAGGCCACAAAGATTTTCTCCTATGCTTTTGTCTAGAAACTTTGTAATTTTAGTTTTCACAGTTATATATCCAATCCATTTTGACTTAATTTTTGTATATGGTGACAGATTTGGGTTGGAATTTTTCTTTTTTGCATAAGGATATCCAATCGTTCCATCTCCATTAGTTGAAAACACTATACTTTCTTCCTGGAATTATCTTCACACCTGTGTTAAAAAATCAATTGACCTTATTAATGTGAGTCTATTTCTGGACTCTCCATTTTTTCCTATTGATCTTATTATCTATCTTTACACCAGTATCATCCTATCTTAATTACTCTGTTCTGTTCCATTGATCTATTTATCTCAATGCCAGTAAGAAACTGTCTTAATTACTGTCATTTTATAATAAATATCAAAGTAAGGTAATGTGAAATCTTTATTCCTATTTTTTTAAATTGTTTTCATTTTCCTAACCTCCTTTATATTTCCACATGAATTTCAGAATAAGCTTGTCAATTTCTACAAAAAGGATTTTGATTGGGAGTGCACTTTCTTCTACAGATTAATTTTGGAGAAATTTGACATATTCGCTATATTGAGTTGTCTGACCCATGGGACTGGTAAATTACTCTTTTATTTAGGTCTTTTATTTCTTTCAGCAATGTTTTGTTGTTTTAAGTGTGCAGATCTTAATCACATTTTGCCAGATTTATCTCTAGGAATTTAACATTTTTTATCCTATTGTAAATGGAATTTAAAAAATGTCAATAGCCAATTGTTCACTGGTAGGATTTAGAAATAACAGATTTCTGTATATTGGTCTTGCCTCCTACAACCTTCCTAAAGCCACTTCTTAGTTCTTTTGGCTTTTTTGTAGACTCCGTAAGATTTTCTACATGGATGATAATGTCATCGATGCATCAAAAAGGTTTTACTTCTTTCCCGATTAGGATTCCTTTCTTTTTCTTGCCTTATCGGTCAATCTGGCTAGAACCTCCAGTATGATTCTGAATAGAAGTGATGAGTGGACATCCTCGTCTTGTTCCTGACCTGAAGGGGAAAGTATTCAGTCCTTCACCATAACTATGAGGTTAGCTGTGCATTGTGCTTTGATAACCTTTATCAAGTGGAGGGAATTCCTTTCAACCCCTAGTTGGCTGAGACTAGGACCTCCAATTACACGTATATTGGGCCACTTGAAGTTGTCCCACTGCTCACAGATACTGTTTATTGTTTTGTCTTTCTTCTGTCTGTGTTTCACTTTAGTTCCTGTTGCTAGGTCTTCAAGTTCACCAATCTTTTCCTCTGCAATGTCTAATCTGTTTTAATCCCATCCAGTGTGCTTATCTCAGATATTGTATAATAAATATCAAAGCATTTTCACAGAATTTCAGTTTGTATCAAATTCTCCATGTCTCTACTGATCATATGTGATCTTCCCTCCAACTTCTTGAACACATTGAAGATATAATAACTATTTAAATGCCTTTGTCCCCTAATTCTATCATCTGTGTCATTGATGCATCAGTTTCAATGGATTGATTTCTCCCTCTGATTACGCCTCAACTTTTCCTGTTGCTTTGGATGCCCAGTAATCTAGATTGGATGCCAGACACTGTGAGTTTTGCCTTGTTGAGTGCTACGTGTTTTTATATTACTAGGGCTATTCTTGAACTCTATTCTGGAGCACAGCTAAATTACTTGGAGATGGTTCAGTCCTTTCAAGTTTGCTTTTAAGGTTTGTTGGGCAGACCCAGAGAGAATATGGTCCAGGTCTTATCTCACCACACCACCAAGGCAAACACTTCTGGGTGCTCTGCTGGGGCTCCATGAATTATGCCTCTTTTGCTCTGGCCCCATGTGATCTCTGGAAAATATTTACTTTCATCCTCTTGGGTGGTTCTTTTACTGGCTTTGGAGTTTCTTCACACACCCTTGCCAATAGATTGTCAGCCAGAGCCTCAAGGGAGACTCTGCATATTTCTGGGTGCTTTCTCCATAGGGGTCCCTCCTCTCCTGTTAACCCTAGCCACCTTGGCCTCCCCAGACTCTCACCTCTGTCTCTTCAACTCAGGGAGACCACCAGGATCTGCCTGGGTTTCCTTCTCTGCCCTACTGCTTGGAAACCCTCCTACAGGGCTGGGGCAATTGTTAAGGCCCTCCTGGTTGATTTCTCTTGTCTCAAGAATCGCTATCCTTTACTACCTGGTATCCAGGGTCTTTCAAATTCTTGTTTCATATACATTGTCTTTGTTCCCAGTTATTTCAGGCAACATGGTAAGTCTGGTCCTTGTTACTCCACCTTGTCTGCTCTATTTTTAAAATCTTTCCCTTAAACCAAAACCTACAAGGTTCAAGTGCCTCTCCTTTAGAGCTTCTTCTCTGTCTAATTTAGCAGCTAATCTAAGCAAGCAGCCCGAGTTTGTGATTAAGAGAATAAACATTGAGGTTGCACAGGGTAAAGTTTGATATTTCTTCCTTCTTATGGTCTGACCTTAAACAAGTTACTTACCCTCTTCAAGCCCCAGTCTCCTCATTCATAATCAGGGGGAATAACTTGAGGGTTAATTTTATGTGTCAACCTGGCTACAGTGCTCAGTTGTTTGGTCAAACATTAGCCTAGATGTTGCTGTGAAGGTATTTTGTAAATATGATTAACACTTACAGTCAGTTGACTTTAAAGGGAGATTACTCTTGACAATGTGGGTGGGCCTCATCCAATCAGTTGAAGCAAAAACTGAGGTTTCTGAGAGAAGAAGGAATCTACCTCAAGACCCTAACACACAAATCTTGCCAGAGTTTCTACCCTGCCAGCCCACCCTGTGGATTCTGGACTCAACACTGCAGCTTAACTCTTGCCTGAGTTTTGTAAATGTTGTACTTGCCAGTCTGCACAATCACATGAGCCAGTTCTTTAAATGACCCTCTCTAAACATGACACCTGTTATGACCAGCTGTTTTTTTCCTCTTTCCCTTAATCCCCCTACTATGCATTTGTTTTTCAAATAAACATTGCCAACAGCTTTGGTGTGTGTGATTTCCCTTTACAGAGGGTGATCTTTCGTAAGCTGCAATGTACAAGGTGATCTTTTAGAATGAAATACGTCTCTTCAAGTACGTCAATTCAGATATTGAACAAATACACGCATGCAGGTTCAACAGTGGAGGACTACGGAGTAAGTGGTGGATGACATTTATTGCCACAAACTTCGGGTGTTTGCACTGACTTTCTGTGCAGGGCTGCCCTAAATTCTCTCCCACTCCACCTCTTCCCTTCACAGAAGCCAACTCTGGGGCTAAGTGGAAAGACTTGGGTGTCAGAGCCAGGAAACTGAAGTTGGGGGAACCCAAAGCCATGGCAGAGCGATGTTAGATGGATACTGAAGAAAAGATCGAACCCCCCATTTTTATACTGAAAAATCCAGGGCAACCAATACTCCTCAGTCTGACTTAAGGTGTAACAGCTCTGACTTCCCACCTGCAGGCCCTGGGGGAGTAAGACAGTAAGAGAGGCACCTTTAAATGAGGTGAACATCCTTTCTCTGGAAATATTTGAGAGTTTCTTCCTCTGACAGTATAATTTACACCATCACCATAGCATTAAAAGCTGGTATTTCTGGCAATATGTTTTCACTATTAAGTGTCTCTGCAGAGACCAGGAAGTGGGACTTTAAGCAGAACATCTGTGTGGACCTTCACTCTATCCACCTATTTGCTCGGGTAGATGTACGTATTCCTTCAGTTATAGAAATAGTGACAAATAATGGAGGAACCCTCGCCACTTTCTGCAGAGGGATTTAAGCAACAGGAGAAAAGGCATCTTCCTAAACACGTATAATTTACTGCAAAAGGGGGAATAAACGGAGAATAATGATAGGAAAGTATTAGATATTTTAGCTTATCCAATGTTTTTTTTCTTTCTGCAGCGGAGTTCGGAAATTGAAATGTTTAAACCAAAGCAGTTGACGCCTTAAGCCCTACGGTATATGTGACTTGTACTCTGACATGTGACTCTCTTCGTCACATAAAAATTTCAATTTCTTGCTTTGGAAAGAGAGAAGAGACACTCAGACTCTGAGGATGAATTTTGAAATGGTGCCTGATTTATTCATTTAATCTTTGTGCTTTGATTCATGCTACAAAACTGGTACAAAACCACACTAAATGAGGCATTGTAGAATAAATTTAACATTGAAAGCTCTGGTGGAGGGAACTCCACTGTAGATCATTTGGTAAATCTCATTTCTCTGAAACTTTAGGTCTTCTTTATGCTTTTATTGGCTTTTGCTTGCCAGTTTTTAGTCTCCATAGTTGAATCATTGTGACCGTGAAACAGCAAGCCACAGCTCATGCAAAAGCATATAAAAGAGGACTAGATTAATTTTGAAATTATAGACATTGCAGGAAACAGTAAAGTTAACACACCTGGTATAAAACATACTTGGACCGCTTTCATATTTAATGGAAAATATATTCCACTGAGTGGTAACACTAAACAACTTTACCTAGAAATCCATTAATAGTTTTGCAGCTTATTGGAAGGTTGAGATTTTACTATTTCCACTCGAGCCGAGCATTATATGAAAATGCTTATAAATCTCAACAACTAACCCTGAAGTCCTGCCAAATTACTTTTTTCCCTCTAATCAGGGGAAGGTACCATTAAATGAAAATATGAACATTTCAAGAACATCTCCAGAGACGTTTCAAATTGCTTAGGCATTAAATCAGCTACTATTAGGTGGATCTGTGACCACAATGAGGAGGATGCTCTGAAGAGGAGGAAATATTTAAAGGGCCAGTGGATCAGGGGACACACCGTGGGTTTGTAATATGGAGCAGTAAATCATTAGGGTCTCACTTCAGGGAGACACAGCTCAGCAATTTCCTCTGAACTGAACTTCGGTTGTTCAACAAAACCAGATATTACCCTCTATGAAGAAATAACCTCGTAAACAGAGATGCGGACTTTGGTTTCCCCCCTCCTCCCTGTGAAACTTCTCTGGAATTTCCTGCTTCTTTTATGTAAGAGATTTTTTTTTTCCATCGTTCTCCTCAGGCTGATGGGTTGTATCATATTTGAACATGCCTTTTTCTTTCAAAATATCAGATTAAAAAATTCTCAGCCTTATGTTGTCTCATAAAGATTAGGCTCTGATTAAAACCAGACCCCACGGGTAGGACCCGCTTTCATTTTTTTTTCGTGAAACGCAAACAAGAGAAATGTTAATGAAAACATTCCACTTCCCACCAGAGACGCTGGCAATGGTAATCTAGGTATTACCCTATCTGCAAATATGCATCCAGCACGCAGGGCCCGCATGGAAGTATTTTAAAGGCTTAACGCAAGATTTTCATATTAAGAATGGAATGTAGCATCTTTTGATTCCTACTAACCTCTTTTTGAAGGAAGGCATCTTTTCAAGTGGTCTGGGTACTGACCTGAGACTGCCAACAGGTATCCTGCAAGATAATGAGCTCGCCTGTTTCCCTTTCTCAGTGCTTTTTAAAGGTGGGGGGACAACACGCAAAGGTCCCTGTGAAAGGATGTTCCGGGCAGCGTTGTTTACCACAGCTGCCAACCGCACACAGCCGGTCGCCCGGCAAGAGGGGGCTTTGAGAGGGATGCTTGTGGACGGGTTAAGAGCAGAGGAGCTGCCGACAAGCTGCCTGGTTAGGGATTCCGGGGTCACCACTTAACCAGTCCTGGGACAAGTTATTTAAACCTTAGGTTTCTCATCTGTAAAATAGGAATGATAATAGCGGCTAATTCTTAAAGTTGAAGTGAAGCATGCGATGTCAGTTGTTAGTACCCCAAGCACCGAGAACAGCACCTGGTACATAATAGCTTCTCCACAAACATGTGCTGAATAAATACCAAGAGTTTGCAAGAGTGCCCAGCATGTAGTCGGCACCCAGAGGGCAGCTATGGTATGATCTCTGCATATAATAGAATAGTAGACAGTAATTTTAAACCCATATGGATCACTATGTAAAAATAAATCTAAAAAAATTTAAATACAATATAAATGAAAAAGTATAAGATGCTACAGTTTGAAAATGGCCAAAAGGTACATATATATGCATATTTTTCTATGGACACAGTTGCACACACAGGACCATCTCTGGAAGCATCCGCAGGCACTGGTATGCTTGTGGTCCTTGGCACACTGTTTTGGATTGTTTGACTTTGCATGTGTGGCAGGTTGGCTTTTTGGGAAGCAGATTTTGAGCTGAGATGCGTGTGCAAAACATTTACGAGGGAGTGTTCTTGTGGAGGGGCGGGTGGAGGAGCAGGACTGAGCAGAGAGAGCAGTTATCTGCAGTGGATTCCCAGCCAAGCCAGCCCCTGGGGAGTCTGAAACCAGATGGCCCCTCGGAGCTGTCCCAAGATGGGAGGAGAGGCCCAGCCTTCACACCCCCACTCATCAGTCCCTGGATGCGGGCTGGTCCTGCGAGGGGGTGGGTAGTTTCTTTCAGTTGAGGCAGTCCCCACATAAGGTAAGCACCTTCCCAGCAGCTGTGGGGAGACCCTCCTTTTTGAAGGGGAGTTGGGCAGCAGGGGACGGTCTCCACATCATTGTTTGTTCTTCCAATAAATGAACGACAAGAGACATTGCCAAGATGGTGGAGACCAAGGGCGACCAGCTCATCCTCTCCAGGAGCACGCCAACAATTACGCCCGTGTGCGGAACAGTTCGCACAGGATGCCTGCTGAACTTCGGCAGAATCTCTCTTACTTTGAAATACAAGAAGAATCCTCACAAAAACGGATAAACAGCAGGGTCCTTCCATCTAGCACAGGGAACTATATTCAATATCTTGCAGTAACCTATAATGAAAAAGAATATGAAAACAAATATATGTATGTGCACATGTGACTGAAACATGATGCTGTACAGCAGAAGCTGACACAGCACTGTAAACTGACTATACTTCAACAAAAAAAAAATTAAAAAAATAAGTGAATGACATAGCTATCAAGGACTGACTTTTCAGTCACAATAGTTTGCTATCTACCCTCCCCCACACGAAGGATTTCCCACACCACCCTGCCAAAAGTACAGAAGTTTTAACAGTTTGTTGAGGGGTGGTTTAAGAGGTGCTTCCTGGAGAAATTATTTGCCTACGCCTTAATAGTTTACTCAGTAATTGTTTATTACTAATCAATAATTCAGGTACATATGAATTGGCCAGTGGAGAACAAGACACTGAAATTGTTCAACAGTTCAGACCTCATTAATCTCAGCAGGAGTTTAGGGTGATTCTCCTGACAACCAAAGGAGCATGAATATGATGCAGAGCCAGTGTTCCCCAAAACAGGATGTGGGTGCTCCGGGGGCACAAAAGGCACCCACTGGCCCTCTCTTCACAGCAAGGCCATTTGCTATGGAAAGGGAATTTAAGAACTTTTACATACACGCATTTTTGTCTTTACAAAGGAAAAGCAAGGAAGAAATAAAGTTTCCCCGATGTATAACAAACATATAGAGATTCAGTCCTCAAGCCAGACTACCTCATTTCCAGGCCAGCAGAAGAGAGACCCCTAATTCCACAACAGGAAAGAGATGTGCAGAGACACCCTGGCTTGCGGCGTCCAGTCACACTGCAGCGAGCTCGTTCTTGGTGAACTGGAACGCCCAATAGTGAGCTTCACAAAGCTGTTATGTGGTGTTGACTGTTGACTATTTTGGTAACACGGTGCCCTGGATTGGGTCCTGGAACAGAAAAAAAGACAATCATGGAAGAATTGGAGAAATTTAAATTCTCTAATTAATAATGCTTTCATAATGTTACTTTCTTAGTTTTGATAAATATATTGTGGTCACAAAAGATGTTAACATTAGGGACAGGTGCAGGAAGGGCATGTGGAAATTCTTTGTTCTATCTTAACAATGTAAATATAATTAACACTGCTGTATGTTAACATATGGGTTGTCAAGAGTAAATCCTAAGAGTTCTCATCACAAGGAGAAATATTTTTCTATTTCTTTTATTTTGTGTCTATATGAGACGATGGATGGTCACTAAACTTACTGCGATAATCATCTCATGATGTAAGTCAAATCGTTATGCTTTACACCTTAAACTCATATAGTCATGATGTCAATTACATCGCAACAAAACTGGGAGGAAAAATAAAGACAGAAAGAAAAAAATAAGAAGTGGAGGTGGATGGTATCCATATAAGGATGACCACTCATGGAGTGAAAGCTTTGACAGAATTAAAAAAGAAAGGACACTGGGGGAAACACACCGACTCAGTCCCTCTCTCCCGTGACATCCACCGGCTGCACCCGTCACAAGGACGTCATTGCACCAAAAATGCTGAACCAGAAATCCACACAATGTTCCAAGACGTCATCGATGTGATTATTTGAAAACTAGAAATAGAATCTTAATGTGATCGGAGAATGTTCACTAAAATCTTTTGTGCCCATGGTATGCTATAAGTTCTCTTATGGCAAAAAACTTAAATGTGTGTTTATTATCCTTTTACAAACACAAATGTTCCAAGTGTGGTTACAAGGGGCTGCAGACTGTGGTTACAAGGGGCTGCAGTCTGGCAGACATTTTAAAAAATTAAATATGCTTAATCTGTCTATGTCAGAAAATGGTGTTAAAATAGAGAAAGTAATAACTTTTGAAAGAAATTCATGCTCTGGAAAGAGCATTTTGAAAATCGGTGTTTGGGAACGTTTCTGATTTATGTGGCTTTTATTGCCACAAATAACGTAAAAATTCCTATCTGCACACATCACAATTCTGGAAACAGAATTTTCTAACCTGCCCCCAATTTTTCCAAATGAAGAATTTTATCATGTTTTGAGTATGTTTGTTAGAAATATAAAAAATGTCACAGTTTCTAATTAATGGGAGACCACATCCATCTGATAGTCATAAAATTGGAAACTTACTAGCCCATAAGAAACCTTGGAATAATTAGCGGAGGGCATTAAAAAAATCAGTATCATAATTTACTGAGTACAGTAAAATACAGCACTTTTCCCACTTAAATCTACATTATCTTTGTGAAGCATATTTTCATTTATTATGACTAAGTAATATAATATAATGAACTTAAAACCATCATCACAATTTGTTTTTCATCTGGTTAGGTCACAAACTGTTAAACCAAAATTTTCACTAATCAAATTTGATTTTTTTTTAATTAAAAAAATTCTTTTTCCCCTTAACAGACGCATGCAGGATTGAACCTAGGACCTCGAGCACATTGAGCACATGCTCTACCACTGAGCTATACCCTCCAACCGCTACTAATCAAATTTTTAAAAACTTATTTCAGGGGGGAGGGTAGAGCTCAGTGGTAGAGTGTGTGCATACTACGCACAAGGTCCTGGGTTCAATCCCCAGCACCTCCATTAAAAGTAAATAAACCTAAAAATGAAATAAATTAAAAAAAACTTTTCAACTTTTCCCCTTTAAAAACATCTATTTTTTTAAATATCAGAAATTTATTCATAATATGTTCATACTAAAGCACAATATAGTCTATAAATACAGATACTAATATTAAATATTCTTTTAATATTAAATATTCTTGAAGTGCATATATCAGAAGCACATGCGCAGAACTGTTTTACTGATAGGGATACACCGTTTTGTACAGAGGATTAATCAGAAATGGCAAAGAAAATGGGTTGGTTTAGTCCTTTATAAAGTCTATTAGAGAAGAAAAATGTTCCCCGCCATACACGTAACACACCAATTCCAAGTGTGCGCTGATCCTCCTGTGCCGAGTGAACACAATTGGAAAACTAATTATCTAAGCGTTTTTACAATTGTTTGGCAATGTCATCTATTTGCCTTTGGTTAAAAGTCACATTTGTGGAGCACAGTCCCAGAGATTCTGATTCGGCAGGAGAACCAGTGTCGGCCCAGGAATCTGGACTGTCAGCAAGCACCCCGTGCCATTAGGAAGTAATCCCTCACGTGGACGATGAGGACAGTAAGATCCTTAACAGAGAGTTAAGTGACTTGCCAGTGGCTCCCTAGCCAGGGCCAGGACTAGGGCCATCCAGACTCATGTCTTCCCCATCCAGTGCGCCTCTTTGGGTTTGTCCTGCTCCCAAAGTGACAATCGGATGCTGGCCCAGTTTGCTATTTGCAGACTGGAGGAGAGCAACTGATTCTAGGCTTCAGCTCAAAATCACTCTTCGCTTACAAAATATCCTTTGAATATTCTGGCGAGACTAATGGCCACAGAGCTTTCTGAGCTAAAGACAAAAGGGCATCGTTGGGTTGGCTGGTGTCGCCATGTTGCTAGGCGAGCCTCTGCGATGGAATGTCCTGGGCAACACGAGCCCCATTTCTCCCTACGGCGCTGCCTCTGTGCACAGGGAGAGAGAGGACGCATCCTAGGGCCAAGGCCAGAGCATCTGGTGAAAGGGAAGATTTCCCTGGACTTTGTGAGCGAAGAATCAAAGACCAGCATGAAAGCCCCAAAATCACGATAGGGTCCTTACAATTTTAAGAAAGGGGCATATGTTAAAATTTCAAATATCAGGTTGCCTTGTGGTACCCAAACCTGCTCATTTCTTCTTGACGACAGTTTTAACACACAGCAGTAAAATGGGCCTGAAATGTATATGAATATGTTTTGTTGGAAATAGGCAACCACCTGGGCCCAAGTTTGACTCGCCGGCCCTGGGCACTCTCCAAGCCACAGGCAGTGCGGGGTGGGCTGTCAGCCCAAACCCCTTGACCGTAGACCTGGTCGCCTCGCTGGCTGGTCAGGTCGCCAGCACAGAGGGAGAGGAGGGTGGAGGTTGCTGATGGACAGAACAGATGCTCCGAAGGTAACAAGGTGCTAAACTCTGCTGCAATGCAGAGCTCTGATCCATCTCTTCCAAGCCCCAGAAGTCCAAACGCCACGCACTTCCTTTCCTTTGTTATTCACATCCTAGAAAACATGCCTCCAGGTGTAATGTGTGCATATATATATGCAAGTATTTTCAGAGTGAGAGAAAACAGAAAGAATAAAAGGAGATTTTTGACTCACCAGCTAACATTTTTAAAATGTTTGAAAACTGTTCTGGGGAAAGCAATATAGCTCTTGCTTAGAAAATATAACACAGTTTAATGTTAAAATATCTCTGCAATTTTGGGGAGATGGAGAGAACTTGCGTTATCAACTCCCAAAGCTGAGAGAGGTGGCCATTTCTGGAGTCTTCCTGAACTTCCCCTGTGGCCACGCCTAAGGGCACAGCTGGGGGTTCCCACGCCTGCTTCTGAATTCTGAGCACGGGGCCAGGTGAGGGGAAGGGTATGTTGCTGAAGCTGGCTGTATCCTTGGGTGAAAATGAAAAAAAAAAAAAAAAAAAAAAAAAAGCAGCCAGGGAGGATTCTGGGCTGGTTAGAATTAGAGGGAAAGCCGGGTGGGACCGCCTGCCCCAGGGAGGTGGAGTACAGCCCCCAGCCCTGCGCCTCCTGCCACCCTCCTGCAGGTAGTGATGCTCTGGCTGAGGGGGTGGAGATGCCTCCGGCAGAACTTGGACCCTCCTGCATCAGAAGCTACTCACTAGGACGATCTGCCGTCATTTAGACCATTTTCCGTCCTGGCTGTCACCGGGAATGGTAATACTTATACGATCGCTGGGACCACAACTCAAGGTTGCGGGGTGGGGGGCTGGACCAGGTTGGGAGGGAGGCTCTGGCTCCCCCAGGTGCCTGAGGCCTGAGGGGATCAGTCTGTCCACACATCCCCTAACCCAACTGGCACAGAGGTTGGGAAGCCCTGGTTCAGCACTGGCTCCCTACTCCAGGAATGAAAGCCTTTGTCTCCCATCAAAACATCTGGAAGGACACCCTCTGAGTGAGCATCTTCTGGGCGGCTGCAAAGCCGTGGTGCTGGTCACATCCCGAGGAGCAGGCTGCCACGGGCTTTTCCTGCTGTGGGCCAGCAGGCGCGGTGCAGGGACTGAGGAAGGAGACCGTGGTCCCATGGGGGCTTGGGAAACCCCAGCAGGTGCCTGCCCTGCACCCACGGAGAAGGGAAGGGGCACCCTGGGGCCAGGGGAGGGGGCAACAGGCAGAGCCTCATGCTACCTCACCTACATCCCAAAATTGGGATCCAGAAGAAGTGGGTTTTAAGTTCTCAGCCCAGACCTCGCTGTGCCTCTCCCGTGGTCCTGCAGCCGCCTCCCTCGGGCCATCGGTCCTCTGCCTGCTTCCAAGGAATCAGGCCACAGCCAAGGAGCATTTGGGAAGGCACGTGGTCAGATGTGTATCTGATAACGAGGAAATGGAGGAAGATCGGTGGGCCCATTCACAGAGGGAGAACCCAGCAAATCCTCCACCAGGGCGGTCATCTTTCCTTGTATATTGCTCGGCAGAGAGGAAGTCCTTCCAGTGGCATGCTGCAAGTAATGGCCCATTTACCAAAACCTATGGAATTAGGGGCGTTTTGTGTACATAACATGGAACAATTTTCATTTTTGATTGTTTTAGTTAATCTCTGCCCAACTAAACAATAACATTCTCTTCTCATTTCCAGAGTCTTATCAATGTGAAGCATACTTCATTAGACTTTTTTTTTTTTTTCACCTGTAGTCTTTACTGAGTCTCCAAATCACGGTGCAGGTGCTCATGACCCTGTGTCACAGCGGCAGACAGACGCCCAGAGCCCAAAGACTGCTCCCAAAGGTTTCGGACCGAGTTCCTCAGAAACACCTTCTTTGCAGTTGGGCTCAGCTGATCTTTGGCATCAGATGCTGTTTCTTACCTCCTAATGGTGTCCCTATCATTACAAATAAAACCTCAATGACTTCCGGATTCCATGATAAACAAGACCCTGCCGGGGCTGGGCTGCAGCTGAGCCGGGATGGCTAGAAAGACCCAGAAGCAGAGAGGCAGAGATTTAGCCGGCAGAGCCTACCACTCACAGGGGCCCGGGAAGGTGGGGGCAGGCGGGCGCAGGGCTCTGGGTGGGAGAAGCAGAGGCCAGGAGCCTTGGCATCTGTCCTGAGAGGCAGGACCACAAGTCCAGGAAGTCAGAGAGCGCAGGTGCAGCTGACTAGAAACCACAGGGCCCAAGGCGCAGGAAGGCACCCAGACGCCTGGGAAGGCGTGCGGCCCCGCGAGTGAGCCGAGCTGGAGACGAATCCTGTTGCTCCCGCACACCGCCCTCCGTGGCTAAGTCGATCCCACTCGAAGGCTAGTCGATCCCACTCGGAGGCTGGCCGATCCGGGAGCCCAGCAGTCCCCACAGTCTGGATGGACCCATGGACTGCAGCTCCAGTCAGTGGCGCCGAGGGGCCACCCCGCAGGTCTTCAGTGATGGCCATGAGCATCCCATCCCCTGTGACTGCAAAGACAGCTGGATCACAGCAGACGTGAAACGCTACGTGAACAAAGTGGAGGAGACGGGATACAAGATGAAACTCGTGCAGGTAAGGAAGATGCGATGCTTCTCATGGTGTCGGGGAAGCGAGCAGTGATCCAGCATGGTGACCTCTGGAGCAGAGATGAAAAACTCTCTTGTGTTTAGAGCAGGAAAGTGGGAATGATGGTTTTCTGAAGGCATGCTGGGATGGAGGGGTCTCACCTGGAGGCCCCCCGGGGCTGAGCTGGAGGCTGTGGGCGACCACCATCTCCTCACACCTTGAACTCACTCAGGGCACAGAGGTGAGGCCCTCCAACTGAGAAAACGGGGGAGAAAGAAATGGAGACAAAGAGTGAGGGGATGGCGTTTGCGTCCACCCACAAAACCCCACAGAGCCCACTGTGAGCCCAGCACTGCACAGAATCCAAGGACCCCAGCAGGTGTGAGGCCGGTTCCTGCCCTGAGGAGCTAGTGGCCGGGGAATAAGGCAGACAGAGATGCACCTGTGAGGATGGACGAGCCAGGACCCATGGAGGGGTAATGGGAAGGGAAGTTTGTTCTATCTGCAGCCTCCCTTTAGTGCATTAGGTGGGGAAAATCAGGGGCTTATGACTTTCCTGATCACATTTATTTATTTTAATTGAATGTAGCTCCCTATATTTGTGTGTGCTCATTTTGGCATGTTTTATCTGTTGCTTTGTGGCCTCAGTTGAAACCGAGACCAAAATGGTTTCAATTCAGCGTTCCGTACAACCAGCACAATGCATCACCCTCCAACCACCAGAGCATCTCAAGAACAGAAAATGATAGGTGTGTGGCCCTCCAGGGCCAATGGATGTGCTGTTTGCAGCTGGAGGTGACGGGCCAGGAGCTCCCGCTGCTCTAGGCCCAATGAGGACACCTCAAGGCCTAAGGGCACACCTGTGACCTATTTGCACACACGATGTGCTCCTTCACGTTGGTTGGGAAGCTGTGTACTAAACTGTGCACAAGGTCCGGAGTGATGCGGAAGAGGAAATGAGTCATTTGAACTGTAGCACTGAGCCACTCAGAGGTGGTGATGCCGAGGTGGGTTTTGAAGGATGAAGAGTTCTTTCGGCAGCCAAGGAGGGCAGAAGCATTCTGGGGAACTCACTAATTTGGGGGCAGCTGGAGAAATCAAGCACGTAACAGGTAGACGGGGATGAGGCTGAGAGACTCCATCCTGGGTTGCCCTTTCCATCAAGACTTCTTCAGAGCTGTTCCTTTCAGCAGTGTCAGCCTCACCATGGCCTCATTCTTGGCTCTTTTTATTTTTTTAATTTCTTCTTCATACTTTACATCTAATGAATTACCAGGTTCTGCCAGTTTCACCTTTTAACCCACTTCTGTAGTCATACCAGAGTCTTCTTTCTCCCATTCTTGTGAAGGAGACCCTCATCCGATCTCCCTGCCCCACCTTCCCTGCTCCCAGTCCATTCTCTGCACTGCAACAGCAGTGATGTGAAAACATCAAGGGGAGCTTAAATCACCCCCCTAATCATTTTACATCTCATTCAGTAAAGCCCCCTGCCTTGCCACAAGCCCCTCCCCCAGACCCACAGTCTCCAGAACCTGCTGCCTGTGGAACCTCCCCTCCTACCCCCCTACCCACCTCGCCCACTCTGCTCCAGCCACACTGGCCTCCTGGGTCATCCTCAAATCAGCCAAGCATGCTGACCTCAGGACCTTTGCACACGCTCTTCCTGATAGCTTATGCCTCAAATATTCAAAAGCTTCTCCCCTGATTTCTTCAAGGCTCTGCTCACACATCACTTTATGAGAGACCAGCTATGAACAACAGCAACCCTGACCCCAGCACACCCATCCCCCTCACCCTGCTATATCTCCCTAGAGCATCTGTCACCACCTGGCATGCGGCACATTTGTTTGATTATCGCCTGCCCCCAGCGGAATATGAGTCCACGAGGATGGGGCCTGGTCCTTTTCCCTGATGTGTCCCCATGCTGGGCTGGTAGGAGGCTCTCGGTGCTAGTCACCAAATGATGGGCGAATACAGGGACATGGGAGGAGATGGAGAACATCTGAGTCACCTGACACCCAAGGGTTCTTCATGATGGAAAATCATCTCCCTCGACACTACTGAATAATCATTCAACTACTTATTGAAGATTACATGGGTCTCTATTAGCTAGCATTCTGCATGTATTCTCTGCAATAATCGAGGAAATATATACTGTTTCCAGCCTCTCTTTTAATATGTTGATTCTTATAGTAAATTAAAACACATAATACACTCGAATATACAATAACATATACTTTAAATTACACTCACTTCTGCAACTTTATCTTTTCTGAGCTTTCTCTGCAGACACATAAACACACTTAAATCAGTGACCACAAGAGCTGTTGGACACGCACCCCGTTGGTGGGTGAACTCAGTGAGTTTTGAGTCGTTCCCCTTGCTCTCAGTAGTAACTTGAACATTCTTTTTTTTTTTTTCAAAATAAATTTCATTTCATCAGGCCTCTTTTTGAGGGGAGGTAATGAGGTTTACTTATTAACGGAGGTACTGGGGATCGAACTCAGGACCTCGTGCGTGCTAATCACTGCTCCATCACTGAGCTACACCCTCCCCACCAACAGCACCTCCTTGATTGACATCCTTCCCTCTCCTGGCTCCTTTCCTCCATCTCCCATTGAAGTTTCTCAAGTCCACCCTCCAAATGAACCCTCATGCTCAAATCCTTGTCCTGGGGTCTGCTTCTAGAGAGCCCAAACTAAGACCCTTATTTATTTCTGGTTGAAAAAAAGTTTATTCTTTAAATAAAAGTGATACACGAACCTGTTTTTTTTTTTTAAGAATAAAAAGATAGAAAATGAAAGGTAAACATCTTTCATCTTCCAACATCATCTTCCTACATAATAGTAATGCCTGCTCACAGTATCCTTTATTTCTTTCCAGAAAAAGAGATGATTATACAAACATATATACACATATCCTTTCAAATTTATGTAAATGGAATAATTCTAAACACTATGCTTGGCCCCTTTTTTCCACATAATGATACAGTCTTGGAGAGCATTTTTATTTGCACATACGGATCTTTCAATAACAGTTACATGGCATTGTATCTTGCATCCACACCATAGGTTTCTAACCAGCCTCCTGTTAGGGAACATTTATTGTTCCTAACATTATGCAGTTACAACCATGCTGGGACAAACGTTTTTGTACACAGACCTCAGCTCGTTTTAAAAAATTTAAATAAATTCATAACAAAACTGTTGGGTCCAGGGGCATGTGTGTTTTAACTTAGTTTTCTGTTTAAGTATTACTGTTTTTCCCTCTTCAAATTGCCAGTACTGATTTACACTCTTTCCGACAGTGTATGAACGCCTATTTTCCCACAGCTTTGCCAACGCTGTATTATCACGTTTTAATGTTTACGGATCTGTTAGGTGAAAAAAAGGTATCTCATCCTTTTACCGTGATTTCCTTGAACATCTGTTCAGATATTTACTAACATTTCTGGTTCTTCTGTGAATTACTTGTGCATATCCTTGACCCATTTTTCAGTTGGATTTTTTTTGTCTTCTTTTAGATATGTAAGATCTTGTAATTAATTTATTTTTTATTGAGGTAACTTGATTTATAACATTATGTAAGTTTCATGTGTACAATATTATATTTCTACATCTGTGTCCCCTACACCATGCTTATCACCAAAAATTTAGTTTCCAGCCATCACCATATAGCTGTCCCCTTTGATCTGTTTTGCCCTCCCACTCCTCCCCTCCCCCAGCCCCTCCCCCTCTGGTAGGCACTACTCTGTTCTCTGTATCTACATGTTTATTTTCATTTGGTTTGATTTGCTCACTTATTTTGCTTGGTTTTTAGATTCCACTTAGGAGTGAAATTGTATGATATTTGTCTTTCTCTGTCTAACTTATTTCACTTAGCATAAACCCCTCAAGGCCCATCCATGATTTGCAAATAGAAAGATCATATTATTTTTTATGGCTGAGTAGTAGTCCATTATGTATGTTTGTGTGTGTATACACACAATGGAACACTACTATATGTGTGTGTGCGTGTGTGTATATGTATATATATATATATACACACACACATATATATACACACATATACACACACACACATCTTCTTTATCCATTCATCTGTTGATGGACACTTAGGTTGTTTCATATCTTGGCTATTAGAAATAATACTGTCATTTACACAAGACCGCATATATCTTTTCTAGTTAATTTTTAAGAGTTTTCATATCCAGCAGGGCTACTAATCTGTTAGACATGGTATTTACTTATATTTTCTCCCATTCTATGACTTTCCTTGAAGTTTTTTATAATGAAATATTTTCTTATACAAAGGCCTGAAATTATTAAATCATCTGTGCATTTTTTTTCAGTCTCTGGATTTTATATCATCCTTAAGAAGTCTCTCCTGCTCCAAGTTTATAAAAATATCCTTCTACTCTATCTCCTAGCTCTTTAAGAGTTTTATTTTTGTATTTAGATCATTCATCCAGCTGGAGTTTATTTTTGTGAATGGTGTTTGTTGTTGGAAGAAACCATAGAGAAATGGGAGTGGGGCGCAGAAGACAGGCCAAGAAGAGAACGTCTGGGTGGTGACACTGGGGCGTCACCATTGATCAGAACCAGCTGAGGGCCTTCGGGGCTGGGGTGGCGGTGTCCTCTGTCCTTTTCTACAGCTGTTGCCAGTGGTGTATTGGAGCCAACTTGTCCTGGCTCCAAGAGCCAAATTATTTCATATGGCCATTATTATAAGTTAAATCCTATAACATTATAATTAAACTATATTTTTAAAAGGCAAAAATATGAAAACTGTATCACCTCCTAATCATTTTACCATGGTTTGCTATCACCTAGGCCCTGAGGATATTTACTTCTATCGGATGTGTGCGGTGGAGATGCTGCACGGCGGCGATGTCATATTGGTAGCTTGACCAGGGCACAGAGGGAGTATTTACACCACGGAAATGGGCAGACACTACAAGTCAGTCTTCCTTTTTCCTTTGGGGATCCGGTTGCTAAGCATCTCCCAGCATACCCGTGACTCTGCCCGTCTCCAGGTACGTTTATTCAGTGGAGAGGCTGCCATATTGGAGAGGAAACTCAAGCATCAGTTATGGAGCCAGACTTGAAAACATTTAGATTCCTTCCAGTTCGAACATCCTATGATTCTTGATGTTCGTAATGACTCTCTAGGCTATACTGCCAGTGGGAATTTGGCTCAGAAAAATCGGCTCTTGGAGGATTTCTTCACATTCCTAACCTGGATCTCATTTGGGGTGTAATTCAGTCCTTTGATGAGTCCTGCACAGGATTTTCCCTGTAATGTCTCAGATTTGGATTCCAGTGTGGCAACTCAGAGCTATAGATAGAATTCTTCATCATCACTCATCTGGTTTTCATTTGATAGTGCATGCTTCAAATCTGACTCTTTCTTTAAATGCTATTAAAGCCATAATGTATTGACCATTTTACTTACTCCCTGCCACACAGCAGCTCAGATTTTGTAGAAAAAGCAAAAGAAAGTTGGAAATAGGATTAGAAGATGAGCTTGGGACCTTAAACCAACTCTGGAAGCAATGGAAGTGTCATTTATCCCAGTGATAAAGAAGGACCTTTGTTTGATCTTCATAAGTCAATTTTTCAGAAGAAGCTAGGAACATTTAAAAGATACACAAAACACATAGGAATAAATGTCATATTCAAAGAGCTTTTACATGATCTTATGAGAACATTCTCACTCAGAATCAATTACAATCATAATTTTGTGTACCTTCCATCCTGAAACAAATCCAACTGCCATTTTAATACATATGTTTGGGGTGGGACTCCTTTCACCAAGAGTTTTAATTCTATTTCACAAATAGACCTCAGATGTCATTTTGCCCACATTTCCCAGATGGTCAGATTGGTCCATAGACTGCCCCCCAAATATTCCAAGCTAAATTCCAATTTCTCTCCTTTCCCTCTTTCTACCTGGAATTCTATCTCTTCCCTTTTGATGTAATCATCTCAATTCTTCAAGATTTTCTGCAGTCTTTCCATAATTATTCCCCAGTTCAGTGAGTTCAAGACTCAAAAATTCCTTATCTTCTGTATCACTCATTTGGCACCTAATCATATCTTCCCTTTTAACTTAATGTTGTTGGTCCCTTTCTACTGCTTATATAATCTTAGCTCAGCATTTAGACAAGAGGTTCTTACCCTGGGATGCATGGACCCCTTGAGATTTCAGGGAAACTGGGGATGGCATGAAGTTATAAGTAAACTTTTTTTTGTATGTGCCTTTTTAGGGGCAAAATTTCTTACCTTTCATCAGATTCTCACAGAGACTTCTGACCCAAGAGTTTCACCTCCTGGAGGACAGAAACTAGATGACATCCTTTGTTGTATTTCCTACCGTATCTTCAATAACTCGGCTCAGAAACTGAATGGACACAGAGTTGAGCTAAGGTTTCCACTTATTGGCTATCAACTAACCCTTTAATTTCCAAACTAAGAAAGAAAGACTACATGGTTTGTCTGTTTCCAAGCCGCAATTCAGTGTGTATGAAGATAATGGAGGTTTAAATGTTTTGAAAAGTATATTCACAAACTAATAGAAAGGGTAAAAAACTAATAGTATAGTCATCAGTTTCCACCACCAGCAGTTAAGAGATGCACAAAACAAATGTAAAATGTGACATCAGAGACAGGCATCGTGAGGAGGAGAGCACAAATGCAGGGCACTTAGAATGCACTTGAAAATAAGAGATCAGCAAGGTAAAGTAATCATGTATGTACGCAGAAAGCTATACCAAAACCTTATGGCAACCGCAATGCCAAAATCTGCAACT